>NC_050446.1:96935452-97243785 GCF_903995425.1 Onychomys torridus
ACCAGCTTCCTGTTCTACACTTGACTTCCTGGGTTGTCAAGAAAGTTGAATGTTCAGAGCCGCTTTGTTTTGTGAGCTTTGATCCTTAAGTGACTTTTTTTTTTAATTGCTAAGGAGTAGTTAAAATAATTAGTAATTAAGTAATATGTGAATTTTGTGGTAGCACTTTGCAGATAAATAGCAATTGCGTACTTCTTAACTCTTTTGAGGACTTGAGTGGGCTTCTTCCTTGTACCATCTATTAGAGGCTCTTCTTCCAAAGAGCAAGCACCTGGATTATCTGGCCCATTGTTTGACCCCCATCTGCCAGAACTTGGTGTGTTTTCAAAAAACAACAAAGATCTCTTCAGTGGAATATGTAATCTTCATTGTTCAAATTCCCAGCCTCTCTTGCTCCATTGGGCAATTAGTATATTTTTATATTCAGAATCTAAGGTGTGCCTAAAAGTTCATGACGAAAGTTCCAGAATGACTTGCTGAATTACTGTACGTATTTGTGAGGATGCTTTTAAGGAAAGGTTTTACGTTGTATACTTTAAATTTTCTGTTTCTTGCGTTGCCTGTAGGTTGTCATTGGGACTCCCACGCTTACACAGAGAGAGAGAATTCTGCAAGTGATTACTTCGAAGATGCCTGTCTCCAGTCACGTTGATTTCGGTCTCCTGGCAGAAATGACAGTTGGCTTTGTTGGTGCTGACCTGACGGCACTCTGTAGGGAGGCTGCCCTGTGTGCCCTTCTTAAGCATGAGAAGGTAAGAGGTGTTGACTTACGACCAGCTATGTTAATCTTCCTGTTAACATGACAAATTAATTTGGGGGTTAAAAGAAGTGATAAAACAATACATTCCTTGGCATGGTTGGCAGTCTCCACAGCTGTTTCCTTGTGTGTGTGTGTGTGTGTGTGTGTGTGTGTGTGTGTGTGTGTGTGTGAACATATATCAGATATACAAATTTATCTTTTATACATATATGTATATTTAAAGCTAAATGTCATATAAGACATGATTGAAGATGAGGAAATGGCTGAGTCTTCCAGGAGGTCTCTGTAGTGAATTTTCTTCACTGTCACAGTAACTCTCTAGAGCTAGAGCCTGGAGCAGCTTGCGAAGATGGTGTCCTTCAGAAGAATCTGACGGATTTGAATTTAAAATGTTTTTTCCCCAAACAGGATTTCTCTGTGTAGTTTTGGAGCTTGTCCTGGAACTCGCTCTGTAGACCAGGCTGGCCTCAAACTCACAGAGATCCTCCTGGCTCTGCCTCCTGAGTGCTGGGATTAAAGGTGTGCACCACCTGGCACAAATTTAAAATTTGTAAGCAGCAACCTCAGACTTACAGAGAAAGGTGGAAAAATGGAACTGACAGATTGTGTCTAGCTTCCATCCAGACAATCCAGTGGTAACATTCTGCTGTATTTACTTCATCATTTCTTTCTTTGCGTGTTTGGGTTTACATGTGTGTCTGTTTTTCTGAAACATTTAGAAATAACCCACAGGCATGATACCACAGAAAGAATTTTAGTCATTGATGATTAACTTCAAAGTTAACCTTGATTTCTAGATTAAGATGGCATGTATAGATGCCAAGATACTGGTTTTTTTTTTTTTTCCCTTTATTATCTATGGGAGAAATAGAGTTTCCTAATCCAAGAGACACTGAGTATTGGAATTATATTTTCTTCAAGACTGTTACTGATTTTCAAATTTTGAATTCATAATTACTTTAAAAATATTTAGGATTATCTTAAATGTAATATTTTTCAATACTACTAATTTAAAAATCAAGTCATTTAGTATCTGATAATCCGAGTCCCTAAACCTCGTCAGCAAATAATAATTTCAGCAGCTGAGGATTCCAGGACATTTCAACTTCATTTATAGCACCCTAAATTATTTTCAGCTAAATAATTTATATCTTTCCTAACTTTTCTGTTATTTTTACCCTAACACTGAAGATGGGACGAAGTTTAATCTGCTGAGTCCTCATCTTAATGGATTTGGTACCAGTCTGCTTAGAGTTTAATGAGATCCTGTGTAAAGGTGTGAGAATGTATGTCCTTTGTGGGGAAGGATGAGAGTTCCAAAGAGGGGAAGGGAGGCACATTTGAGGAGGTGATTTTCTGAGATGCTTGAACTTGAGAGTAGTGATAATTAGACTTATGTGTTCAAAAGAGTTGGGTTTTTTTTTTTTTTTTTTTAAGTTCCTTATGCGTATCTACTATAGAAAAGGCCTACCTAATTTTTGGCTTGATTTTTCTTTTGGGGATAATTTTTCTTCAGAACCAAGACAGTCCTAAGATTGATGAAACAGACTTTCTTGAAGCTTTAAAAAAAATTCAGCCCTCATCGTTTCGGAGTTCTGTTGGACTGATGGACATCAAGCCTGTTGGCTGGGAGCAGATAGGAGGTCTTGAAGATGTAAAGCTGAGGTTAAAGCAGGTAACGGTTACTAATCAGCTTATCCCAGCTGAATCCCAGAGCAGCATTCTGTCTAAAGTGAAGATGCTATAATCAAACTGCACCTGGCATCTTACCCAAATTCCTGCTCATGTGATCTAGTCTGTGTTTAACTAGACTTCTAGAGACATCAAAACTGGTTTTCATATTTCCCGTCTTAATGCTCTTTTAAAATATTTGCTTTAGAGTTCATTATAATCTAGAACACAGGTCAACAGAACTCCCGTGACTAGCTGGATAGTAAATGCTTTAATTTTTGAGACATGCAGGCTGTCTGCCATTCATTAGCCACTGTAGTTTGAGAGCAGGTAAATAAGAACATTTGGCCTGTGTTTCCATGGTTCTGCAGCTGTCCAAAATACTGTATGCACTAAACAGATTCAACATTTTTTCTTGTTATTTTTCCCTAAATAATGCAGTATGCCAACTATGTACATGGTATTTACATTATTTGGGTATTATAAGTGATAGAGATAATTTTCAACAAATGGATGTAGGTCATATGTAAATACTGTGCTTTTTCTCCTGTGTGCTGGAGTTTGAAGCTGTAGGGAGCCTTTCCTATGGGCTTGACTCATTTCATGGTTACAATAGTAAAGTCTGAAAGACATCAGCCACACTCCTTTGTTATGTTCTGTTAGCCTGGCTGTGGGCACTTTCCTACCTTTCTGGGCTCTCTTCTCCCTTCCCTGAAATGTTGGTGCTCTGAGAGACTCGTGGACATCTTTCTTTAAAATTATTTTCATTTTATGCACATTAGTGTTTTGGCTGCATGTATATATGGGTTCCATGTACATACATGGGTTCCACGTGCATACATGGGTTCCACGTACATACATGCCTTCTTTCTGCCTGCGGAGTCAGACAAGGGTGTCAGATGCCCTGGGATTGGAGTTATGGATGATTGGGAGCCGCCATTTAGGTTCTAGGAACCAAACCTAGGCCCTTTATAAGAGCAGCACATGCTCTTAACCACTAAGCATCTGTCTAGCCCAGACATTCTTTCTGCATTCCAAGGTGAGGGTCACAGTGTCCAAGACTGTTCTTAGCTTGAAAAGTCTTGAGTAGACTTTTCTTGAGGTCATTAGGGCTGCTTAGCTGTCTGTCTGCTAGATAACCACAGGGCTGTCAGCATGTTATGCCCAGGGTCTAGTTAATGCCAGGTGTAGGTCACACGCCTTTAATTCCAGTACTCAGGAGGTAGAGGCAGGTGGATTTCAGTGAGTTCGAGGCCAGCCTGGTCTACAGAGTGAGTTCCAGGACAGCCAGAGCTACATAGTGAGACCCTGTCTCGAAAAAAAAAAACAAAACACAACCAAAAAGTAGAGTCCAGCTTATCCACGCCCCTCCACATCTAAGGTTCCCTGTCTGGGTGAATGCAGTCAGCCAGCGGTTCTCTGTGGGAAGAACGGCAGGCGGCAGCTCTGTGAAACGCAGTTCCTTACGTCCCAGTGACCAGGCTGCCCCACCATCTCCATTGCCTGTGGTAATCCAGCTGCACGATTTCTGTGGCATGAGTCATTGCCAGAGATTTTTCGGCTGTCTGAGATCCCTGCCTCAGTTTCCTTTCTTCCAGAGCGCTGCACGTATTTCCGAATTGTCAATTGGAACTTGCAGGGCCCGTTGTGGTCTATCGCCACTTTCCTCCATCGGTCTGCTCACTGCTGGGGCAGTCGAGTGGATGGTTTCAGGCATCTCTTTGTAGTAGCCCTTCTCCTTGGAACGCCTGTTTGGGCCTGGTTGTTTCCCTTGGAGAGAAGCCCTCACCTTCCACTCTTCCTTTCTCGAGGCCACTGTTGGCTCTGCCCCTCTCTAGCAGGAAGCTGGACACTTGTTGGTAGTAAGGTTTATGTCTAACTTATATCGAGTTTCCCAGTCTGTTAAATGATTGTCAGGCCATTTACCTTTGAGTGACTTCTTCACTGTCAGTGACATTTATTGAGTGCCTGCTTTAGGCAAGTGTTACTCCGGGTATTGGGGATTTAGGTGTGAACTCTGCTGATTTTGTAGCAAGAACAGAGTGACCAATCCCACCTAGAAAGAGAAGAGTAATGAGCTATAATGTTCTAAGTAAGGTGGAAGGCAGTACAGGCTGTGGCTGGGAGAAGCGGGCTCTACTCTGCCTAGGGTTCCTGGGGAAGACTTCTCCAAGCAGGTAATTTGAGCTAAGGCTTGAGAGATAGAGAATAGCTACCTGGGGGTAGAGAGATGGCTCAGCAGTTAAGAGTACTTGTTTTCTCTTGCAGAGACCAGATTCAGTTCCCAGTGCCCATATGGTGACTCACAACCATCCATAACAGTTCTAGGGGATCCAGTGACTTCTTCTGACCTCTTCAGGGACCAGGCATGCACATGATGCACAGACATACATGCAGGCAAAACACCCAAGCACACAAATTAAAAGATAATTAAAAGTTTAAAAGGGAGAATACTCAGGCATCACACGGTATCCCAAGTGAAAGCCGTTGAGTACAGATGAGCCAAGTAGTAGGGATCTGGGTTCCTGGGCCGGTGGGGATGGGAGGCTGTTTCAGCTCATCAGGCTCTGGGAAGTGCCGGATAGGGGAGGGATTTGGCATGTGCCTGCTACACTAACATCTCTCTGTCTCCCTGCTTGTTGACAGTGTGTTGAGTGGCCTCTGAGGTTCCCTCAGGAATTTGCTAGGATGGGTCTGAAACAGCCAAAGGGTGTTCTCCTCTATGGTCCCCCTGGATGTGCTAAAACCACTCTGGTGAGAGCCCTGGCCACAAGCTGTCACTGCTCCTTCATGTCAGTGAGCGGAGCCGACCTCTTTTCACCTTATGTTGGAGATTCAGAGAAAGTCTTGTCTCAGGTTTGTTTATTTTTAAGTATTGTTTTTTCCCTAGTTGTAAAAGTTATCCATGCGTAAGTTTAAATAAGAACCCTCCTCCCTGTGATCCATCCACCTATTACTACTGTTTCGTGAAGTTCCTCTCTCTGGCTTTGAATAAGGTTGAGGTAAGGTTTTATCATTCTGCAATTTTATCTTTTTAAAATGTATTTTTAATTTTAAAAAATTATTACATATGTGTGTGTCCAGGTGTGGTATGTGCACCTGTGTGCAGGTACTCACATAGACCAGAAGAGGATGCTGGATCCGCTAGAGCTGGAGTTGCAGGGGATCATGAGTCCCCAGTGTGGGTACTAGCCGCTGAACTCAGGGCCTCTGTAAAAGCAGTAAGCACTCTTAACCCCTTAGCCATCTCTCCAGCCCTTTTATCTTGGTTTTTAAAGTTAAACATTTGTCATCAGGTGGATATAGTGACATATTCCTTTAATTCAATACCCAGGAGACAGGGGCAGGCAGATTTCTATGAGTTCCAGGCCAGCCCTGGGCTACATAATGAAATCCTGACTTAAAACAACATTATCACTTCTGAAATTCCAGTTAAATATCTTTTAAGAAGACAACTTTTTAACCACTCTCATTGGCCCTTCTTTTATTTACTAATTCCCCAAATTCTTAAGCACTTAGAATCTTCATTTTTCTGTTTTAATAATTGCAAATAGCAAAGAGAAAATAGTCACCGGAATGGCGTGTGACATTATGTTTTTTTTCCCTCACTAAGGTATTTCGACAAGCAAGAGCCAATACTCCAGCACTTGTGTTTTTGGATGAAATTGACTCAGTCTTGGGGTCTCGCTCAGTCGGCACCTTGGGATGTGATGCTCGGGAGCGAGTTCTTTCAGTTCTGCTGAATGAACTCGATGGTGTGGGAGTTAGGACGGTAGAGAGAAGAGGGAGCAAATCAGACCACCAGGGTAAATACCAGGAGCTGGGAACATGAAGCCTTGCTCCTTAGCCAGAGTGCACCATAGTTCCAGGCCAGCATTCCTGTCTGCGTGCTGCCATGTCCTAGGCTGAATTCATCTTATGGAGGGTTTATATGAGTTCACTTGAATTCTTGGGACTTTTATAGAGCTGATAAAAATTGTGATTTGGGCAGAAAAAGAGAAAAGTGTTATAATTATCTTAGATGTGAATTCTCTCATGTGTATATCCTGAAGAAGGACTTACCCTTCTTCAGTTACAAAACAAACTAGTACTTGAGTAACTTCAGTAATTGAAAGCAAATAAAGATGGCTTTTGGAGTCCTCTGCCTCTGTGAGCCTCTTCCCCAGATACAGTGGTTTCTTGTTGTCCCCAGAAGGTAATTTCTGATTTCTTTTATAATAGTCATAGTCCTGTTTGGGTCCCATTTTTTAAATTATTCCACAGAAGGAGCATTTTAACTACTCTGTAGAAATAAAACACTGTAATTAGAAGGGACCCATGATAACTTGATCTCATGATGCAGGGATTCCTTGTACAGCAGCCCATTAGCATGCTGGGAAACTGCTGCTTTGAATGGTAAACACTGGAGAATCACTTGGATTATTCAACTCAGTGAATAGTTTTGATTTTAGGTCTTGCCATGTCTTGCTTTTAACTGTTGCTTCTCTTGGGCTTGGGATTGTATGTAATTGAGAGATAGAGTGACTGCCTGGTCTGAACAAACCCTGTGTGCTATCCTAGCACCACACAAAGTCAGATGTGCTGGAACATGCTGGTAAACCCAGTGCTTGGGAGGTGTGAGCAAGGGAGCAGAAGTTTAAGGTCCTTTTTGTTGGGTAAAGAGTTTTGGGACAGCCTAGGGTACAAGAGACCCTGCTTCCAACAGAAGCACATGTTGCTTCACATCCAGGGTTTTCATAACTGCAACTCAGGTTGATTATTTCTGCCTCTGGAAGGAAAAATGGAAAGTAAATTTCCATTGGGGATATTGAAAGCTATACCTTCCAGAACTCTGGGTCCCCATTAGTCATGCATTCTGCCTTGGTAAGCAGTCTCTTTGTATTGTCATTCACGGGCGCCTGAGTGGACTTGGGCACCAGCCAGGTGTTCTTCCATCTGGCTTTTCATCAGTTCTCACAGGGAGAAATGCCTGTCAGGACACACACAGGTAGCTTTCAGACACACAGGTAGCTCTTTGATTAGTGAGTTGTTTGTGGGGTGGCTTGATATCAGGAAGGTGCCTGGGATGGTGAGTAAGCATCCTGGCTCCAAGGAAAGCTTATCCCTGTTCAAACACAGCACATTGCCATATGTGACTTACTAGAAAGGATTTTAATAATAACGGTTTGTTGACATTACTTTGTATTGTGTTTTCCCTCAGTATACCAAGAAATGCTTCATCGGAATGTCATGATTGTTGTGGCAACAAATAGGCCTGACGTTTTAGATGATGCCTTGTTACGACCTGGAAGACTGGATAAGATGATCTATGTCCCCCCTCCTGATGGAGAGGTAAAGACTGATGTTTCCTCTGCGCTGAGCAGTGCATCCATGTCTGCCTGGGAGCATGTCTGGCCTGAACTCCAGACTGAGTGCAGGCGGACCTTGTGCTCCACTCTCATTGTTCAGTGCTGGTCTCCAGTTCTTTGCTTGCTAGCTCTTCGTGAAGTCTTTGTCCACCCATGCCGGTTCCCTGGCCCTGCCTTCAGGAAAACGCTCCTGAAGTGATTTCCGAGGGCACTGCATGTCCCTGAGCCCCAGACTGGAGGAGGTGCTGAAGGGGCTTTGGCAGTGTCTGGGTCTGCAGGGATTGCCGTGTGTCCCGTCAGGAACTCCCAGAGAAACCACCCGGCAGATAGTGAAGGGCTCCAAGAACTAAGTTTTCCTTCCTTGGGCTTTTATCAAGTTTTAAAGAGATTAAAAAAAAAAAAAAAAAGTAAATGTCTGATGCTTCTAAATGTATTTGATAATTCATGTGCTTGTTTCTAAGACTGTTGTGGTAGCACTGTTTGTTCCCAAAAGAGAGCCATCTTGTCTCATAAGGAGAAATGGTTATGATTGGCTACTTTAAACCGTAATTAAGAAAATACTTATTTTACCATTGCTGTGTGGACCATTGATGACTCAGTCTCTTTCAGAAGTAAGAGTGATTTTTAATTGAATATGAACACACACACACACACACACAAATACACATACCATGCACATATACCACACCCACAAATACACACACTACACAGACACCACACACACACACACACACACACACACACACACACACACACGCACGCACTTTGTAACACGATTAAACAATTTGAACTTCAGATGTTTAATGTATCAGTGTTGAACATAAATGTTAAGGACTGTAAATATTTTGTTTTTGTTTTGTTCCAGGGCAGGCTTTCTATTTTAAAAGTCTGTACGACCAACATGCCAATAGGGCCTGATGTTTCGTTAGAAAAGCTAGCAGCAGAAACATGTTTTTTCTCCGGAGCTGATCTTAGAAACCTCTGCAAAGAAGTAAGTTTGTACTGTTTTATTTCCAGGCAGAAAGGGTCACTGGCTTTTCTTTTTCTGTAAACTTGATTAACTATCAGTTCAGAAGAACGCGTAGATCTTGAGGATGTGATGTTGAATGACTGAAGCGGCCATACTTTTACCACTGACACTTGTGTCGGGAAGATTATTGGTGTTCCAGAATCTTCCTTGGACCCTTCCTACCCTCTGTCCCCTGCTGCCCCCAAAGGTCACACTCTGCCCACTCCTGCCCTGGAGACCTCCTGCAGCTTTTGGGGTTTCAGTCTCTATACTCTGCCATGAAGCTTGTCTGTGGTGGGAGGGTGGAGCTGCATCTTCCGTACGTGTCCATGGCTACAAGGAGAATTGCTGGGCCAGGAAACGTGCCATCTTTTGTTTTAGGAGTAATGCCGTGTAAACTTTCTTACCTCCAGGTCAAGGTTCCTCTCATCTTAGACTATACACAAGAGTGTATGTTACTCTGCAGTTTAAGGCTAGGTGTTTAATGTACAAAAAGCTGTGGTGAGGGTGGATTTAACTTAAAACCTTAACTTTTAGCTTAGTGACTTTGATGGCATTGGACTCCTTTGATGTGAGACCAAAGATTGACAACCAGATTGTAGTGTGATGTTCCTATAAGTTCTAAAGTGAAGCAAAGTAACTGACCTCTCTTGCTTGTCTCTGTCTTCAGGCCGCCTTGTTTGCTCTGCAGGAGAACGGACTGGAAGCAACCATGGTGAATCAGGAGCACTTCAGAGAATCACTCAGGACCGTGAAGCCATCCTTAAGTCAGAAAGGCTTGACTCTGTATGAAAACCTGTTTAAGAAAGGACTTTCTAACTTGGAAGATAATTAAATTTTTATTTTATTCGGCTTTTCACTTGCTTGTGGTTTGCAACTTTACACTTTCATAGGACTGAGAGAGACAGAGAGAGGCCGAGAAACTTGGCCTGGTAAAGACCGTTTTACTTCTCGAAGGTATACCAAAACGCTATAATAAAAAGTGTGTGTGTGTGAGATTTTGTTGGGATAATCATTTTGGCGAGATCTCTCTCTGTGACTTGGAAGTGATGCCATGCTTACAGAAGAGTTGTGGGAATCGAGCAGCATTCTCAGCCCAGATTCTCCAGTTTAGCAGCATTCGGTCAGTTGTTCTCTCTCCTCCACACACCGTCTTCTCCACGGTTTGAGACTAGAATACAGTCCAGTGTCACTCAGCTCGGGGATGACGCGAAGAAGTGTGTCATTAGGCAGTTTTGTCCTGAACGACATAGAGTAGTGTGGTTATCCGAGCCAGACAGTGACTGCACCACCAGGTATGACAGTCGTGGGAGTTCACTGTTGTACGTGCCTGGCACTCAAACATCGTCTAACTCGTGGCTCTGTGTACATGACGCTCCATTATAGCTAGCGTTTAGTGGGTGCGTCTCACAAATAAAATTGTCTTATACTACAGTTCACTCACCATACTCAGGAGGTTTAACATTGACACAGTATTTGAATGTATCCAGTGAATGTCTCTCTGTGTCCCAGTGATGTCCTATGTTCATCTTTCCTGTCAGACGGTCTAGTCTGGGATTACAGAGTTTAGTTGTCATGTGTTCCGTGTCTTTGCTTGGAAATGCTTCTCAGTCTTTTTTTGCCTCAACAGCTTTGAAACACAAACCAGTGTTTTGAAGACAGCCCCTAGGTCTGTGTCTGCCAGCACTTCTCGGGTGTAGGTTTTGTGTCACCGCTGGATGTCCTCAGTGTCACCGCTGGATGTCCTCCGTGTCACTGCTGGATGTCCTCGCTGTCACCGCTGGAGGCACAGTGCTCTCCTCATTGTTGGTGACCTTCATTCTGTTCACTCAGTATTGTTGGGTTTTTCTATTGTATCCTTAACTTTCGTTTCGTAATTTGTCTGTATACATCTATTTTTATAGACGCAATTAAGAATTAAAAACCCTTCCAGTGCTAAAACCCCAGAAGTAATGATAGTGCACAATTTTTTACTGCTTCCATTACTGGCAGTGTGCAAGGGGCACCTTAACTGGGCTGTTCCTCACTCAGGGTGGCATCTAGGTGCCTGTCACCGAAATGCCCAAGAAATGGCAGAGCCTGACCAGGATATCCTGTGACTCAGTTTCTATGATCAGAAGATTGCTCTGGACAACTCCAAGGCTATTTAAAATTATTTTGCTTTTACTTCCATTTTATAGTATACTAACCTGGTTTTCATGACATTCTCACACATGTGTACTTTGTATTGCTTTTCTCCACCCTTCCTTCTCACTGGTCTACTCTGTTACCCCAGAGTACCCATTCCACTTTCATGCCAAAAACATGAGATTATTAACCAACCGGTAAAAATAGTTCAGAGAACGCTTGATCCCCAGAAGAACCCTAACCCCATCTGAATGGAGGAGGAGGAGGAGGAGGAGGAGGAGGAGTGGATATGGGATAGAAGGGAGGTGGGGGGAGGAAGCGGGAGGAGAGGAGGGAGGGGAAACTGGTTAGTATGTAAAATAAAGGGAAACAATAGTTTGGATATAAGGAAATGTGACTGGATTTAAGACCCACTCCCCAGAAGGGAACCCAAGCCTGATACTGTACTGGCCAAGAGCCTACAGTTGGGAAGTTCAGAGGCCCCAGGGGTGAGCATACTACAATTTCTATGCTAACTGGGCCTAGCATAACTGCCCTTTAAATCCGTGTCTTTCCTGGTAGATGAGTGCTTAGTGGTTAGTCCAGAAACCCACGACTGATTAAAATGCCGGGCAGTGGTGGAACACACCTTTAATCCCAGTACTCGGGAGGCAGAGCCAGGCGGATCTCTGCGAGTTCGAGGCTAGCCTGGGCTATAGAGTGAGTTCCAGGAAAGGCGCAAAGCTACACAGAGAAACCCTGTCTCGAAAAACAAAACAAACTAAAATAAAATAAAATAAAATGCAGAGGCTAAATTGCCAACCGAGCACTTAGCCACAAATAGAAACATCTATATCATACCCTCCCTCAAGGTTCAAAGGCCACCATGGAAGAGTGTGTGTAAAGAACCAGAGGTGGTGGGGGACTGGAACTTGACAGTGTCTCCTGGACATGACAGGATCAGTACTCTCATGAACTCATGGCAGCTGGGTGCCTCCACAGGACCTGAGGAAGATTAAACTAGTCAACAGTTCATCATGGAGGGGGAAGGAGTTCATGATCCCACACCCTTAACTGAGGAGCTATAGGCGGTGGCTTTTCCAGAAGGGAGAATCAGTTTTCTTTAAGGATGTGGCCCCCTAGCAGGTGGCCATGCTCCAGGAGATGACCCCACACCCCAGAGTATATGAGAAGCAAAACACAAAATCCCACAAAGTTGGGAGGGTAGGGAGGTAGGAATGGATCTGGGAGGAGCTGGAGGAAGTGTGGAGGTGAATGTGATCAAAATACTTTGAATGAAATTCTCAAAAGTGTAAAAGATGTTCTCTTTTTGCTCAGTTGCACACATCTGATACCAACACTCAATTGGCTTAATGGGGATCTTAATTAAGTCTGAGGCCTGGGCAATGTTGTAGTAAGATGCTGTCCCCACCCCCATACCCCCAAAAGTTTCTTTACTGCAGAGGGTTTTGTACTGGAAATTTAACCCAGGCCACAGGATCATGCAACTTTTTGACATTGTGACATAATATCATCATCTGTAAATGTGTTGGGCTGTCCTGCAGCTCAGGGCCCAGGGGTTGGTCATAGGCTGGACACTCTAGTACATCCTAAGCTAGAGTTTTCCCACTGAAATACAACTTCACCCTTAACGTAATTTAAAATAACTTTTGAAGTAACCAGGCTTGTTTTGACTTAAAGGGTGCACTAAGTGATGGTGCTAGGAGCCAGACTTCCCTTCTGATTCCATCTCTACCACGCACTAACTGCATGCCTTGAGCATCTCTGCGTCTAGTATCTCCCCTCCGCACCCTGCCCTGGTCCGAGGGATCCGGCTCAATGTCTGGCGCACAGCCGCTGGCCTAGCGGAATTATTTCCAAAGCAAACTGCCAGCCTAAGTTGCTGCGTTAGGGGTGCCCCAAAGACGAAGCCAACAGTCAGAGTCCACAGCAGAAATGGATACCTGGTATCTTCTGCAGTTGAATTTTGTTTATTTTCCCTTAACTCTCTCTTTCTTTCTTTCTTTCTTTTTTTTTTTTTAAGCAATCAGGACACTGATTTACTTTTTAGCAATCTCCATGTGCGCGACGTGTCACGTTTTAGAACTTTTATGTGGTTGAATTTGGTCAAATTTACCAAACTGCCCTGCACCTGACATCGTCTCCTGGTACTTCCGGGGAAAGGTGGCAATCAAGTCTGGCGCCCCTGCCCTCCCTTACTCCTCCCTCCAACCCTCTTTTTAGAAGGGCTGAGTGTCTTTCACCCAGACTTTGGCCATCACACAGGAACCTGGACCTCCCAGACTTTTGGAAGTGCAGGGCGGGGACAGAGAGTGATGGGGGACCGCGGGAAGGGACCGCACGCACGGAAGGACCGCGGTCAGCCGCCGCGCTGCGCTATCGTCCTGCAGGGGGCGCGCGCGAGCTGGCTCCGTGCGAGTCCGTCGTCCGACTGGTCCCCGCGTGACCCGAGCCAGCGGTTGGCTTATAAGGCCGGCTCGCTGCTGGGCGTTAACACCTCCTGACCAGAGCCACCCCAGGTGCGTCTCCTCCTGGGAAGTTCTGCCGCCGAGCGGGCCCTCGCCCGACCGTCTGCGTCTGTTGGACGGCCGGGTACCCCGGCCCCCAGGGAGGATGTTTTTGACCAGTATCTTGGATTTTTCCTTCTTCTAGATTTGGAATTCTACACTAAAGTCATCATGGGCATTTTCCAGAGACTGATGAAAAATAAGGAAGTAAGTTTTAAAAGCAACCGATAAATCGTGACTTCTGATGGTCATTACTATTTTTTTTTTAAAGGGGAGAGAGAAAAGATGGTGACGATTTTGAATTTGTATACTATTTTGTTGTATTCCGGAGGCTTCATACTGAATGTACACACCCCACCTGTTCTCTCTTAGCTCATTCCTTTGGCGGTTATCATAAGTACGGCGGCCATCGGAGCTACGTCTTTCGCCTTGTATGCTTTGCAAAAAACCGACGTGGTGTAAGTACTAACACCCCCTGTCTGCTCTTCTCCTACCTGCGGATTCTGAAACAGGCTGTCGCTGTCTGGGGTTTTTCCCCTACGAATCAGAATATCAAAATGTGCGCTGAAAAACAACTGGTCTCCGAGAGACTGACAGACAGTGACATTTGTGGGGTTTTGTTTGTTTGTTTGTTTGTTTTTGTTTTTTATGTCTGAACCCTCAACTCTCGGGTAGTGAAGTAAATTTTTATCAGTTTATAAATTTAGGCTTTGAAACTAAAATACTTAAAAAGCACTTGGGGTACATATTACCTAACACAATTGTTTTAAGTTTCAAAATTTCAACTTATTAGAAAGTTCTTTCCTAGTGTGGTAGAATTGAAACATTCTGCTATCTGCAATGAACTCTATTCTCAACTTTGGGTAAAGAGAAACAGTAAGCCTTGTCTCCTGGGATGCAAGGAAAAGATACTGAAACTGACGGTGGCTAGTTCAAGGTTCAGGGAGAGCAGGGGCTCTCACATCAGAAGGTGGTGGTGCCTGGAGCCAGCGCCTGCCTGCGCAGCTCAAGCCCAGCCCCCATCCCTTCTAGAAACCCGGGGAGCCCCTTCCTGCTTGTCCTCTCACCCCCATCGCTACCTGTTTGTGGGAGCAGTCTCCAAGCCGCCCCCAAAGCAAACAGACCTCTTACCTGGCCCTGCAGAGGAAGGGATCCGCGCTGGAAACAAAGCCTGAGTTTTCAGCTGTTAGAGCTGGTGATGAAAGTTAACAGTTCCGCTGTGGAGACCAAATCTGTCTCCAGAAATTTTATAGACCCAATCTCTCTCAGGTTTGTGTAAATGAATTTACCTTCATTTCGTTAATCTTCTTTTATTTTTAGTATTGATCGAAAAAGAAACCCAGAGCCTTGGGAGAGGGTGGATCCTACTCAACCTCAGAAGGTATTACTGAAGTTACAGTGTGTGATTGACACTCAGCCCGAACCTTTTCCAGCAAAGCAGACTGTAGCCCTTGTACAGCCAGGAACATTCAGTGCCACTTGGAAAACAGTGGTCCAGAGACCTCGCTCAGTCTTTGCTCTGTTCTGCTCAGACACTGTGGACAGTCAGGCTTCTCTGAATCTGTGAAATGACCACGATAATAAAACTTGCCCTTAGCGCTCACAGAATCTAAATACAGAGCCTTTTAGCACAGTGCCCAGCCCATACTTAGCACTCAAGCATAAATCTTCATCATTTTTGAAATATTTACCTTGTTTCTCTATTACCTAAAATTAATATAAGGTGGAATAAACAATAGGAATTCCTGAAAATGGGAGTGGACCCCCCCCCAGTGGAATTAGCTATAATTTACTCATTTTCCATAGACTATTCCGAAGTTTAAGTATTTGTTGGGGGGCGGGGAGTCACACCGTGCTGTGGCTCATGTGTGTGGAGGTCAGAGGATGACTGAGGTCTCCAGTTCTCTTCTCCCACCACGTGGATCTCAGGTTGTCAGCCACTGAGCCATCTTGCCATCTCACTGGCCTAAGTTTTAATTTCCATAATTTAAATATTCTGAAGGCTAGAAGCATGGGGGTCAGAATGAACACCCCTGAGGGCTGCTAGCAAAGACATTACAAAAAGCAAAACTCTGATAACATTTAAGTCAAGGAGAGGCATTCGGGATCTTTGTAACTGTGTCTCCTAGGGCCTGGGATGAGAAAGCACTGGTGGGGAGGAATGGGGATGTCTGGATGAGAACTGATTGGGTCGTTTGTGCCTCCATGAAGCAACTGCAAGGAGGAAATTTTAAGAGCCTACTGTGTGTCTTGCCCTGTGCTTGGACCATGGTCCATCCATTTAATGGAATGGCTGTACCTCTTAAATTCGAATGCTGTCTCAGCAAATTAAAAGTCTTGGAACTACTAATGAAAGAAGGGCAAGCGTACGACAGCTCTCCCTGATCCTGAGACCCAGGGGCTTTAGGGGATGGAGTGGTAGAAATAGACCAGTCTGCGATTCTGTGCCTGTTTCAGAGAGGGAAGAGGTGGTTCTCTGACTACTATGGGGCTTGCTTTCTGTTTTTCAAGCTTATGACCATCAACCAGGAGTGGAAGGCAGTGGAAGAGCTGCAGAAAGTCCGGAGGGCAACCAGATGATGGCTCTTGGCTCCTCCCTTCTGTAGAGCACTCTATGAATCTGGTGGAAACACTTCCGCACAGACTAGCTCTTGAGACCAGTGTGCGGAAATGCTTCTGCTACGTTTGTAGGGTTTGCCTGCTTTCTTTGGATCCTGTGTAAGCAACTGAAGGTAGCACACAGTCCGGAAACAGTTTTCTGTGTTTACTGGTGTAAATTTTAATTTTACATTTGAAATTTTATGTTCCCGATGCTTGGGGGTATTCCTTGAAATGTATAAACATGTATAAATTAGATTACTAGCTGTAATAAAATATTATTTATGCAAGAGATCTCAAAAATTATTTGACTTTAAAAGCGGGGGAACATCTTTTTATGGGGGAAAAAAAAGCACATTTTAAAGTATAAAACTCCATCTTGTAAGCGTCATCAAGTGCATATTTCTAAGTTTTACTCCAAGCGCACCCACCTTCACCCAGGAAACCTGGTGAGCAGGTGTTGTTCGCAGTAAGGCAAAGAACAAGTGTAAGATTTGGAAGACTGTGGATGTGGAAAGTTCAGTGAGAGGGTTGTATGAAGGGCTAGTGAACAGGAATCAGAGATCAGCCCTCAGATGCCAGTGGGAACCCTGCTGCTCCCAGGAGGGTGGAGAGGGCTGGATGGGGGGTGGTGGAGGTAGGAGGAATGGGAAGGGACTGGGGAACCCTGGCCAGTGCCCTGTAGAGTCTGGCAGAGACTTGAGAGAGATGGTTTAATTATACCCATAATGCTTCTCCATCTCCCCAGCCCCTCATCCCCCTACCCTCATCTCTTGACTGCTCTTAAAAAATGGGACCAAGTAGGAAGTTGTTTTTCATGGAATACAAAGTGAATTGAGATATAATTCACATGTCTTAGTAGTCACCCACTCACATTGCACACTCAGTGTTTTATTATGTTTACAAGGTTAGGCAATTCTCTCCATCTACGTCTAGAACTTTTGCATCTCAAAGGAACCCTGTGCTCACGAGCAATCACTGTCCCTGACCCCTCCGCTCCCAGCCCAAGGCAAACACTAATCAACTTTTATTTTCTGGGCTTGGACTATTCTAGACATTACATATAAACAGGACTGTGTGTGAACTTTTGCTTTTGACTCTATCTTCGAGGATTTTCAAGTCATTTATGTTGTATTACATTATCAGCACCCTATCCCTTTTGCTGAGGAATTCTATTATATTGTATAGATAGCCCACATATTGTCTGTCCATTTGAAATTGATGGACACTGGCAATGTTTCTTTTTTGGACTATGGAGAGCAATGCTAATAAGAACAGTCATGGGCAAGCTTTTCTCCAGGCCACATATTTTCACTTCTCTTTATTATGTACCCAAGATCTTTAACTATTAGATTATGATGGTAAGTACACTTTTAATTTTTATATGAATATAATGGAAATATATGAAGAGGGCTACATTCTTGTTCTTTCATAATAATAGAAACCCATTGGCACTTGAAAGTTCTGAAAGGATCCACACCAGATTATTTCTCTCAACCTTTGTTTCTCATCAGCTCAAATTTTCCCATAGGGAAATCTCTGATGGCTGATCCTAGGGATTACACATAACTGTTGGGAGTTATATTTTTTTATTTGCTTCAGTTTTTGAAGTGGAATATGATCCCACTTAGAGGAATAAAAATGAACAGCCCAGTGATGGTTAGCCAACCCTGAGAGCAAAGTATAAAGTGCTCTTGGAAGGATGACTGGGCCATTTCATTTTCAAACAAAGCTGTAAACAGAGCGAACACGGCAATGGAAGGTGCTAGTCTGCAGGTCTGTGAGGGACAGAGATCAAGAGCAATGGTGGCAGATGTGGGGGCAGGAAAGGTTTCATCTCTCTCCTGCCATCATTTAGATCCATACCTTCATGACAAAGGGTGTAGAAAAGCAAAACAGATTCCCCTTACCGGAGCCAAAGATGCAGCTAGGCTGAGCTGTCTACTTTCATGCTTCATTTCCACTGAGCACGACCATTGTGTAAAAACATGGCTGCACAGAAAGGCCTCCAGCCACTGCTAGACTTGGGGGAGGGCTAGACTTGAGGGTAGATTTGGGGAGGGGACCTAAGGCCTTTGCAGGCTCTCTCTCCTAGGCTGGCCTGTGCTGCCCTCCTTCCTTCTGAGAAATGCTTCCTAGGACATACAAGGTAAGGTAAGGCAGACAACTTCATTCTGGTAAGTCCTCACATAGAAAAGTGGTAGGGGGTCAAGGCCATACTCTCAGGTTTTATGGCTGGCTTTTGGGAGCAGCAGTTCTCATTTCTAAGGCCCAGCTTGAGACTGGGGAATTTTAGTTTCTACAGTTTGCCTCTGGGAAAGAATGAGGGTTAGGAGACAGACGGGCAGGAAAAGGTCAGAGAGAAATTGCTTCAGAAGCCTCCTCCTCCTCCTCCTCCTCCTCCTCCTCCTTCTTTTTGTTGTTGTTGTTTTTTGAGACAGGGTTTCTCTGTAGCTTTGGAGCCTGTCTTGGACTAGCTCTGTAGACCAGGCTGGCCTGGAACTCACAGAGATCCATCTGCCTCTGCCTCCCAAGTGCTGGGATTACAGGCGTGCGTCACCACCGCCCAGCCAAGAAGCCTTCTTTTGGGGGTGTCATTTCCACAACACTTTAGTTTCAAAAGGAGTTGGCTCCTAAAGTGATCTTAAGATGGGCATAGTGGCATCTGCCTGTAATCCCACCACTAGGGAGACAGAAGCAGGAGGATCAAGAGTTCAAGGCTAACCTGGGCTACATAGTGAATTGTAAAGCCAGCCTAGGCTACATGGCAGATTCCTATCTCAAAAATAAACAAACAAACAAAAACCCCTAAGTAATAAAGAGAAAAAAACCAAACTCAAAGTGTTTTTAGTCTGCTGGCAAATATTGCTTTAATTTCAAGTATGCAGAGAAGTGGGAAGGCTAGAATTAGGAACATGCATACTTTCCAGCTGATATTTTACCATATTTGCTGTTCATGTCTGTCATTTCAAAATGAACTCTTTGAAAAGAAGTTATGTTACCAAAGCTGTCAGGATCATAACCTAGGTTCTGGCAGTGCCTAACGAGCCAGGCTCAGCCACCTGTCCTCAGCTGGCCAATTAAAGATGAATATGGGCACATTGGGAAGAGGTCTGGTGAGTCCCAACATGAGATTCAGGTTTAGAGGGAGGATGAAAGTTACATCCCTAAGCAGTTGGGAAGCTGGTCCTCCTCATCACTGGCTGCCGTTGTCATGGCTCCAGCCTCCCCTGTAAGCTACTTCGACAAGTGAGAACCATATGGAGTCTCTTCATGGAGACAAGCTCCTCCAGCTGGAGCCAGGCTCCATCCTTCTTTCTTTTCAGCATGAGATTCCTGGGAAATTCCAATAGCTTGGGGTCCATTATTTCAATAGCTTCATCACCTAGGGGAGGAGCCCATGTGTCCTCCTTTACAATGTCTTCTCAAGACAGAGAGGCGAGAAATAGTTGATATCTGCTGGGAAGCTGAGTTTACTGTTGTAGAATATTATCTTAAGATGTGTTTCTTGTTTTATGGTGCATTTGTTTAACTCTGTGAAGCTGTGTTACTGTGCCTGTCTAAAACACATGATGGTCTGATAGAGAACTGAATGGCCAATAGTGAGGCAGGAGAGAGAATAGGCGGGGCTGGGAGGCAGAGAGGATAAATAGGAGAAATCTGGGCAAGGAAACAGCAGCCGGAGGAGAAGGAGGAGTCCAGGGGCCAGCCACCCAGCTATACTACAAACCACCAAGTAAGAATAAGATATACAGAAGTAAGAGAATGGGAAAAGCCCAGAGGCAAAGGTAAACAGGTTAAAGTTAAGGAAAGCTGTCAAGAAACAAGCCAAGCTAAGGCCAGGCATTTATAAGTAAAAATAAGCCTCCGTGTGTGATTTATTTAGGAGCTTGGTGGCAGGCCTCCCAAAAGAGCAAAAAACAACAGTTTACTGCATGGAATTTTTTGTATTAGAGTATGAAGTGGGAGAGATTGAAAAGGCCTTCTGTCATCCCTAAGTTACAAAGGAACCAGAAGAGGAGGTTAAACTAAAGAGCTCCTTTAGTCAAAGAGACATGAGTGTAGCAGGTGGAGGTACAGACCTGCACTGATCAAGATTTTGAATATGAAGGATCAATGCCGGTGGTCCACAGGATAGATGATAAGAGCCATGACCAGGCAAAGCAATGGCAAAGGAAATGGGGGAAAGGAGGGTGCCTTTGAACGGCCAAGCCAAAAGCAGCACTTGGCCCCATGTCTAAAGGCTCTACCAGCTCCCAACAGCACCTCAGGCAGGGGCCAAGACTTTAACAGGGCCTCTGAGGGACACTTCCCCAACCCATAGCAAAGGCACACACCTGAGAAAAGAGGGCTTCAAGGCTGTTATTGGTCTCTTGGCACCCCAATGTATTGAGGATACAGTGATAGAAATTAAGGCAGTCAGGAGAAAGGAGAACTGAGCAAGTCAGGAAGAGCCCAGAGTGAGGCCCTCCATGTTCATGGCTGGCAGGATTAATACCACCAGCTCTGAGCCCTAAAATGTGGCGAGGGCAGCTTTGGAGGCAGAGCATTGGAGGGAGCAGAGGAACCACACTTGTCCTTACTAGTGATGAACATTGTGGCCCATGTGCCTTGTTTGGCTGGTTCTAAGGTCTTTCACACCAGCCTGTGACCTCACTCTGTGCTGGCCCTGGGGAAGGTCCATTCTGGATTTGTCCTCTGAAGACTTCAGTCAGTGGAGGAACCAGTGGTGGGAAGGACATCCCCTCAGGGCTCCAGCTCTAAGAAAGTACCTGCTTTATTGTCCTCACACATTGAGCCCATTGGGTGTGTCCTCCACACCTGGGGAGTTGGCTAACAGCTCCCTCCCTGCTGAAAACAAATTCAGATGCCCGTGGTGGTCAGTTTCAGTTGAAGATGCTTTGCATCAAACAAAAGATGTCTTTTCTGTTCCTAAATTCCCTCGAGTGTGGTATCAAGGCCGACATTTGGGTGATACTGGATTTCCTCTCACTGTGAGACTTCTGGGAAATCAGAACTCCAGTGTTCAACACTCACCATGCCCCAGGCACATTTCCAAACATACTTTAAACAACACGTCATCTTTCTTCCCCATAGCCCAAAGGCAGGCAGCCCTGAGTAGACACTCCCTTGTCCACTTTTTCTGTACTGAGAGGTGGATGCTCTGCCCTGTTCACTCAGACAGACCTGTGGCCGTCAGAGCTGGGGCTGGCACTGTGAAGGGCATGAGACTGGCGTGAGGGCCAACTCTGAGCTTCCCCTAGTACTAAACTTCCTGCTAGTTCTGAGTCACCACGGGCCTTGGAAATCATCCTCAGACCACAGACTGGTTCTGGTCTTGAGGGCAGGATGTTCCTCTACAGCGTTAGCCCCATGACAGGAGGAAAGAGCTCCCCCTGAATCACGTAGTCTCCTAGTCTCTTTCACAGGAAGGAAAGGTGGGGCCATAGCAGCAGTGGCAAGGGTTCCAGTCCACCATTGTCGTGAACATTTTTTTTTTCTAAGACCCTTATTTACTTCCTTATACACCTCCCCTCCATTAGAGTGCCTAGAACATGGTAAGTACTCCTTCAACGTTTTCTGATTATAATCAGTGGTGAACACTTGTGAAATTTCTTGCTACAACCAAGCTCTGCTATGTGATCACAAGATCTTCAGATCTCCACATAGTCATTGGCTACTTACACATTGGGCCAGGTGTAAAGGATGAGGAGGTCCTCACAGGGCTCTAGCCTTGTGGTGGGAGAAATAATTTCCCAAATGCACACAAAAGGTTAGTTGTAAGGCTATCAGAGGGCAGAGGACAGGACCGTGGACACAGACAGGAGGCTCCCACCCACCCCATCCACTGTGTTTCAGAGGGGCTCCTTTTCCAACAGGCAACCCAATGGCAGGAACGATGTGACTATCAGAACGAACTGCCTTGAGAGCAGACCATACACCACCCAGTTCTCAAAACAAGTTGGGCTATGAGGGCGCTGACAGAGTCCTGGGGAAACAGAAGTATGTTGGACCAGCCTTTCTGGAGGGCAGCCTGGCAGCCTGGGTCCACTTTCTGCCACAGTACCCTGAGGGCCCACTGTGGGAAATATTCCTAACAAAGACGCAGTGGTGTTGGGAGCAAAGTGCTTTTTGAAAAATAAGTAGACAAAGGAAAATCAGACAGCATTAAAATGTAAAATTTTAAATATGAAGTTAAAATATGAATATGCAAATATTTATGAAGTGCACCCATTGAAAACGACAAAGATGTGCAGCACCCTTCAAGTCTGGGGTGGATAGATAGACACACAAGTCCAGGGTAGATAGATAGACACACAAGTCCGGGGTAGATAGATAGACACACAAGTCCGGGGTAGAAAGGTAGAGAGCACAAGTCTGGGGTAGATAGATAGACACACAAGTCCAGGGTAGATAGATAGAGACACACAAGTCCAGGGTGGATAGATAGACACACAAGTCTGGGGTGGATAGATAGACACACAAGTCCGGGGTGGATAGATAGACACACAAGTCCGGGGTGGATAGATAGACACACAAGTCCGGGGTGGATAGATAGACACACAAGTCCGGGGTGGATAGATAGACACACAAGTCCGGGGTGGATAGATAGACACACAAATCCGGGGTAGATAGATAGACACACAAGTCCAGGGTGGATAGATAGACACACAAGTCCGGGGTGGATAGATAGAGAGCACAAGGCAGGGTGGAGAATGTAAGGGCGCGGCTGCAGGTTCAGTAACACATCCATGAAAACGAGAAGTTTAGAGACATAGAAGAGGGAGAGATTGCAATGTGTAAATATGCTTTTAAGCTCATATTATTTTTGGAGTAATTCCAGATTTAGGAAAGTCAGAGAAAGAATTTAAAGAACTTCCACACTCCTCACTAGATTTCCACCATAAACATTTTACCTCATTTTTCTTATAATTTTCTTTCATATCTCTATCTATCTACCTATCATAATATCATATCTATCTATCTATCATCTTCCTGTCTACCTATGTACCCACATACCTATGTATAAGTGTGGCATATGTAAGTATGCATGTATGTATTAGGAGCATGCATGTGTGAACACAGGTAGAGTTCAGAGGTTAGCGTTGGGTGTATTCATCGACTGCTCTCCACCTCATTTTTGAGACAGGGTCTCTCTCTGAACCTGAAACATACTGATTAAGCTAGGCTGGTTGGCCAATGAACTCCATGGGTCCACCAGTCTCTACAGTGCTGGTGTTACAGATGTGCATTGCCAGGCCCCGATTTTATGTGTATATTGGCGATGTAGATGCCGATCTTCATGTTTGTGTTGTGGCCCTTTACTGTCTGTCTGTCTTATCTATTATTATCCATACACTTGTCTTTTATTCTTTTTTCTTCAAGACAACTTAGTGGAAGGCAGGACAAAGGGCATTGCTTCATCTTTAGGTGCTTTAGGCCGCACTCTCCAAAAGACAGGATAGATTTTAAATGAATGAGGCACATTGGGAACAAATGTAAGGATGAGATAATGTGATTTTCCACAAAAGACCTGGAAAACACAGCTGCTGAGGAAAATGACCTCTCCCTTAGTCACCATCAGCAATACGTGAGGACTGAGGTGGAGGAGGGAGAGGCTCGGGTCCTTCAGAAAGAATTTCTGAGGAAAAGGGCAAAGTTTTGGAACAGCTTAGCCGGTGGGGAGGGTGACTGTCTCTGACACAGCGTCCTTGCCTTCCTCAGCCAGCACCTGTCTGGTAGCAAGCGTCCCACCCCTGTGGCGGCTAGGCTCCCACCACCAGGCGGCAAGCCCTCTCTAGACTCCAGGTGTTGTGTTGGTTCTTGGCTGAGGCCTACCACAGTAGTAAATAATAGTGGGTCATGTTTTTAATACTGCTCCCATGTATCACCCTCTGAACACCCCAAACCCTTCTGTGAGGAACAGGAGGCTCAGGGCATCTGGATGCTGGTAAATAGATCATGTTTCCCCGCACCCAAGGACCCTGCATTGCCATACTCAGTGCCGCTGGGCCCCAGGCTCCTCAGAGGATGCTGGGCTATGGCCACACTGTCCTGTGGGTGAGGGAGCTGAAGTCATTGTCTGCTTTCAATATTTGCCCCTGAGTCACTGCCTGGGTGGGAAGGTGAAGCTGAGGGCAGCTGTGGCTGGCCTGACTCCCTAGGCTCTGGAAGCTTCTGGGAAAGGCTTTCTGATGGTGAAGCCAGGAACCCTCCCTGGCTCTGCCCATGACCCCCACCCACTGGGATCTACCGGGGTGAGGTGTGTTCTGTTGTTTTCCAGTCCCTTCCATCATAAGTCAGGTCTGTATCCCACGGACTGCCTACTCGGGTCCTGCTGTCACTGCAGCTGGCAGCCTTGGCTCCTGTTTATGCGAAGCAGGGTGGTGCTCTGCAGGACTCACACCGGGAGTTTCCTGCCAAAGGCATCCTTAGCAAGTGTGGGCCACAGGACAGTCACAGCTGCTGAGACACAGGAAGAACACGAGGAAGCTCTGCCCACAGTGCCAGGGCCTCTCTGGAGCAGGCAGGGGAGCTTGGCCTCTCCACAGATAGGTCACAAGGCAACCAGGGGACTTCCAGGCTGCAGATGGGTCTCATACACGTACTCAACCTGGAACAATGTTCTCAGCTTGCCTATACCTGAGGACTCCCTGGTCTAAGGCTGCCTGTGGACTTAACATATTAGAACAGTGGTTCTCAACCTTCCTAATGCTGTGACCCCTTTCAGTACAGTTCCTCATGTTGTGGTGATCTCCAATCATAAAATTATTTTTGTTGCTACTTCATAGCTAATTTGTTATTGTTATGAATCATAATGTAAATATCTGATATGTGACCCCTGTGAAAGGGTTGTTTGACCCCCCCCCCCAAAGGGATTGTGGGACAGGTTGAGAAACACTGCATTAGAACCTCTGGCCTGGGATCCTGTGGGCATTGGTACCTTCACAAGCTCTTCAAGTGTCTGTTGGCAGTGGACAAACAAGATTGAAGGCCTTCAGTACATTAAGTTAAATTTAGACACTCTACTGTAGTTTGGGATGTGCTTCCTCCTGTATGGAAATCCCACTTGTCCTTGGCACATCTCAGATGCCACCTCTCCAGTAAAGCCTTTCTTGAAGGCCTTTTTCCCCTGGCAAGGTCTGTGGCTGCATACCTGTCATTGGCTCTGTCAAGCATTGTGCTTGGGCGGGAGACATCTGGAGACTTCCTGAATTCAGTTCTTGTCTCAAGGATTCACTTAGAACTTTACCAAGTCTAAAAGCCTCATTTTCCTCATCTGTGAAATGGAATAGTAAATGCCCACTTGAAGCAGTTTGGCCACAGCTGAGTGCACCAGTCCACAGGGTGGCCAGGGTGGCCAATCATTCACGTTCCTGATGCCACATCTCAACTTTGAAAACATAAACTCCCCGAGGACAGAGCCGTAGCTACCTTTGTCCATTCATTGCTTTACATGAAACACTCAAAAAACATTGGATGAAATGAATCGGAAGGGGATCCCTGTATATGGGGAGCTTTGCTCCCTAACAGCTCTGAAAGAACTTAGATTCATGCATTGATTTGTTTAGCAATCTCTTCCCTTTGCTGAGTTACCTACAGTGTGATGGACTCTACAGATTGGGAGATAAAGGAACCATCGGTCACTGAAGTTAGAGAGGACACATGCTCATAGCTGTGTTAAGTGCTTTATTGTGCTGTAATTGGCATAGGGAGGAGGAAGAGGAGGGAGAAGCCAAGGAGGAGGAAGGACATGGGTAAATAAGATACGGTGAAGGGACCTCTAAGAAACCTCAGTAGCCTGGGGGCCTGGGGAACGGTGTGGCGTGTCCCGGAAAGAGCTCAGTGCTCAGGGCAGAAGCTCCCGGGGGCTGCACAGAAGATGGTGGCCAGGAGGCGGAAGACTTCAGGGAGGGACCAAGGGACCTCACCCAGCAAGCTGAGGAGGGAGCAGCACACACCCACTGCAGTTTCCTCCTTTCAGCCAGTCTGTGCACCTCGCCTTACCTAGCTGGGCTGAGATTCAGAGGCCCCCCCGGAAGTCTCTCTCGCGCTGCCAGGGAGAGGCCAGTGAGAAGCAGTTGAGCCTGTTCCCACCTCTGGCCAGAAAGTCCAGGAACAACAGTGGCTCTGGTCCTTGTTTCAGTCATTGGAAGTGTGACTTTGGGGCTCTAATTGGCTGGAGAAATAGGGTGTGGGGTGGCCCGTGAGAAGCAGCCAGCACTGCCTGAGGGGCAGGATGCCCCTTTTCTCTTTGCCCTTCCTGCTGTGACATTTTTGACACTCAATCTCGAACAGTTTCATCTGTAAACTAGAGGGCGTGGACCAGGTGATCTGCCTCTTAATTCCAGGGAAGGAGGAAGTTCACAAAGTCTGTGGGGTTCTTAGATAAGCTGTCTGGCGTGGGGAGCCAAGGGTGGGAACTCCAGGCAGGACAAAGTCTCTTTTACATGCCTTTGCTGAGTGGGTAGGTCTGAGAACACGGAGGAAAACATACCCAGTACTGCACACACAAACACACATCGCTTCCATGACCTCCAAACCTTCAGCTACTTCTCTCCAATATCAAATCCCATCCAGCACCAGCACTGTTTTCCTGGTGCCTGGATGTAGCAGTAGGTCCCACAGGCTACAGCTTGAGAGCCAGGTTCCTAACCGTCTCCATTACAGCCCCAGCCCCGGGTCCAGGCCTCTGACCCTTCTCTGCTGCCGCCAGAGTTCCCACACAATACTCTTTGGGCTTGGTTAATCTCTGCACAGAGAAATTCAGGGCAACACTTGCCCAGTCTATCATCAAGAGCATTAGAAAGGATACAAATGAGCAGCCAGATGGAGGGAAACCTGGTGGGGTCTGGAAAGGTCTGTATCACAGAAGCTTATCCCTGTGGATTTGGGGTTCATCTTCCTGGCCTGTGGACAAGCCTTACAAACCTTCCTACAAGCTTGCGTGCACCCAGCCTCCTGAACACGGCTCTCTCTCTCTCTCTCTCTCTCTCTCTCTCTCTCTCTCTCTCTCTTTCTCTCTCTGTTGGGGGTGTGGTGGTTATAGAGAGCTCATTGCCTAGGTTTAATGGAAGCATGGCAGTTATGTGGAAATGTGATTGGACAGAAGGGATCTACTATGATGGGTTAGAGGTGGGGTGCACAGCAAGGCCTGCCCAGGCTCTTGGCCTCTCTGTTCAGCAGGGTCTTGGGGAAGGACTGTCTGAAACGGGGCTACTCAGCATCAACCACAAAGTAAGTCTGCTAGAAGGGTGCTAGGTGGCAATGGGAGGTGAGTGGGGGATTCTGCACTTGGAGCCCAGAGACAAGACAGTGGTGAAGGGCTGAGCAGCTGGGTCTGCCCTTGCTGCAGCCATCTGCACAGACATGGGTGGGTCTGAGGACAGAGGGCCCCTGACTCCAGACTCCTGTGTCAAGGACAAAGGACTGGACCAGGAACACATGATCAGAAATAAAACTAGAAGCAGTTTATTACAAAGAATAAAACACTCCCGAGAATGGGAGTGTGCTAGGGAGTGAGGGCAAAGCTCCAGGCACACCCTCCTTAGTGGGCTTTCCCACCCCTTAGTGGGCTTTCACACAGCATCTACCTCTCCCATGTTTGTGCATTGAGGGTGTTTTGTGCATGCTGTGTTTTAGATGAAGAGATCCCAGGTGAGGAGGAAATTCTAGTCTCTCCTGGCAAACCTACCTCTTTCAAATGTTAAAACCGATACAGGTCTTCAATCACCCCCCCACCCCCCAGTGCTGGCCCTGGCTGCCCTGGGGATCTGTCCTCTGCCAGCTTACTCAGTTACTCAAGAGTCCTTGGGTTCCCAAACATGCTTGCTTTAATAAATATTTATCTATATCTTCAGGGGGACCCAGAACCAACCTTTTGTGAATATGTGATTGAAAGTAAAGAATTTTATAACTAATTAAAAAAATACTCTACTCCCTTGTGGATTAGAGAGACCTGAGTGTCTACTGTGTCAAGGTCTGTGTTAGGCTCCAGAGATGCAGGACCCATGGTGGGGACAGGTGCCACGGAGCCATGTAGAAGACTCTTCAGAAGAGAGAACTGGCAATCCCATGGAGTGTGTCACCTCAGCTGGATGAACAGCCTCTGCTAAGGCAGGAGCGTTGAGCAGGAGCTGACAGGAAATAGTGGTTTCCCAGCACACATCACAGTGTGAGAATCTGTCTAATGTCCGTGTCCCTTGCCTGCATACAGGCTCCAGGATGGGAAGCAGCATGCTCACGGGAGCATCCTGGCCCTAACACCCAACACACAGTCAGGATTCAATTAAATCAGAAGAAGTGAACAAAAAACAATTTGCGCATCCAAGTGGGTTAGATTAGAAACTCTGTGAAGCCATGCCAAGGTTTGAACACGGTGCTGGCTAGGTTATGTCAACTTGGCATACGCTAGAGTCATTTGGGAAAGGGGACTCTCAATTAAGAAAATGTTTCTAATAAGACTGACCTGTTGGCAAGTTTGTAGTGCATTTTCTTAATTTGAGATTGATGGAGGAGGGCCCTGCTCACTGTGGGGAGTTGCATGTCTAGGATGGTGGTCCCGGGTTCTATAAGAAAACAGGATGAGCAAGCCAGGGGGAACAAGCTAGTAAACAGCTCTCTTCCATGGCCTCTACTCAATGCACTGCCTCCACACTTCTGCCCTGGCTTCCCTTAGTGAGATAGACTTATAAGCTGAAATACACCCTTTCCTCCCCGGAATCACTTTCCGTCATGGTGTTTTATTATGGTAACAGGAGCCCTGATTAAGACAGACATCACTTCAAAGACAGTAAGGAGTTCTTGGAGGTCTTAAGCCATGGGGATCTCTTAGGGTTTGGTGTGGAAGGCTGGGGCCAGAGTCCAGCCAGTACCAGGGAGTTGGCTCCTGTGGCAGCTGGGGAGTAGAGGGACTGCATAGGTCCTGACCCAGAGCTGGGGGGATGGGATCTAAAAATGAGGTCTGTGGAGGCAGTCCCCTTATTAGAACATGGATTTTGAATAGTTTCGATTCATATCAACAGGTTTGCCAAGGAAATCATGTCAAACCTATACTTCCCAGCTTCCTCCTGACTCTCAGTCTCTCTTGTCACTGTCTGAGACAGCTGCTAGTCCCAGCTGGCCTCCACCTGGCTGTATAGCCAAGATGACCTTAAACTCCTGACCTTCCCAATCCTCCCCTCCTGAGGGCGGGGAGTAAGGGTTTGCATCACCATGTGGCTTAGACCTACCTTCCTTTTTTTCCCTTACTTCCTCCTTCCTTCCCTTTTTAACAAATTTTTTATTTTACAGGTATGAGTGTTTTGCTTGCATGTGGAGCATATACACGCAAAAGTCAGAAGAGGGTGTCAGACCCCCTGGAACTGGAGTTCCAGGCAGTTGTGAGCTGCCATTTGGGCGCTGGGAATCAAATTCGGGTCCTCTGAAAGAGCAGCCGGTTCTCAACTGCTGGCCATCTCTCCAGCCCCAGACCTTACTTTTTGATGGGTCCTTTTCCCTATTCTTACAACACTTTTGATCACAGCACCTTAGTTTAGGGGCCAGCAAGCGTTTTCTGTAAAAGCTAGACAGTAACTATTTGGGGCTTTTCATTCTCCGCTCTGCCGTTGACGCACACAAGCCATGTGTCTCCTACAGTACGCCCACACTGTGACCAACACAGCTTCCCGACAAAGACGGGGTGGGCTGGATTCGACTGTTGATTTTTCTTCGGTAAACTATAAGAAAGTTGGGTTTTAGGGAACATCGCGGAAGAGGGGGTGGAAAGATTGTTAGAGCCAGAGGATCAAGGGGTTGCTGTGAGATCCAACATCAGTGGCTCCACCAGTAAATTTTCCGTGACGTGCCTGCAGGTAGGTAAGGTGAGCAAGGATGACACCAAGGATCATGCCAAATGCAATGGGGAGAAGCCAGTGAGGTCTCAGCCCTACACACAGAACTACAGGCAGCTGAGGAAAACTGAGAGCAGGAGAGGGTATCCTCCCCAGGGAGGAGCACACCAATTGGCTGTCCAGGGCCAAACAGTCGGCCCTGAAAACATACATACAATTAGCATTGTATGGACTCAACAGGTTATATTTGGGAATATATATGTCTATACAAATACATATATGCATGCAATAACATTGAAAAGAGAGGCCATGACTTTGAAGGCGATCAGGATGGGGTATATGGGAAGGTTTGGAGAGAGAAAAAGGAAGGGAGAAATGTAATTAAATTACAACCTCAAAAATAAACAAAAAATTAAAACAAGAGTTATGCTTGGATTATTATTATCTTAAAAAAAAAAAGAATGAAAGGTTGGTTTCCCAGTGTGGTCTGGTAGGATTGTGTCCATGTTCCCACTGTTGTCCTGAAACATTGCCACGATTAACTGGTTCTTTATGACACATTGATCCCTAGAGCACCTGGCCAGGCCTCTGGGCACCTACACATCGTTTACACCTAGCTCAGGGTGAGGTCCTGTCAACTATTCAGCAAGTGTTCAATGGATGGATGAAATCCTCACTGGAAGCTGAAAATACAAATTTATTTTCCTGATTAGAAGATCTTTAGTAAATTTTACTCTTTGATGTGCTTCAATGCATGTCTTACATAAAACACAGGGCGCTGACCAGATGCTCCAACAGACTCTGAGACATCTTCTCTTTTCCTGATTAGATGATCTTTACAAATTTATTTGCAAAAGAGTGAGTGATCTGTGGGCATCTGGTAAATGGAGTGTCATGGGCACCTTTCAAGGTGTGCACAAGAAAAAGTCACTTGGCCTGAAAAACAGTAATCAGAGGCCTGGGGGCAGGTTGGAGGGAGGAGTGGGGGACAGTCAGCTTAGCGTGGAGTTGGAAGACTGGTGTGAAGAGGGAGCTGAATGTGACAGGGAGAAACTTTAAGGAGAGGCCAAGAACCGAGTGGCCTGGAAAGGCTTTCTGTGCTGGCCAGAGCTCCCAGAGCATCCTGTCACCTTGCTCCTTATGCCCCTCACTGTTACCCAACTAACACTATGAACAGGAACTAGGGTGGCAGTGGCTGGGGCCATGGGGAGTCTCAGCCCTGTGATTACTCAGGTCTGGTCTATTTGTGGTCACAAGAATGCAAACGTGTGGCTTTCCGTGGCTGCCTGCCCTGAGGGTTCACAAGGCTAGCCGTCCACAGGCCTGTTTCATTTCTTCACGCTGACCTCCTTAGCGCCTTCATGCCTCTAGATTTCTTTCCCTTCATTCCCAAGAAGTTTATCCCTCTACCCAGATGAGTAGAGTCTTTCTGTCTGCCCTGGTCAGGGGTGGTACGTTCCTGGGCATAGCACCCCTCTCCTCCCATTTCCTTCCTTCTTTTCTCTGACTGCTGAAGGTCCCAGAGCTGGTGGCAGCAGTGATTGGATGACCTAGGGCCACTGGCATCACATTATCATGGATGGGTCTTGGATAGCACTGGCCAGTTTCGGTGGCTTTCTGGAAAATATGACAAACAGGCACTGAGGGCGGAAAGCCATGGTTTGTACATTTTCCTGATCCCTGCAGTGCATTTACCCTCTGCCTGTGGTGAAATGAGAGAAATCACCATGACGTCATAGAAGGCAGAATAGGGAAGAGATGCTCAAGCTGCCATGGATCATCTCACACTGGGTGTGGGGCCCGGGGAAGCATCTGGCATGGACAACACCGTATAATCACCGGGAAGTCAGGATGTTGAATCTTTCTTTTTAAAAATATAACTGATTTTCTTATACATTTTTCTAACATATGGTGTAGAGGCATAATAGTTTAACAGTTGCTCTGAGAAACTGCAAAATTAACCATTAGACCTTGTGAGATGTGAAAACTAACTCTAGCCAGCCACCAGCTCTGCCTGGGCCGGGAGAAAAGTGAGCGACTGCCAGCCTCAAATTCTAGAGGGCACCACCTTCGTGGCTGTGTCTACTCTCCTCATCCAGATGTTGGACAGCCACAGCTGGGGCTGCAGGTGACTGTCAACAGGCCTAAGAGTGCCCCTAGAGTCAGACCTCCAGGAAGAGCACTTGGCCCTGGCTCCCCAGTGCTCACAGACATATCTTTTTCTGGCTTGGTCCTGCCCTAGCCCAGTCTCTGGATGCCTACCCTGGTGGCCCAGAGCCAGGAAATCCTCATGATGTAAAGTTCTTCCCCTTGGAGGTGTGAAATTCTGAGGGCTAGAATTACCACATCACTAAGACCCATGCTTGCTCAATGCTCCCCGCGAAGTAAGGAAGGGAGGCAACATCTCTTGTGTGTCTTGCATCTGCTTCTTCTCATGGCTGCAAGGGTGCCACGCTGGGTCTGAATGGATGTGGCTCTGTTTGGACATTTCTAACTGAGGAGGATGAAAAGCAGAGCAGAATTCATTCCCCATGTTCTAAGTGTGCCCACCCTTGCTCTAGCCCTTGGGAACACCTGAGGAGGGACCCATAGTGGAGAAAAGACTCAGACAATGGATTGACTCTGTGACTGCCTGTTCCCATGTGTCTGCCCATGAACCATGCACTCACTCACTTCCAAAGGTCTGGGTCCTGTCCAGGGCTTGAGAAACCTGGAGAAAGGGTTCCGGCCCCACACATTCTCCAGGTCCTCAACTGAAGACGCCTCACTTCCTTCTCAAGCACCCACCCTCTTGTGTTCCCTCTTAGAAGAACTTCTCCAGCCTTCTCCGCTGGCAGGGCTATCTCCCGGGTCTCCTTTGAGCATGGGCCATGCGTTCCTATGTTCAAGAAGGCTAAGACCTTGTCATTTGGTCCGCGTAGGGTCAAGTGGTGGTGCCAGGGAGAAGAGCATAGGATGCAAAGCTTGTCCTAGCCTGAGTGTGGGCAGCAGAAGCCAGGAGAGTCGCCAGGCTGAGTGCTGGGAAGAGCCAGTGAGCCAGTACTGAGGCAAATCCCCACGACGGCATTCTTGTTCAGCAAGCGGTCTGTTTTCTTACTAGGTTTCCAAAACCCATCAAGTCAGTTCTCAGAAATCACAAAATAGACTTAAAACTGCCAAGAGGAATACAGGAGAGAGGCAGAAAACGGTGCCTCGCTTCCTGACCAAGCAAACCTACCGCGCGGCTCTTTTTCTCAGACTGAGTGCCTGCCTTCTGTAAACAGTGAAACAGGGTCCCCATGCAGGGCGTGATGGCCTTCCTCTGTGTGAGTATGTGGTAGCTGACTCCTCAGAGGCTGTTTCTACTGATGTCTCTTCAGTACACCTTCTTCTGAGTTCCTTGCATTTGGTGAAGACTTCTCTATTCCTGTATTTTGAGGCATCATTTTCCTCCCGTAGATGGATATATTCCTCTCCTCTGAAGATCTAGGTCTAGCCATTTTCCCAATTTAATCTCTCTTTTGCTCTGCTTCCTAGAAAAATATTTTGAGGCTAGTTGAAAAAATACACTGGGTAGAAGGGTAAGAGACAAGCCTAAGGCGCCATCTACTGGTTGATTGTGAGTATGACCAAATTGAACTGGAATGGAACAGCTTGTGTTTAATTAGTTGCTTAAAAGTTGAAGGGGTCAGTGAGATGGCTCAGAAGATAAAAGGAGCGTTTACCACCCAAGCCTGACAGCCACTGACCCTATGAAGCTGACTTCTGGCCTTCACACCATGGACAAGCCCACCTCCATCCTATGCACACACAATAGATAAATAAAAATATATTGTTGTGCTTGAATCTTTGCAGGTCACATAAAAACTCAACGGGAACAGCAAGAGACTTAAAAGGCAAACGTGAAGAAAACGATATCCAAATGAGAATGAATCCTTGAGAGCAGTCAACACGGTGCTCTTTTGAGCAACGATTCTCAGCCAGCCTGTGGGTTGCGACCCCTTGGGGATCAAGTAACCTTTTCACAGGGGCTGCATCTCAGATAATTACATTATGATTCATAACGGTAGCAAAGTTTCAGTTATGAAGTAGCATAACTGAAGTAGAAAATGATTTTATGGTTGGGGGTCTCCACAACGTGAGGAACTGTATTAAAGGGTCGTAGCATTAGGAAGGTTGAGAACCACTGCTTTAGAGGCTCTTGAGGAGAAGAGATGTAGGAAAGTCTAGGACACCCACAAGCCCTATGTGCTGTAGCCTGTGAAGGAAAAACACAGGCTGGGCATGGCGACCCATGCCTTTAATCCCAGAACTCGGGAAGGAAGCAGAGGCAGGACAGAAGGATCTCTGAGTCTAGGGACTGAGTTCTAGGACAGCCGGAGGAAAAGGGTCCTACAAGTAGTCAGTGACCCCATCCTCCAGCTCCCACTGTTAGGAATCCCAAAAGAACAACAAGCAACTCAGCCATAACATAGAGGCAGAGGACCCAGGTCAGACCCCTCCAGGCTCCCTGATCTCTGCGAGTCCTCATTAGTCTCCTTCAGTTGACTGAGATTCTGAGGGCTGTGTTCTCATAGTGACCCTGGCCCCTCTGGTTCCTCTGATCCTTCCTCCCCCTCCTCCACAGGACTCCCCAAGCCCAGCAGAATGGTCATCAAAGAAACCAGAGAGACGGACAGGTGCAGATGCAGAGTCCCACAGCCAAACTTTTGCCTTATTTTAAAATCTGTCCCAGAGAAAGGCAAATTCAAGTCACAGTGTGATACCACCACACACACCTGGAATGGGTAAGATTAAGACCAATAATGGTAAGTCAGACAAAATCTGGAGCATCAGGTGCTTACACACACTGGTGAAGGGAGCATACCTACCCCTGTTCCACATAATACAGAGTGTGTGTGGTGTGAGGCGACCCAGTGCTGCACACACACAAGGCCCAAGTTCCAACCCTTGTCCACCCCTTGTTCTGTGTAATATTATATTTTACAAGTTAAATAGAGACATGCCCTACCACATAGCAACTCGATTCCTTGGTATATATTCAACAGAAATGTGTACACCTGTAAACCAAGACTCATAGATTAATTCTGACTTTGTTACTGGTACTGGCCAATCATGGAGACGACTGACATGTCCATGAAGAGCAGGTATCATAGTTTATAGTGTATCGGTGCCATGAAGTAGCTAACAGCGGACCAGCCAAACAAAAAGTTGCACCTGTACATGGCAAAATATAGGCAATTTCTAAAAACTTGACCGGATCGAAAGAAGTCAAATGTAAAATCATGCAGACTGTATTAACATTATACAGTTAGAAAGGTCAAAACCTTTGTTGGATGTCAGGATAATAGTGATCTTGCATGCAGGGGAAAGAGATTCATAGTCTCCCTCCTAAGGGGTGTGACTCCCTATCCTCACTTGAGGGGACTATACATGTGACTTTTTTCTCTCCTCTGAATTGGGGGGGCATGGGGGTACAATATTTGTGTGAGCTAAATCATTTGGTTGAAGAGTTCAGCTATTTTTAATCTCCTGTTTATAAACTGCTGGATTGTCCTCCAGAATGTGCTTAGAGAAAGGAACATTTTCCTCTGAAATGCTTGGTGGGTAATTTCCCTTCACACCTACTGCCTGCTCAACGTGTGGATCTCACATATTTACTAGTAGAGAAATGTTTTCTTTATGGGTATGCATTTATACAGAAATCAGCTTTATATTATATATTAATATAAATATACACTATATAAATATTAATATAATATAATATTAATATATTAATATATATATATTAATGTTTCCTGAAGAGTGACATGATACAAAAATTTTTAAAATTTGAATACAAGTTTTTATACATTACCTTGTTAAATTTGTTTGTTTGTTTTTGTTTTGGGGGACAGGGTCTCATTATGTAGTCCTGGCTGGTCTGGAACTTGCTATGTAGATCAAGCTGGGCTTGAACTCACCTGCCTCTGCCTCCCGAGTGCTGGGATGAAAGGTGAGTGCTACTGTATCCAGCAATTTAATCATTTACTCTGCCAAGAATATCCCACTGCAGACTCTGCTGTGTGTGAAGTAAAATACATAGATCAATTTTTATTATTTTTTTCTATTTTATTATTCATCAGCAACTTATTGACACTTCCTTACAGAATTCATTAGGTAAAAATGCAAGGCTCTTCCTGGTGTCATTTGACTGTTTTCCATTTCTTGAACAGATCTTTCCCCATGGGGATTTCTGCGTAGTCATTTTGTTTCTATCTGGCTTCTATCCTGCACTGTCTTTATAGGGAAGACACTTCACTTTGCTCTGTTAGAAGCAGTAAGAACCTCTTATTTCCCTGCCATTCATTGTGGCCAAGATGGTTGCTACCTCGGAGCCTGTTTCCCTGCCAGTAAGAGGGGAAATGGCAAGTGTAGATGGTGTCTAGCCAGGAGAAACACAGAAGCACCAGAGATCCACCTGGCCGCACTTGGCTAATGGAGCTGAAGGTGGGGTCCTGAGGAGGAGAAGGGAGACAGCGGTTATTAAGCACTTGCTTGGTGCCGATCACACTGCATATTCCCTTGGACAACACTCAGCAGCCTGGTGTGCAAAGGCTGGAGACTGAGGTAGCTAGCTCGAGTTACCACAGAGCCTTGTCCAGGTCTAGCCAAGTAATAGCTGCTCTGGTCTTATCCTTCCTTTCTTTTTCCTCTCCTTCCTCTCCTTCCTCTCCTTCCTTCCTTCCTTCCTTCCTTCCTTCCTTCCTTCCTTCCTTCCTTCTGTCCTTCCTCCTCCCTCCTTCCCTCCTTTCCTCCCTCCCTTCTTTCTTTCTTTCTTCCCTCCCTTCTTCCTTCCTTCCTTCCTTCCTTCCTTCCTTCCTCCTTCCTTCCTTCCCTCCCTCCCTCCCTCCCTCCCTCCCTCCCTCCCTTCCTTCCTTCCTTTCTTCTCCTCTTCCTCCTCCTTCTTCATGTTTATGTGTTTATTTTGGTGGGGGGCATGCACATGCTCTGGTGTACTTGTACAATCTGGATGCCAGAGAACATCTTGAAAGAGTCTGTTCTCTCCTTCCATCATGTGGGTTTTGGGGATTGAACATAGGTCCTCGGGTGTGGTGGCAAATGCCTTTATTCCCTGAGTGACCTCACCAGGCTTCCTTCCCTCCTATATTCATGGATAGTGTGTCTTTTTGAGAATTATTGGTTGCTTTCAAAATTCAGGCTAGCCAAAATGCAAGGGCCTTGCTTCCCCCAAACTTGGGGACATATGAGTGCCCAAAGATGTCAGGATGCCCATAGAGCAGAAGGTGATCTGGGTGCTGAAGTTTTCCTTCATTTTTTTTGTTTGTTTTGTTTTGTTTTATTTTGGTGTGTGTGTGTGGGGGGGGTGCCTGTAAAATTGGGCAGGGCCACCAAGGATGCAGATGACTCCATGTCAATCCCTAGCTGAGTGTTTTTTTAATGGAAACAGCATCAGCTGTCTGCTCCTGCTTCCTAGGAAGTCTCCCCAGGAAGGACTGAGCATCGAGGCTGTGTTAATTCCCTTCCTAAAACATCATGACCACAGCAGCTTAGAGAAGGAAGGAGGGGTTTACCTGGGGTTAATCATTCGAGGGGGTTAGAGTCCATGATGGCAGGGTGGAGGCTTGCAGACATGGCAGCTGGAGCTGGAAGCGGATAGCTGGGGGGGGCTCACATCTTGAACCACAAACAGGAAACAGAGAGAGAAAGCTTTGAACCCTCAAAGCCCAGCCTCAGTGACATCCTTCCTCCAGAAATGCCACACCCTCTATGTCTTCCCAAACTGCTGGGACCAAGAATTCAAGCATGGGAGACTTTGAGGGTGTCTCATGCAAACCACACAGGCTGAGCACAGCGTATGGGAGGAAAGGACAGGGCCTGGAGGACCCCAACACTGAAGGAACAGAAGGAGTCAAAGGCTCCAGGTGTTGTGCCTGTGTCGCGAGACCCCCACGCAAGACCGGCACAGAGCCAACATCCGATGCAAGTACAAAGGAGTTTATTAATAACAAGCAAGCCTGGGCTTGGTCCTCGTCCAACACACTGGCTTTCCAGGTGAAGGAGGATGACCCTGAGCTCTCAGAGTGAAGGGTATTAAAAGGGAAAAACCACAAGCTAGGGGTACGAACCTTTGTGTTTCAGGGTCATACTTCAGTTAACAGGAACGTTTAGCCAGGAGAAGAACTACAGAAGACAAAATACATTTGGAGACTCCCCCAGTACTATTGGAAACTTTGATGAATTAAACCTTTGTTTTGGCTATTTCTTGGCCAGCAGCCTACCCACCCTGGGGGAAGTGGGTTGCCTTGACCGGAGTCTTAGCTGGGGTTCAGCTTTTATCTTAGTTTTGCTAGAAATGCACTTTTCTTTAAAATGGAGTTTGTCTTGCTCTCTCACAGGTAAGTGGTCAGAGAGGTGAGTGAAGAGCCTAGGCACAGAACCAGTGTGGTGTCTCCAGGAGGAGCCAGGCCACTAAGGTCAAGGTGGGCAGATCCAACTGGTACTTGGGAAGCAAGTGTAAGAAGGCTTCGGAGGGAGGCCCTGATAGGGAGATCACAGATAACGTTCCTGGGTGCAGACAGTGCGGATTTGTGTGCTTCTCCATGTGTTTAGGGAGTGAATGAGGGGGGAGAACACAAGAAGTCGCCCAAGAAAGTAAACAAGCAGTTACTTCTGGGAGAGAGACAGTTGGGGCGGGAGGTGAGATACTGATGGCTGTGTTTTTTGAGGGTTTTTTTTTTTTTTGGTTTTTTTTTTATATTGCCTTGATATTTGAATCATATGAAGTGTCATGTGTTAAAATAAAGAAAATTAAAATCTACACCAAGAACCAAAATATGTCCAAGGGCATTGACAGTTGGGAAGGCATTAGTGAATTAGTGACCTCATGGGAATATTTTCAGCAGTATATCAAGGCAGATAAATTAGGGCTGAATGGCTGGAGAAGGGCGCCCTAGCCTGGCCAGAGGGGAACTCAGGCACATGGCTTGCCTTGCTCTTCTACCAGCTGGCACACGGGAGGGGAGAGACAACCTATAGACGTGTCTCCTGAGTCAACATGGTAGCTTCCGGCCATATGCGGCTCCCGAGCTCTTGAGATGTGGAGATGGGGGGAGAGAATTTAAATTCACTGGAATTTTTATTCCTTTTCACTCAAGGCATAATTAACCTCTGCTACCCTGCACACATTTGAAGGGAACATTATGATATGCTTTGGTATGTGAATATCCTGATGAAACCACGATTACACTTAAGACAGCGACCCCATGACCCCAGATGTATTCTTCTCCTGCATCTTTGAGGACCCTGCCCTCATTTACTACAAGCCAGCAGCCCTTCCTGTTACGGCAGCTTAGACTGAACTTAAAGAGCTGCATATGCATGGAATCCCCCAGGCCTTGCTCCTTTCTTCTGCCGCTGTTGCTCAGGGTCATTATTTTGAGGGTTTTGTACCAATAACTTTATGGTTTGTTAGTCACTCAGTCGTATTCTATACCACTAAAATGCTGTTTATTTTTCCATTCATCTGTGAATTAATGTTTTCAACCCCAAATTTTAGATGTTGCGGGAAAAACACTGCTGTTTACATCCTTCTATTGGTGTTTTATAGGCATATGATTTCATTTTCCTGGGTTGCATACCTAAGAATGGAATGGTTGGATCCTGCAGTAAAATTTAATCTTAATGAACTTTAGTTTAACAGCAAAAGGTGGCCAGTAGCCATCATATCAGGTCATAGAGTTTTAGAGTACACTCAGTGCCCCAGTGGATGGGTGCCAGGGAGAAGTTTCCATGCTCCTCCAACATCTGAATTCACTGACTTATTACTCTTTGAGCAAAGAGGGAGTCACTGTGCTGGAGCATTTATTATTTATCTATCTATCTATTTATTTATTTATTTATTATGTATACAACATTCTGCCTATAGATGGCTGTGAGCCATCATGTGGTTGCTGGGAATTGAACTTAGGACCTCTGGAAGAACAGCCAGTGTTCTTAATCTCTGAGCCATCTCTCCAGCCTGGGACCTTGTTCTTAAGGGGCTTGTAGCCAAATGGACTCTGGAGGCTGTGGATGTGTTTGTAGTTTGACTTCGTTTGGCACTTCCAGCTCACAAATTACAACATGGAGACTTCTTATTAATTATGAAAGCTTGGCCTTTTAGCGTAGGCTTGTCCCCAGCTAGCTCTTATAACTTAACTAGCCCATATTCTTTAATCTACGTTCTGACATGTGGCTTTTTAAAAATTATGTATTTATTTATTTACCTCCCCTCTGTTCTATATGTCTGATTTGGCCCACATTGCTAGCATCTCCCATGTGCCTATATTCATGCCCATTCCTTTCTTTCCCTGGAAATCCCATCCATCCTCTCCTGCCTAGCTATTAGCCGTACAGCTAATATAATTATTAAACCAATCAGAATACATCTTGGCAAAGACACTTCTTCATAGCATACAAGAAGATCATCCCACAGCACATATTTGTTGCTGAAGTCTGCCAAGAAATAGGAGGAAGGATCCAGTGTCACTATGAAGTAGCATCGTTTAGGCAGGTGGGTGGGCTTGGGCAGTGGACTGAGGGGACCTGCACAAATCAGGTGTATGGGTGGGGGAGGGGGGAGTGCAGTTGTTGGTGAGGGAGGATAAGGACACAGCCGAGTTAGTAGGAGTTGTTCCAGATGGGACATGGTGACAGCCCAGTGCAGGAGACGTGGCTCAAGAGAGCTCTGTGCACTCAGAGTTCACATTCTGCCACACAATGATGGGAGATAGATGTCTCTAGTCAGTGCTCTCCCTGGAGAGAAACTATTTTCAGGCTATGACTTCTGGGTGTGGGTGTACTGAACTGAGAGACTTCTTAAAAATGTTAGGTCCTTCCACGCATGACGGATTCCATCTTGCCCCAGGACACATTCCTCAGAGGCAATGACGGGTTTTTGGTGGGAGAACAAGGGTAGCGGGGGCTGTCATAGGGTGTAATTTCTGAGCTGAGGGCATACTCCGGGCTAGGATGATTATGAGTGACTCACTTATGAAGCCCATCCTGCATCCTACATGTATGTTTAAGTTAGAGACTTGAGAGCCTGTTTGTGGAGAGTCTGTAAAGACAGAGAGACCAGGGGTACTACGGAAACCAAAATGCAGGTGACAGTTGGGAAATACTCAGCTTCTGCCAGGGGTCTGGAACGCACGACTTCATTTAGTTCTCATGGGAGTCCTATAAGCCAGGCAGTGAGAGCACGGGTCCAGGTCACACCCACCGAATGGGTTTTAAACTCAGCTAGTTCTCCCTTGCCCAGAAGCTGATATAGATAAAATTCTCAGGGTTGGGGACTTAGCTCAGTGGTACAGCACTTGCCTAGCAAGCACGAGGGCCTGGGTTCGATCCTCAGCTCTGGCCAAAAAACAAACAAACAAACAAAACAAAAAAACCCTCTTGTATAGCTGAAAATGGACATAGGTTTAGACTTATGCCAATTTACCTGTATGAAACAAGCAGGCTTAAAATTGAACTGGCTGTAGGCTGGATCCAACCCCACCTCGTACTAGGGCTGTCTCTCCAGTGTCTTACCAAGCATCCGAGAAGAGCACAGCTCCTTCAGAGCTTTTGTTTACAAAACCATGAGCTAGGCTCTAGCAGTTCTACATTCAGCTAGGCAACTATTGATAAAGCAACTGATACTGCTGGGCACCTCCTCCCTCTCATCTGCCCCTACCCACACAGCTGCCCAAGCAGGCATGTTCTTTCCATTGCCTGTGGCAGCCCCTTAGTGAGCACAAATGATCCTTAGAGAGCCCAAGTTGGGACTGCACTAGATGAATGATAAGGTCAGTCTCAGCTCTAATATGATCATAAAGGCTAAGAGCGGGGACGCTGGAGTCAGACTGTCGGGGACAGAAGCTCAGCTCTGTGCTTATCAGCTAACCGGAGTGAGTTTACATTATCTTTCTCTGCCTCAGTTGCTCCAAGTGTGTAACTGGGGTAATGAATCATCATCAGGATGTTTGGTAGAATTACATTGAGTTACTGTCTAAAAAGCTTTTAGGAACACTTCCAAGTATACACAGTGCTACACATTTTATTATATTTTATTATATTTCTAAGCAGCCAGGTCAGACTGAGGTCCTGCAAATAAATAAATAAATAAATAAACAAACAAACAAACAAATAAATAAAATAACATGTTCAATGAGGTAACCCACTACAGCTGGGGCTGAACTTAGTTCTTCATGCTATTAATCCAATGAGTTCAAATATACACAGCTGCTATTTTAAGAGTGAGAATAGAGATTAATGAGTTTTAAAATGATCAAAACTTTGAGAGTGGTGTGAGTGATTACTCAGTTTCAAGATAAAAACGATTACCTTATTAGTGAATATTTTACAGGTTTGTATGAAAGCATACATGTCATGAATGCTAGAACTGTTTTGAACCAGCTCAGTGTCAACACTGGGCTCAGATGGAGAGATGATCATGTGCTCTAAGGGTAATAACTGTTGGCTATTAACAGTAAGCATTTATCGTGTTTACCTATACAGCAGTGTGGGGTGTTTTGAGAAAATATCCTAAAATAGAGACACAGAAAACAGCCATAAAGATCATACGGCTGTAGCATAACAACACACCCCCCTAGCACACAAACTCGGTTCTGTGTATTGGATGATGGCCAGTTTGGAGTGATTTCATGAAACAGCGGATACATTGTAAGAAAAAGGTTAGAATATTGATGGCCATGGGCAGGATCATAAGGGATTTTGCAAACTTCCGTGTAGGGGCTAGAGAGATGGCTCAGTGGTGAAGAGCACCAACTGCTTTTCTAGAGGACCTGGATTCAATTCCCAGCACCCACATAGCAGCTCACAACCACCTGTAACTCCAGTTTTGTACAGGTTTTATGCATGCTGCCACAGTCTCTGTGTCTGGTAGACACTGTTTCCTTGGAGTCATCCACCACCTCTGGCTCTTACAGTCTTTCTGCCTTTTCCACGCAGATCCCTGAGCCCTGAGCGGAGGGGTTTGGTGAAAAATCCTGTTAGGACTGAGTTTATTACTGTAGCTCTGTGGAACAACTGGAGGTCTAGGATGGTGGCACTTGCAGCAGTTCTTCTATTATTCAGTGTTGTTGTTGTCTTTTCAAGCTGTCCTGGGTTTTTGTGTGTTTTCACAGGAAGCTGAAGATGGTGTTTTCGTTTTCTGTGGACTGTGATGGAATCCTGACAGGGACTGCATGGAACGGCAGATTGCTTTTGGAAGCATGGCCATTTTCACAGTATTAATCCTACCAGTCCGAGAACATGGGAGATCTTTCCATCTTTTGCTGTCCTCTTCAACTTATTTCTTCAGTGTCTTAAAGTTTTTACTATGCAAATCTCTCACTTGCCTGGTTAGAGTTATCTGAAAATAAGTTTTGAGGCTGCCGTGAAAGGCACTGTTTTCCTGAGTTCTTTCTTGGTATGTTGTCATTTGTATATAGGATGCCTGCTAATTTTGTAATCCTGCCTCTTTGCTGAAAATACTTCAGTTGTAGACTTTCCTGGTGGAAACTTTAAGGATCTTTTGTGTATCAAATTATACCATCTGAAAATAAAGATCTTCTGACTTCTTGATGAACTATTTATATTCCCTTTATCTCCTTCCCTTGCCTTATTGCTCTAGCCAAGACATTAAGTACTACATCAAACAGGTATGAGAGTGGACATGCAATATGTTAGTCTGTGTCTTATTATTAGGGAATTAATATGAGGATTATCAATAAACAGTATTGATTTCTGTTACTTTTTGTTATGTTGTAGGCTTCATCTCCCTCTTTTGATTTGCTGCTCAGGAATTATTTATTCCTTGTGTCTTCTTGGGTGTGGTTAACCTCTTCTTCAGACTGAAGTTTTCTTTTTGTGCCTTCTAGAGCTGGATTGGTAAATCGAAACTGCTTAAGTTTGGTTTTATCATGGATCTTTTGTTGGTTATGATTGATAGTTTTGCTGAGTATAGTAGTCTGGGCTGGCATCTGTGGTCTGAGTTTGTAGAACATCTCTCATGGCCCTCTGTCTTTCAGAGATTCCATTAAAAAGTCAGATGTTATTCTAATGTGCCTGCCTTTATATGTGACCTGATCTTTTTCCAGTGAGCTTTTAATATACTTTGTTTTTTTACATTTAGTATTTTGATTATTGTGTGTTGTAGGGAATATCTTTTCTGGTCCTGTCTATTCAGTGTTCTGTATTCGTCTGTACCTGATAGGGGCCTCCTTCAGAGTGGGGAAATTTTCTTTTATGATTTTGTTAAAAATATTTTCCGTGCCTTTGAATTGGGCTTCTTTTCCTCCCTCTATCCCTACTATTTTTAGGTTTGGTCTTTTCATGATATCCCAAATTTCCTCAAAGTTTTATATCTAGGTTTTGTTTTGTTTTTAGCTTTACTGTTTTCTTTGACCGAGTTAACCATTGTAGCATGAATCTTAAAAGTTCTTATTAATAAAATCAAACCCGAGGCCAGTTATTGGAGTGAATGCTGGAAGATCAGAGAAGCAGAACAAGCCACAGCTATCTCACCTTGCTAGTTCCTCAGGTGATCCTTTTTCCTCAAGCTGGAAGCTTCTGAGTCCTCCTCCACATGAATCTCAGCTGAACTGTGTTGCTCCAAAGCCTGAACGCTTAACCAACCAAATGCTTAACTAACTACATGCTTTACTCCTCTAGTTCCTGGTCCTCACGCCTTATATACCTTTCTCTTTCTGCCCCCACTCCCTGGGATTAAAGGCTGGGTTTCTGGGATTAAAGGCGTGGGTCACCAAGCTTGGCTGTTTCTAATGTGGCCTTGAACTCACCGAGATCCACCTGGCTCTGCCTCCGAAGTGCTGGGATTAAAGGCGTGCACCACCACTGCCCAACTTCTGCTATGGCTTACTCTTCCCATTTTCTAGCCACCATTTTTGGCCTTGTTCTAGTAGCTGTCTGTTCTCTGACCCCAGATATGTTTATTTAGGGGAACACACAATATTTCAGGGAACACATACCCACCACAAACCATTTCTTCTACTTTGCCTTTAAGACCTGAAGTTCTCGATTCCATACATTTTAATCTGTTGGTGAGGCTTAACACTGAGGTCTTCGCTAAGAGTCAGAGTCTCCAGGCAGTGGAGGTAAGCAGGGAAGGAGGTCTTCTGCTGGTTAGTAGCTACAAGGCTAAGAGTAATTCAGGAGAGACTGGACGTGAGGACAGGAATGATAGTAAAAACCTACCTGCATACCAGCTCAGTGTGGCCCCTGGGATCCCTGGTAGATTATGTTTCTGCAGATCAGCAGCTGACACAAAGGAACGGATATGGGCTAAAAGGAAAGGCCGAGAAGGATTGTGGGAAATAGCTAGGGGAACCCTTGGGCCTGCACCAAGAAGTAGGGGGCAGGTATGGTGAGAGGTGGGCCTCCTGCAGGCAGGCTGCAGCTGTAGTAGGAGGAAGAATCAGGTAACCCTAACCCCATTTTATGGGTGAAGAAACTGGAGCATGGAGAAGTCAGTGATTTTCTTCAAGTCTTACTGCTGAGGGGGAGTCAAAATGGAGCACAGCCAGGTTGTTTTGAGTGAGGCTCTCACTGTGTGAGCTCACAACAAAAATATGCATGTGGTTTAGTTAACCTTACAACTAACTTCACTATCAACTGCATCTTATCCACTCACCAACCAAGATGAGCTCAACTTTAACCTCAAATTCTGACTTCCTGCACAACTCTGTGTCTTTGCAGACATAAGCTGTTGTTTCTGGTGCTCCATACAGCATTTCTGAGCTGTTCATTTCCATCCTGTCTTGGTGATGACTTATGTGTGGGTCTAGTCCTTTCTGCTTTGTATAGCCTTCTCTTTGGGGTGGAGTACTGCTATGACCACTGTGGGCCATGGAATATTTCATTTCATATGCAATTACTTCCTCCTATCAAAGACCAGACCAAGTGAGGATACAATACCCCAGTGGCAAAGCAGAGGCCAGTTAGAGAGCAAAGGTCAATAGAAGCCTTAGAGTTATCGTTGTAAAGGCTGAAGAGAAGAAAACACAGTGACAAGAACACAGTGGGACCTTTGACACTAGTCTGGTGCTCCCCCTCCTCCAATGCCTTAACACAGCAGCAAACTCTGGCTACATCATCATCATCATCATCATCATCATCATCATCAACCAATCATCAATCAATCACCATCATCATCCAAACATGCATGCAACTTTGGAGATGCACAGAACACTCAGAGGCATATTATATTAATTACAAACTGTTTGGTCTATGGCTCCTAAACCATTGTTTTCCTTTACGTTTATATGTCACCTAAAACTTGGTTGTGATTTTTAACTATGTTAGTGGACACTGAATCCCTTTTGAGTTGCATCTTACAAACAGTTGTAAACTAAACAGTTACAACTGTTTGCTGTGTGTGACCTGCTCCTGCTTTTCCAGCTCTACCTACAGGACTTTGGGAAAGTCATCATCCTCTCCTGATAAGGATTACAATATTCGTCATGGCACCATCCTGGAGACTAACTAGGATAGCATGTGGCACATAGCACAGCTTCTCAAATGCGTAAAGATGAACAAATACAAGCAATGCTATCTTCCACAGGTTAGCCAAAGCTGGTTGTGGTTTGGCACAGCTGACACACAGGTAGGATAGTGGGGATGCAGCAGTGGGGTGGTTAGCTAAGTGGTGACCAGATCAGGATTTTGTGTGTTTACCGAGAATGGACTTTATCCTATGGGTCAGGTTCTGAAGTCATTCTTCAATGGAAGACAAATATAACCTTCTGTCTGTTGGGAGGTAGATTATGGTCCAAGATGTCCCCATGTATAACACTGTTTAACTTAACAGCCCATAGCAATTCTATGCCCTATCCTACACCATGCTTGGTGGCAGGAAGGTAGTCTTTAAAGGTTGAGTTTTAAAGGATCTTGAAATGGAAGGCATTTGCAAGTAGTTCCTCTCTATAGTGTGCTAACCCTTTGAGATGCCTTAACTCCAGTATCATGGCATCTTAAAGATGAGAAGTGCTTCTAGAGCCCAATATACATCCGTGCCACCACACTGGAAGTTATATAATACTTTGTGTTAGGGTTTTAAAGTTGTCTTAGTCCTTCTAAAATATACTCACACAAAGAGGTAAAGCTGGAAGTTTTCCTGTGTCCTGCAGCTGCTCCGTCTCAAATGAACACACAGAGGCATATTCTATTAATTACAAACTGTTTGGTCTATGGTTCAGGCTTATTGCTAACTAGCTCTTTATCTTAAATTAAAAAATTAGCCCATTTCTATTAATCTATGTATCGTCAGGTGTTTTGTGGTTTTACCTATGTTGCATTAAATCTTGCTACCCCAATGGCCCACAGCGTCTCCCCTGACTCCTCCTTTCTTCTCTCTGTATTTTTTTTTTTTTTTTTTTGCCAGAGCTGAGGACCGAACCCAGGGCCTTGCACTTGCTAGGCAAGTGCTCTACCACTGAGCTAAATCCCCAACCCCTTCTCTCTGTATTTTTGCTTGGATTTTCCACCAGGCTATAACTTGTCTTGCCATAGGCCAAGGCAGCTTCTTTATTAACCAATGGTAGCAACACATATTCACAGCATACAGAAAGACCATCCCACAGCAAAGAAGCAAAGGGAGAATGGAATGGACCTGTGTTCTGATATAATGAACGCAGGCTGTAACTGATTAAGAGCCTGAAGGAACAAGAATTTTCTCTTTAGCTTGCACAGGTGCCTATAACAGATAAGTGAGTAGATGGCCAGGAAATACACCATGTCTTCCCCAGGTCCTTCATCATACCCTGAATGAGGTTATAGTTACCATCACTGCTCGGAGGCAAGCGTCCCTGCCACCTTTTTAAGTGGTTAGTAGGTTTTGCCACTGAGCACTTTCCCTGCCTTCATTTTCTCTATATCGTCAGGTTTGTTAAAATGAAAAATTACAAAAATCAAATCAATCCTCCCCCCAAAACCAATGTGCAGAAACTGGCAAGTAAAACCAAAGGAATTTGAAAATGAAACCAGAACAAATGTTTGAAAACCACGTCTGCCAGGACAGGACACACAGAGCTATTTGGTAACCCAAAAGTACCATCTTGGTGTTTCTTGTGCAATACCCATAGACCAAACTCTGCACTTTGTAATTTTCTGTAGACGTCACTTGGAGTCGGTTAAACCAGGATACTGCTCAAAAGATTGTATCTTTTGTAGATTTCTAAATCTCATAATCTTAAATATGATGCTTGTGGGTTATAGTCACAAGGATGTAGACTTCCCATTATTCATAGTCTTACATGTTCCTCAGTTTTTGTTATAACAAGAGAGAATTGAAAAGTGTCATCTTTTAGTTGAAGGCACACTTCCACAGCAGTGGTAAGCATGTGCTGTGCAGACTGCTCTCATGGAGATTTGGAACACTAAGATGGGAAATCTTGCTATTTGGAGTATTTCTGCCCCAGACCCAAAAAGGAATAAAGAAAAAAGCCAAGGAAAGACCTGGTGGTCAAAGATGCTTCACCTTTACCAAATACACAAACTTCCAAGTGGGAGTCTCAAATCATGCTTGCTGTTGCAGCCTTGCAAAAGTACAGCAATCAACACCAGGGCATGGCAAACACCCTACAAAGACCCCATGGTAAAAGCTTTGCGTTGATCACAGCTACTCAACACTGTCACTGCTTGCAGGACGAGAGCAGCGTATACATTTTCCCAGGCACATGATGGCCACTGGAATTTAGAGTTCACATAATCTTCACATCATGAAATAGTCTGCTGATTAAAACCATTTGTGGTGATATTGTGTTCCCCAATATATCATGCACCCTAATAAATTTATCTGGGGTCAGAGAATAGAACAACCACTAGACAGACATAGAGGCCAGAAAATGGTGGCACTCACACCTTTAATCCTAGTCTTCTGGAGGCAAAAAAGATCCATCTGGATCTCTGTGAGTTCAAAGCCACACTGGAAATAGCCAGGCATGGTGACTCACGCCTTTAATCCCAGGAAGTGATGGCAGAAAGCAGAAAGGTATATAAGGTGTGAAAACCAGGAACTAGGCTGGTTAAGCTTTTAGGCTTTGAGCAGCAGTTCGGCTGAGATTCAGAGGCTTCCAGTCTGAGGAAACAGGATCCCTGAGGAATTGTGAGGTGAGGAAGCTGTGGCTTGTTCTGCTTCTCTGATCTTTCAGCATTCACCCCAATACCTGGCTTCAGGTTTGTTTTTATTAAGAACTTTTAAAATTCCTGCTACGACCACTTAGAGACGCAAACTCACTTTTAGCTCTTGGGTCAAACAAAGATGGCCACTGGCAAGACCTGGCCAGGGAGGGTTTATCACCGGCCCAGAACACTGAGTGGCTAGGCTGTTCTCCTCAGTCAGACTTTCACGCTAGTGTCTGTTCCTTTCACAGGTTTCTGTTAATGGAGGAGTTAATTACTTCTTCATTACAAGTGATTGACACCAAGAGAAAAAGGTTCTTTAATATCTCATCCTGTCTAGGCAATTTTTAAAAGAAGGTTTATTTCTTAAACAAGAGGGCATTGAAGTTTGAGACTACAAAGTTAGACAGTTATGTTTTAATGTCTTCTACTATTAATCAATGAAAATAGCAAAAATTTAGGACACTGTACATTTTTATTTTAATAAACCACAAGGCAAAACAACACTTTATTTAATAATCATATAGGAAATTTCATTTGAAAATGGCAAATACAGTACATATACAAAGATTCTGATCTTCATTACACAGTAAACCCCAGCTTCAAAATCTTTCTAAAATCAGTCATATGCAAAATACTTGGTTTTTGGAGGAGGGTTAAGTAAAGTATATACAATTTCTTAAACCGTGATATGGCTTATTTAATCACATATTTATTTAGAGAGGCAGATACTTTCCAAATACAAGGTATCTTCCAGGTAGAAAAGGGACATACTGGCACATTTCAGCTTTGTGCTGCATTTATTTCAGGATATTCTTGATGGCACTATTTAAACCAACAATCATGGATTTAGCTGTCAAAGTCTCCAAAAACATTTACCAATCTTAACAGAAATCAGAAAGTGACTATTGGTTCCCAAAAGACCTTTTGTAACCAAGAACTCAATGACTGGCTTGCCTAAATGGAGATATATACTGAGGATTTCCCACAATTTCTTCTTTCCAGTTTGCGTGCTCCCACTAAACCACAAACAACATATCTAACTGTAAAACATAATCTGAAACCCTGGCCTGCAGGATCCACCAGACAGCCCTGGAGTTGGAGTTACAGTTTGCAAATGATGCTCTGGCTACAGAGATGTTTGGCCAACCACTCAGAAGTCAGACAGCATCTCGTGAGATGTTACTGTTTGTTTATGGTCCACAGATGAACTGAACCGGATGAACTGATCTTGTACGCAGGGACACATTCTGTAACTACATACAAGGTAGTCAACAGCAAAAATGCCTATAACTGTATTTCAAGTGGGTTCAGATTCTGTAAGAGCATCTTATGATGATGAACCAATGATCACAAATACATAAAGCCAAATGTAGCTGAAGTACGTACTTCAGGATCAAAATCTCCAACAGGGCTGACGGGTATCTTGAGAAACCAAATCCCTTCGCGGTGGTTGCTCAGTCTATTTCTGTCACATATGCTCTACTAAGTTCAGTGTGCAGAAACCTGGGCAGGGGCCGATCTGCTGTTTTAAAAACCTTTCTCACCTGGAAAGATATTTCTAAGTATTGCCTGAAAGTTCTCTCTGAAAAATGAGAGAGAAGCTGTGTATCTATCTGATCTTGACTGTGTCCACTCTGGGAAGGATTGCCTAAAGACAAATACTGTCAGGTGGGCCACCTGGGCTTAAGAAACAGGACACTGATATAATCAGGAAACATTTCAGAGAGAAGAAACAAAACCCCTATCCCAAACTGCAAAGGAACACAATAAACTAGGAAATCCAGTGACCTGGCAAACAATGCCAATGGGAGCTGTGAAGATCTCTGATCACATCAAGACCTGTACCACAGCTGTATGTAAGAATTACAATAGCTTTGGGTCTGACTATATTTTATTCACTGCATTCTTGTCACGCTTGTTAAGGCAGCAAGATCATTAGTCAGATAAAGTCTTCCTAAAACAAAAGACTGCAGTGGGCCAGAGTTGTGAAACACAGGTTAATTTCTACAGTAACTGGTTACCTGCAAACATTGGTTAAAATAGACTGCAGTGGAGCAGTGCCAAGTTTTTATGTTGTGATGTTTCCCAGTGCAAAACTAGCACTGCAGCTCCCCCATTCAGACCCTGCTTTTCACAGAGCAAGGAGCTCAGCCAGCGCAGCTGAGGAGCTGCGCCACTGCACACTGGGCTCACCAGGTGACGGACAGAGCAAACCCCATAGCTGTGTGGTCCCTGGAGCAACTGCTGAGCCAGTGTCCTCCTCTGCAGGTTCTGACCAGTGCAAGTCAAGTCTATCAGCTCTCCGTCTTGTGGATCTAGTAAAGGACAGTCCAGCTCTTGCTGCAGAATGAAGTACAGAAACCGCAGGCACACTCCACTTTAAGCAGACTATGATAGTTAGGAGTTGCAAAAGTTTTCAGTGTTTCTGTATTTTATAAACCTCTTTTCAATATTCAAATTGATTTTTTAGGCTGTTTTATCAAATAACTTAAGGAATAAGTCAATATGAAAATCTAGATATGGACTATAGAGTGAGTTCCAGGAAAGGCTCAAAGCTACAGAGAGAAACCCTGTCTCGAAAAACAAAAAAACAAAACAACAACAACAACAAAAGAAAAGAAAAGAAAAAAGAAAATCTAAATATGCCCACATTGTGATAAAGGATGCTTAGAAGAAATAAACTCAACTGACATGGGAAAGTGTTAAGTATAAAATGTACATTTTTCCCTTTCTTTCCTAGATACCTAAAGGCCACAAATGCCCAGGCAGCCACTTAAATGCCTGTCACTTACTCATATGGTTATCACTGTTGTATTTAGTTTATATTCCAAAAATTCTGAAATTCAGATTTATAATTTTAAATGGACTCACAATAATAAGTCAACAAAGTAAATTTAATTCTTTTTTTCCAAAGCAAACTTTGAATTCAACAAATACTACTGGGTTTTATTAGGTAACATGAGCTGTTTTTTGATTACCCAACAACCTTATGGGTAAATCTGGATTTCCTTATTTTAGCTTTACACACAGGGAAAGTCTGTAGTAAGAAGATAACACCTCCCCTCCCTTCATTCACACATCATTTGGTTTCTAGGATTTCAATTCACAACGCAGGGACATTGTCACCCCACTCTGATCCTCTGAGGAGCCAAGAGCCATATAGAGGGTCCATGCTGAAAAGAGATCATCTCCAAACAACTAAAGAGCCATATAGAGGGTCCACGCTGAAAAGAGATCATCTCCAAACAACTGCTGGAAACGAAAGATGAATGTCCATGACCGCCTCTTCAACAAATTCCTGCCAATATGTTCCCTTAGGCTTGGAAATATTTATGCCGCTCCCCTGACATAGCTTGGATGTCCATCCTTACTTCGGTTCTTCTGTGCACATACATGGTTAAAAAAACCAAAACCTTTTATCCTTTGTTTTCTCAAAGCGTTTTCTCTGCCAATCCCTCTCTATCTTTCTGCCATAGCATTATTGCAAAACTTCAATATTGTACTTGGGGGTTTCTGTAATGCATGGAGAACCCCCCCAACCTGTACCATAAACAGGAATTCTCTCTGGAGTAGCAGGGTACTCTGCATGGCAGGCATTAATAAACTCAGGTGCTCTCTAGTTACTGAAAGATGCATAGGGATCATGGTGTACACATGAGAACAGGGTACTAAGCAAATGATGACTAACAACTGTTGGCACTTCTTCAAAGGACGTGGAGAACTGCTGAAGCTTTTGTCTCCTACTGTCCTGAGACAACTCTACAGAAAGCACAGAAGTGATCTTCAGGGAGGACAGAAATCCAAACCTCACACCCCACTGCTTGCTCCTCTGTTTTAGACCACCACATGGCAAGGTAACTGAGGTTAAATCTAATCTCTGCCATTCAGAGTTCTAGTAACAATTTCCTAAACAATTTAATGACAGTGACATTATTTCTGATAAGATTACAAATAATCAAAACATTGAGATTCAAAACCCAGTAACATCTGGAAAATTTGCCTATAAAGTATGACTCTAATAATAATATTAAGAGTTGTCTGTGAAATAAAACAGTTCTGAAATACTTAGGAATACATGCTTATTCCATTTTCTGGATATTATTACTTTCTGAAATCTGTTGAGGGCTGATTTTTATAAAAACAGAACACAATTCCAGAAACTAGATGCCAAGGTTACACAGAGACAAAAATCCCAAATAATTCAACACTGAGTTTGCTAGCACTGACTTCATATAAAAGGCCTGTAAAAAGTAGTTTTAGATGCAAATACTGAATTCTGAGTCTTCCTGTATGTCTTGTGTATTCTGTCAGATTAGTGAAGCATGGTCTTGGATTGTCTTCTATGAGGTATCTGCAGAGTTACATCTCACTCTGTAAACAGTACTTTGGAAACTTCATCTGAAAATCATGCAATTATCAGTCAGACCCAAGTGACTGTTTTTGAGAGACCGGTACTTGACATGGACACAGCTGTCAGGGACTCCATTAGGTTTGCATTTATTGCTCTCAAGTCTGTGACTGCAGGATAAATAAGGCTGTCGACCCCAAGGACACAGACTCAGGTACTGGAACTCTGACAATTTGCACAAGTTCTGTTCACTTCTTGTCTGTAACTTTGGAGCTGAATAGTGCATTTATACATGCCAAATGTGTTCAGTAATAAATGCTTAGCTTTGGACTGCACTTCTTCCCATTTAGATGAACTTCCAGGAACTGCAATATCAAGAAAATATCGCATTATCTATTGTACACTGCTACACATTAGTAAACGAGATACAGAAAGAACCGACAGTACACTGCGATCACATGCTCATCAGTCTGACCCCCCTCGCTAAGCCCTTCTTCTGTAGAAGGTGGTTCCTAAGCCCAGAACGGCTTCTCATGACCTCAGTCTTTCCACACTCAGGAGAGAGAATGCTGGATACAAGCCTCTTGTTTAAGGACCTTAGGCTCCTTAAGAAAGAATCAAATGCATGTATTATTTTGATTTTAAAAAGCCATAGATCTCTGAAATGATTTAAATAAGAGTCTTGTTTTTATTATCCAAGACAGTACAGCAGAAGTATATAATGTCTTTAAAATGCAGGTAATATCAATTTGTAATATCTCTTCTCAAAGAAGTACAAAAAATTAAATGTTATTATTTGTTTATTTGGCATTCTGGGAATTGAGCATGGGACCTCATCCATGGTAGGGAAAATGCTCTACACTGAGCTATCTTCCCAGCCCTGTTATCCTCTGGACCTACAATTTATCTTTGAAGAGCCTCATCCCTCCCTTAAGTCTTTTTATCAGAGAAGTCTTCATACATATGATAACAACTCAGATGTTGGCCCCAAAATCAGACCCCTGTGAACCCCATCAGCAACATACTTAGCTGCATGTGAACTATGGCAGTGGATTTTCCCGAAGTGAGAGACCAGATTTTCAAATCTTCCACAGAATATACATCTTCTATTTTCATCAATGACTCTTTGATATAATCTACATTCAAATGGCTTGGTACACCTATTAGTTTGGAACACATAATTTGTAAGTTTACTTTGGTAGGAAAAGTTTTATATTACATTTAAAGAAAACAAATTGTTTTTGCCAAATTCAGTTTCTATGGATTGGTCAAGCTATATCTGTACTTTAATATAATTATAGCCATTCTATAAAAACATAGGAAATATACGTGAGCACATACTTTAACACACTTTACTCCTCACTAAAATGGAGTGGCAGTAAAGATGGAACATTGGCTTAACTTTAATAGGTTAGGATATAAGGACTTTTTTCAACATGGTTTCACTATGTATCCCTCTGTCTGTCCTGGATTTCCCCCTATGTAGATAAGGTTGACCTTGAACTCACAGAGATCAACTTTCCTCTGGGTTGTGAGTGCTGGGATTACAGGCATGTGCCACTATGCCCAGCTTAGAAACATTTGATAATGATTATTGCTGAGAACTTTTGTTTTCATGCCTAGACATGCTTTCAGTAAGACAAGGATGTCCAAAATACAACAAAGTCACAAATCAAATGAGATGAAGGAATTCAATAAACCACAACTGCATTAAGAATCAAAAGGTGCACTCTTATCCTAACTACAGTTTATTAGTGGCATGACACTGACCGTCAAACATTTTCTTTTTTGTAAATGTCAAATCACTCAATTGTCTGCTTTAACTACTGTAAGGGTCAAGTGCATGACCCACAGATGGCACTGCTTCTTGTGTGCTATGTACAAGAGAGTATCAGGAAAAGGAAAGACATGGCTCCTGTCCAGAGCAATCCTGTGACTTGATCTCCACTAGGGAGGGCTAAATCCACAGTGGGGCATTAATGAGCGCTTACCTTCCAGTATTATCACTACTGTGTCCCATATGATTCGAAATGTTGTGAAAGCCACAAGTAATGAAAATATGTATGTACAGATGGGATCAGCAATCTTGTATTCTGGCTAAAAGGCAAACCAATGAAAAGTTGTGTGACTAAACAGACAGTGACATTAAAGCACACTATAAAGCAAGCAAGGTGCACATCCCTGCTCTAACAGGATTGGAAACCACTTTTAAAACTCGGATACTATAACAAGAAACATCATCTCTCTTAAGACTGTTCAAATGACTTCCTCGTGTGTCTTTTCTGGAAGTGTGATCATTACGTCTATTCTCCTCTGTGCCTTCTCTGAATCCTTTACTCAGAAGCATAAGACACTGAACCTGGAAAGAACTGTAACAGCAATCTGGATTAAAATACTCATGAAGGGGACTGAATTAAAATTCAGAGTTGCTGCGAAGATGAGGGCCAGAGCACACAGCCTACCACCCAGTAGTTCTGAGACAAGGCTTAACACTGAGTTTTACAGTGAAGGTATTACCAAAGCCACTACAGATAAATCAGCTGGTAAGGTGACAACATTGTGCTTACTGATAATAAGTAACTATACCCATTACGTCAGTGAAAAATGAATAGAAAGGCATTAGTGTCCAGTACATTGATAAAAGACAACTAGCTTTTTAAATAATCATTAAATACTTTTGAAGTAGGAAGTGCATTATTTTACCTTGAACCGTATGATGTATGCAGCTATAAGCACACCAACACTCTGGACCAAATCCCCCAGGGCATGGACAAATGCAGCTCTCACTGCCAGGCTGTCCTGCCCATGACTGTGTCCACTAGACACCATGCTTGGAGAATTTGAAGCCAGGGCGTGGGCGTGGGCGTGGGCGTGGGAATGGTGGTGACCGGACTGGTTCAACAGAAACCCCATTCTGTTCAAAATGAAAGAAAACACATTATTTCTCTAAAACTACTGAGAAAACAGTTATTACTACTCAGACAGTAATGGAGCAATGAAGAACAGTCATTTAATAAGGACGAAAGCAACTGTTACACAGCAACTATAGTTTTAGGTGCATGAAGCTTATGATCTGGATGGGACATCAGAAGTGTAAGCAAACACACAGCCAGTTAATGTGAAATGCCTTGGAAATGTATACAGCTTTGTAGAAGCATGAAGATGAGAAGTGGGGTGATGGCGTAGGTGGGTGGGGTGGGCACAGAAGAGCTTTCTCAGACTCCATGTGAGGAGCAAAGACTTACAGAAGTCAAGAGCAGATGGTGGGTGAGTATTCTAGGAAGAACAGCAGGCAAAGGCTTAAAATGAAATGTGCTCAATGCATTTGAAGAAGGATGACATTGTAGCCAAAATAAGGAAGTAAGAAGTGCTTAGAGGAAAACAGGAGGGCTACACAGGGCTTCATTTTAAAGGTGACTTTTATTCTAATTTCAATAGAAGCTATTGGCCACTAGACCAGATCTGGCTATTTTTTTTTAAGATGAAGTTTTAGTACAGGCATACATATTTGTTCACACAGTGAATATGGCTGTTTTTGTTAACATTAGGGTTCCATTGCTTCACACGAAAACTCCAAGAGACTCACTCACTAGCATTTTTGTTGTTTTAGAAGTGCAGGAATCAACCCAAGGCCTCAAGCACGCTAGGGAATGTTCTATCACTAAGCTTCACCCATAACCCTCGTCTATTCTTTAAAGAAAGTCTGCTAACATCTGCTCTAAATGGTTAGGTTGACACCATATTTCAGTAGATTTGAGGAGGAAAGAATGATTTCAAAAACTAGCTAAGAGACTGGTGATAGAGCTCAGCAGGTAAAGGTGCTTGCTGCTAAGTCTGACAGCCTGAGTCTGACTCCTGGAACCCACATAATCAAGAGAGAAATGACTCCTGTCAGGTGTCCTCTGACCTCCATGTGTTCACAAGAGCATGTGCATGTCCCTCACACAAATAAATAAATGTGAAAAAAAACCCTTAAAATACAGTTAATGTAAAATTATTAAATATTAAACAACATACTTGAATTCCTTAGTGTTCAACATGTGGGCAAGTTAATGAGTTTATAATGCTCCATTTTATTATATTTTTAAGTAAAATTTATGTACTGTATTTTTAAGTATGAAAATGTTTAATGGTCTGAATATATACACGTGCAGTGGTCTTTTAGCTCATAGTATGTGAAGAAAACATTGGGCTTACATTACATTAACTGCAACTCCAACAGCTGCGGTGATGAGCATGATGTCACCATTTATTTCATAGCTCATGTGGATTGTTCTCTGCACAGCTTCATATAAGAGGAATCCCATAAGTACATACACCAACATCACACTGATCATAGCCGACAAGACCTCTAGAGGGAAGAGGAGAACACACGGATCTTCAGCACGGCCACTGTACTTCATACTAACTAAACACTGTTCACATTTTACTCACATTTTCTTTCCTCGAAGGAGGTAAATGCACTATGTTATTTTTGTCATACAACATTTTTTATGTATTTCACAGATTGAATTATCTAGACCCTTAACTAATTCATCCCCATCCTCTATTCATACCTCAAATTCAGTATATTTACAGGCTATTCACGAGGTAAAACTGATAAAGTAAAAAATGGAAACATGACCACAGACTGCTTTTCTAACAAAACAAGTACACGTAAAAGTGTAACAACAGGAAGCTCTGGGTTGATCTCTAGCTTAATTCAGGTCTGGTGGTGCATCTGTAATCCCACCACTCAGGAGGTAAGGTTAAATGGATCGGAAATTCAAGGTCATCTTCCCCAGCTACATACTGAGTTTGAGGCCAGACTGGGGTATAGGAGAGCTGGTCTTAACAGCACAACAAAACAAATACCCTATAAGAAAAATGATTTCTAAAAAGAGGTAAGGAAATAAAGAGTAATTTGTCACAGAAAGAAATGGACACATTTTCAATAACAAATGTAATAAAGAAAATTGTATTTTAATGGGTGTTTTGCTTGCATGGATGTCTGTGTACCATGTGCATGCTTGAAGCCCAAAGGGATATGGGATCCTGTGATTGGAGTTACAGATGGCTGTGAGCTGCCATGTGGGTGCCTGGGTTCTCTGGAAGAGCAGCCAGTGCTCTTAACCTCTAGCCCCTCAAAATTCTTATATCCTTGTTAAATTGCCAAAAAAGTTTAAGACTGATAATTTCTAAAGTTAGCAGGGATACTAACAGAAATATTAAATGGTTGAACTTTTTTTTGAGAGCCAATTAGTAAAACTAATCAAAATATAAAATGCATATATTTCTTGATCTAGCAATTTTACTAGTAAAAAGTACATGTGCACAAACACATCTAGAGGGCTTTGTACTGTAACACATATCTGAAGACATGTTAAATGTACATGCAACAGGAACTTAAAGGGTTAAGTATTATACACAGTGAGGATACCAGACACCTACTTTAAAAGAAAAGAGGATAACAAGGAAAACAAAATTAGGCAAATGAATGATTACAAGACAGGAAGAGAAGAAAGCATGTATCTGGGAAGTGGAATGAACCAGGGGCTTAGGGGATTTTTTCATTTTATTTTTATTTTTTTGGTAATGTTTGAAATTAAAATTGTTTTTACCACAAATATTAAATTTATACTAAAGAAAACCTGATGATTTATAATTAAGAAGCATAAGACACAGATTAAACTAAATGGCTTAGAATGCTAATCAAGTAATATGATTGATTATTATGATTAAACAAAAGAGCTATTTTACTATGGATAAATAAAGGTTTGGAGAAATTCCAGGAATAGTGATAATTATTGCTTAAAAATCTCTTTTTACTTAAGGTGACAGAATGCAAACTGTAGTGTTTTGAAAGAAAATGGCCCCACAGGGAGTGGCACTATTAGGGGGTGTGGCTTTGTTGGAGGAAATGTGTCACTGTGGAGGCAGGCAGGCTTTGAGGTCTCAAATATGCTCAAGCCACATCCAGTGTCTCAAACCACTTCTTGATGTCTGCAAGTCAAGATATGGAACACTCAGCTCCTTCTCCAGCACCATGTCTGCCTGCACCACCATGTTGCACCATGATGATAATGGACTAAACCTCTGAAAATGTGAGCCACCCAATTAAATGATTTTCTAAGAGTCTCCATGGTCATGGTGTCTCTTCACAGCAATAGAAACCCTAACTAAGACACAAAAAACAACAGGTTAAGTTTGCCTCCCAGAGAAAAGGAAGAGTTCAGTCATCCATGTCCACTCCAGATGTCTCATTCTTGTTTTGGGTTGGTCTCTGGTCACACAGCTTACAATAAGTTTATCATTCCCCACATCACATCTACAGTGCCAGCTATGGTCAGGCTGACTTATGGTTATCCAATGTTGACCATTTCGTTCATATCTTCCTTATGCCTCAAGTTAAACTCCCATTTCTAGCAAGTTCTAGAACTTAATTCTTTTATGTAAGAAGAGTTCATGTGACATGATTAAATTTGCAATAAGATGTGAATAATAAAAGGCATGGATTTTGTTGTGAGTAAGGGGAAGCTGTAAAGAATGAATCACAACTAGGTAGAAGGGCTTTTTTGGGGGATGCTTGTATGAAGGAAATTTTTAATGAATGCTTTCTGATCCTCTAGCATCAGGGGATAAAGCAACAAACTATACAGAATTAGTTACAGATTAAACCTTATCTAACTGGGGAGATGACTCAGCATGTAAGAGCACTTGCTCAGCAAACTTGGGGACCTGTGTTCAAATCCCAAGAACCTGAGGAAAAAACGAAACATGGTCTTGGGTATACTTGTAAGCTCATCACTGCAGGGGCAGGCTGGAAGATCACCAGGGTTTCCTGGTGACCAATCTAGCTCTAGGTTCAGTGAAGACACTTATCTCAAGGGAGCAGGTGGAGAGTGACAGAGCAGGACATCTTTGTCCTCCGTGTGTACTCATGCAATTCTCTACACATGTGCACATCAACCACATATATACTACACACACACACACACACACACACACACACACACACACACAGAGCCCTTTATCATAAGAGTTATGCATGTGTAAGAGAAAGTGTACACACATAGTGTTCAATAATATTCATGGCCTCAGGTGTTCACTTGGAGTCTTGGAGTATGCTCCTTGCATATGAAGGGAAGCTATTATACATATACTATCTACATAACACTATCTACATAACTATATAGCATATATCTGTAGCCAAATGCTGCCCAAGACACAACTAGCTGGCTCTGACCATGATCTCTGCTCAGCAAACATTTTGAACAATACCTGTCCTATCATCATTGACACTGGCTGAGGAGTGAAGCCACAGACACATCACATCATACACTGCTCCCTACCCCACACACAAACAACTCTGCTTATTACAGTCTTTCTACCAGTGCAGTCCCTGAAGATCTGGAAGAAATGCCATATAAACAAAGACAATTACTAAGGTAATTCAGAGAGGTAGAAAGGAAGCATGGAGATGGGGGCAGCTGTCAGAATGGCCCCTTTGTAAGAGAATCTTTTTCCTCCTGAGGATTTGAGATTTCTTCCAGCGTGGTTTCATTAAATCCTGAGTTTTATTAGTTCTCAGAGTAAAGAGACATGCCCACATCAAATAAATCCAGACATTTAAAAACAACACACAAGGCTTCGGTCCTCCCTCCCTCTCCCCACATAAACCTGCTGCTGTAGCTCACTGTCAAGAAAACCCAGAACGATTTCATAGGGTCCACAGCCTTACACAAAGGAAAAGAACCCTGCAGTGATGTCAGAGACTAGTGACAGCTCCAGGAGAGGGCCACGAGCTCTCCTGCTCCTTTCCACGGGCCCTCGGCATTTCTTTTCTGCTAAGAGCACAAATTCTGTTTTATCTCGCAATGTGGATTCTTAACAAATTAGAATAAAAATTTAGCAAACATTTTCAAGACTGGATATTCCAAAGAGTTATACTGGCTTTTCTGCATACATGCATACCTGCTACACAGAAGCCTTGAATTCATTTTAATTGTTTTTCAGAGAAGAAATGAAGCTGATAAAATGAAGAATGACGACTCCTTTAAGTGCTGGGCACTGTCCTGAGTGCTTTTCAAAGAGTGATGCACTTACTGCCCTTAATAACTCTATGTGGGAGGCACTATTATTAACATCCTTTACAAACAGAAAATGGAGGCACAAAGATGTTACAGAACTTGTAACTAAGGTCAGATTTGTAGGAAATGAGACAGCCAGGATTTGAACCAAGCTATTGGTTTCTTTGCTGCCTCTCATGGGTGTTTGAAAACACCAATTAAAAGGCTATAATCAGCTGGGTCGTGGTGGTGCACGCCTTTAATCCAGCACTCAGGAGGCAGAGGCAGGTGGATCTCTGAGTTCCAAGACATCCAGGACTACATAGAGAAACCCTGTCTGGAAAAGCTCCCCCCCAAGGCTATATTCAATAGACCATAATCGTGTGTGTCTGTCTGTACGTGGGTATACACATGAGAGCAGATGACTGCTAAGACCAAAGGCAGCTGATCACTGGGGCTGAAGTTACAGGCAGCAGTTAGTTGGGAACCAAATCTTCTTCAAGAGCAGTACATGTAGGGCTGGGGCAACAACACAGGCCTGGGTTCAATTCCCAGTACCCACATCGTGGTCCACAACAGGCTGTAGATCCAGTTCTAGGGGATCTGATGCCCTCTCTGGCCACTTGAGTACCAGGCATGCAAATGGTGCACAGACATTGATGCAGGTAAAACGCCCATAAATATAAAATAAAAATAAGTCTAAAAATCAAAGTATATCTTTATTTAAAAAAAAATTTAAAAAGAGTAGTACGTGCTCTTAACAAAGACATCTCTCCAGCTCCAGAAAATATGATCTCAAAGAGTAGAGAACATCTACACAACAGAACTAAAATGATAACTACAATTAAACTGTGGTAGACTATTAGTTAAAGATGTGTTATATCTGTTTATGCTGTGGAACATTTGTTTAATGATGCAACGGTGTGTTGCATTCTTTTAACTCTGTGAAGCTGTGTTACTGTGCCTGTCTAAAGCACCTGATGGTCTGACAAAGAGCTGAAGGGCCAAGAGTGAGGCAGGAGAGGGACAGGAGGAGAAAAAGAGAAGAGGGAGGAGTGGGAAAGGGAAAAGGGAAGGATGCTGGGGGCCAGCCACCCAGCCAGATACAGGATAAGAAGGAAAGAAAAGACATACAGAAATAGAGAAAGGTAAAAGCCCAGAGTTTAGGTAGATGGGATAATTTAAGAAAAGCTGGCTAGAAACAAACCAAGCTAATGCTGGGCATTCATAAGAAAAAAATAAGTCTCTGTGTGATTATTTGGGAGCTGGGTGGCAGGTCTCCCAAAGAGTAAAGAGTTAAAAACAAACAACTACATTACACCATGTTGATATTTACTACTGTCAGATAGTTTGATTTGGTTCTTAATACAGTGCTAATTTCTAATAACTCTAGTTCTATTTTCTGCCTCCTTACGTAGAATCTCAATGCAATAGCCAGTGTTTAGTTCTTTATTCAAAAAAGCCAAAGAACATCATTTTTATCTCAATTCCTTAATGTTTATTTTTTAATCTCAATTCCTTAATGTGCATTATCATGTGCTGAGCTTTTCAAACCAGGAAATTCTTAATTTTGGGGTTCTATGCAAGTATCTATTGATATGGCCCTTCATATAACAGTTCACATAGTTATTTTGTATTTTCAGAATATGTAACAAGTTTAAAACCACATCAACAGTAAGAATCAGAGCTATGTAGGTAATGATATAGATTTAAGCCCTTCCAAATTAAATATTATGAAAATATTTGCAGAATTATAAGGTCAGTCACATACCATATTTTGTACATATGATGAAAATGCTTAAAATATGGCTTCAGTTGAAATTCTTAGAATACAAAGAAGCAGCAAATGCTTATTAGAGAGTTACCCAGATGGTTTTGCTAGGTTCAATAAAGTGGAAATAAGGTTCCTTACAGTGGCATTTTCAGACACAGGGAGACATGAGTAATTGTAACCACATAATTCTGGTACTATTTAGGAAGGCCTGAGTAGGATGTTCCATGGAAGACAGTTTTGTGGATAAGTACCATTATTTTCATTTGCGTTGTTCAAACCCACTATTATCACCTTAAAGATTTCAGCTAATTAGGGTCATAGTTCATTGTAGTTTTACATTAAAGTATTATAAGCCAAAAGAAATTTATGTTACCTACCTAGGCGATGAAATCCAAAGGTGAATCTTCTGGTTGGTGACTTTGAGGACAGCCACAAAGCAAGCAAAGTGAGTATGATGGCACTGAGGTCAGTCAGCATATGAAGTGCATCTGTCATAATTGCTAAGCTATTTGCAATGTATCCACCTGGTAGAAAGGGAAGGAAGATTAACTGAAAATGTCAACAAATCAAACCTGAAATGTACAACATCCTACAAAACATAACTGTGAGCTAAATTTCTATCCTGATATAGCTAAATTAAAGTATTCTAAAATGTCATGCAAAATAGTATATATGTCATAACCTTCAATTTATATGGGGATGGCTCCAGAAACCCTTTGATACCCTTTGGGTATCAAAATCTGTGTGTTCAAGTATCTTATATAAAACGGTGTGTTTGCATACAGCCTTACATATAAACCTATACATAGTTTATTTTATTTCTAGGTTACCAATACCATCTAATACAATGTAATTATTATACTGTACTATTTAGGGAAATACTATAAGAAGACAAGTTATATATACTATACTATAAGAAGACATCTATACAGACATATTATTTTTTCAAATATTTTCCATCCCTGAGTGGCTGAAACTATGGATATGGCAGCTGTGGCTATGCAACTTGTGGGTATGGAGGGCCCACTGCACAAATTTCTGGCCAAACAAACGAACAAACAAAAAACCAAACATTTCTATCAACAGGGTCTCCAAAGTGTTAATTACTTCATACGGTTAACCATTAAATTGGCAGTAAAAACAAAAGAGGGCTGAAAATTTTTGCTCAACTTACTAATTCTATGAATACAGTGAGTTAATAACTACATTATCTGAATACCACAACAAAGCAGGAAAACATGTTTTCTTTTATTCAGGAAGGGCTGAACATGGAATGACATTGAAGAATTCAATAAAGTGCATACTAGTTTAATCCAAAGGGTAAAACTAACTTAGCTTATAATTCTGAATACAGACAACAATCTCTGAAGAGAGGAACAAAAAGTGATATTTAGAAAATATTTTGTAATCGATGGCATAGGAATAGTAGTATGAGTGTGTGTGTGTGTGTGTGTGTGTGTGTGTGTGTGTGTGTGTGTTAGAGCTTGAATGTCTCCTCCACATCTCACGCTGATGTTTCATCTTCATGAGGTATTACGAGGTTAGAAATTTAAACGGACCATTGGGAGGTAATGTTAAATGAGACCCTAAGGGGAGGGCCTCAATTCAACAGGACTGTGGCTTTATAGGAAGAAGAGATCTAAAAAAGGAACATCTTCTTTATCATGTGACCCCTCAATACTGCTTTGAGACTATGAAAAGGACCTCAACAAATGTGGCCTCTAGATCTTGAATTTCCTAGTCTTCAGAAACACAAGCTGAATAAACTTTTCTACTTTATAAATTACTTAGTCTGCAGTATTCAGGTATGGCAACATAAGACAATATAATTAGGGCTTGAAATATGTGATTTCAGGCATTCACTAGGAATTCTGGAATATATCCCCATGGATAAGTGGGGGACAACCACACAAGTGTATGTATGTATGTATATTAACACATATACTTTTTCATTTGTCTCCTATTATTAATTTTATTCTATTCTGGGAAAGTAGAATAATGACTCATTTTCTTTTCTTTTTTGGAGATACAGTCTCACTATGTAGCCCCGGATGGTCTAGAACTCACTATGTAGATCAAGGTAGCCTTGAACTCAGAGATCTGCTTGCCTCTGCCTCCCAAGCACTAACCGTGCCTGTCCCTCATTTAGTATGAGTTTGTGTTTGTTTGTTTTCAAGTTCCTTTTAGGCTTTAACTGTTCAACAGTTTTTTTTTTTCTTTCTTTACCCTGAATTTCTTTTGTAGAACAACCTGTTCTTTTCTAGATACATGATCTTATCTCTGAGTATACTAATTATATGATTATAACTGGTTCTTAAAACAGGTTTTTCATTAGCTTTCCTCATTTTAGCTTTCTTTGTACATATATAGAGGCACCTGGCATGGCCCAGTCTGGCCTGCTTAGGATGCTTTAGTGCAATAGTCTTATATGTGGGTCCTGTGGGGGTAGCATCAGCATTCCCTGGGTTCCAACAAAAATGCAAATGCTGGCCAGGCATAGTGAAGCACACCTTTAATAGCAGCATTCAGGAGGTAGAGGCAGGTGCATAGTTATGAGTGTGAAGCCAGCCTGGTTTACATTGTGAGTTCCAGGCCAGCCAGGGCTACACAATAGCAAGACTGTCTCAAAATACATACATGCATACATGTTTTGGACTTATCCAAAGCCTCTCTTATTAGAACTTTTGAGGGTGGGGATCAGTACTTGGGGTTTTAACGAGTTCTCTTCATGACTCTGATGTACAGCAAAGCTTGAGAACCACTACTGTAGTGTAACCTGGGTTAGTCCTCAGCTGACGTGTTGGCTTTCTTAAGTATAATAAGACAGTTAACTCTGTTTCTTTTCCAGTTTCCAAGATTTTTGCTATTTTTCTCCTTTTGAGTTTTTCTCATCTGTATGGATTCATCCCTTCCCCTAGCAAGCCAAATCTCTTTAATTCTGTTGGAGAGATACTTTGAGACAGGGCAAAATTAAATATACCAGTTCCTTATCTAAAAGTCAGTGTGTATATCTTTATGTGTTTTTAGGTGCAATAAAAACATGTAAAATACTGCTTTTTCTGTTACCAAGTCCAAAGGCTATCTTAGTTTTCATCTAAGAAGTTCTCGTTTCCTCTTTGAAATACAGTAGTCCTCCTCACCCTATCCTGAGGTATGTATTCCAAGATGGTCACTGGACACCTGGAATCTCGGCTAGTACCAAATACTGTACGTGTATTTCTCATACACATATGAACCTAAGATAAAGTTTAAATGATTTGTTAGGCACAGTAAGAAACTAAGACAATAGCTAATAATAAAACAGGATAGCTGTAACAATACACCGTAATAAAAGCTACATGTGGGTACATTCAGACAAAGGGATGATGCACATCCAGGGCAGGATGGAGCAGGATTGCAAGATCCCATGTTAATACCTACAACAGTGAACAACTGAAAACATGGATTATTTAGTTCTTGAATTTTTCATTTAATGATTTTGGATATAGCTATTGTAATCAATTAAAACTGTAGAACGTGACATCAATGGTAAGGGAGGGACTGTAGTTTAGTTCCTTGGATTTTGGGACACCTGTTTGCCTCTGTTTGACTTTCTAGAGTTGAAGCTCCTTAAGACATGGGTTCTCAGGGGATCCTGTCTGTTCTAGGGACATTGTCTATTGTGATGGGCTGTCTTCTAAAGCACAGGCTTATATTTAATAGCCCACCAGACATTTCCACTTGTCTGCATAAGCATGCAAATAAACACGTTTCAACAGCCTCTGAGTCCATGCCCCAGCCTTGCTCTGCACCCTTTCCACTTCATAAATGATGTTCCCCATGTATCCAACAGGTGAGTGAGCAGCTCAGGATCATTCCTGACCTGTGCTCTCCTCAACCCCATGTCCAGACCAGTCAGTCAGTCTGTTCATCTTCCCTCGAGTCTGTCTCTCCAGCAGTACGTTTCTCTGCATCCACTTGGGTTTGTTTCTAGCCAGGAGCTATCTAAGTCCGCTCCCACCTCTGCACTTACATTCCTTTCTTCACAGGACATCCATGATGAACTTTTAAAAAGTTGCTCTCCTACGTAAAGCCCTTCACTGGCTTCCCATTGTACTTGAACAAAAACTGCACTCATTCGGTGTGGTCTATCAGGACTTGTTTATCTGGTCTTCCTGTTCCTTCCTTTCTGCCCACTACACTCCAGGCATACTACTCTTTCAGTTTCTTAAAAGAACTGAAAGTCTGGGGACCTCTGCACATGCTGTTTTCTTTGCTTGGGTGATTCTTAATATCCTTTTTGTTGTTGGTTTTAAATGCTCCTATCCCATGCAAAAACTATATCCCACTGGGTAATATGTCTATTTTCTCTTTGTAGAACTTAATATTTGAATTTATAATTTAATCACTTGGCTATTCATTTAATGTTTGTCTCCTATATTAGGTCAAGAACTTAATATAATAACAACAGTTTTGCTCTCCATTAGATAGCCAGAACATGCAGGACAATGCATGCAAACTAACATGTAGGTACTCAGAAGGATCTGCTGAATGGAAGACAGGAAAGAATGGACCCAGTCCAATGTCTTCAGAGGCAAACTTAGATTCAAAATAAGTCTCCACTCAAACCTTTAAATGATTTTTATTGGCTCATACTTCCTACATAAGATGATTTAGTTCCAGGTTCTCTGGACACATTTTAATAACCACTCCACTAGATCTAAGTCTAGATAACATTCTGAGTACCATGGTTCCTATCATTTCTGTATTATTAACAAAAGATTCTATATTTGGATTTTGAAAGGAAACAATTATTGTGGCTTTTGCAAAGTATTTACCAAGTAAGGGACTCTGGGAATGAGAAGTCAGGACAATTAAATACTAATTTTTACTTAAGTTAAATTACATCTAAATTAATTTTAAGGGAGAAAATTATGATTAACATGACTAACTTCAAATACTCAATAGCAGCTTCAAAAACCACTGAGTATTTTAGCTGCATGAGTCTGAGAAAGTCCCTGAGACTTAGTCTGCTGAAGTCATGAGATCATGCTCTGACCACAGCTTACCATCTCTGCAGTTTAGAGTTTACACATTTATAATTCTCTAACAGAAAAAATAATTCAGAGTGCTCAGCCCTAAATGGAGCATCTATCTCGCCTCCTCTGAGGCTCAGGGAGCACGTGGGAGAGGGGGCGGGAATTAGCTTGGAGCTGGAGGATGGGGAGATGTGCCACAAAAGGATGTCTTCTGTATGTGGCACAGCTGTGCCACCGTGATTCCTTAGCAAGAACTGTAACACGATTGGACCTGTCAATACTGCACCTGGGAGAGAGGAGTTTACAGGGTTTCACCTCCCTGAGGGACTACAGCGGTAGCCCCTGCTTCAGAAGGAACTTTTCTTCAATGCTCACCGACAGCCCCAGTTAAAGTCAGTGAGTGCATCACATAAACCCAAAGGCATGAAAGTGGGAGCCTTGTTGGGAAGAAGGTTGCCAGTGGGAAAGGGGAAGGGTATGAGAGAGAATGGGTGTGTATAATGATTAAAATTCATTATCAACAGTAAAAAAAAAATCCAAGAATTTAAAAAATACAATTAAAAATTCAACAAAAGCTCATTGTCTAATTTGTATCATTCGCCGTTGGAGGTGTTAGGCAGTCAACAAATAAAAAGGCATGTAGATAGAGTTAAAGCAGGAAAATGACAGGTTTATTCCAGACAGTCAAAAACAAATCTTTCAGAGGTGTCTTTCGAAATGAAATGAGACATGACTGACACACTAGCCAAGGGATGATCTGGGAAAAGGCAGGGATCTTAAAGGCGAGGTGAGAGGCTGCAGAGACAGCTCAGTGGTTAGGAGCCCTTGCCACTCTTGTGGTGGTTCCCAGCACCACATCAGGAAGTTCACAACCACCTGTAACTCAGCTCTAGGTGATCTGATGCCTCTGCCTTTAGGCACCTGCACACACTCATCCTCCCCATGCATACATGTAATTAAAATTAAGTAAACATTTTTGAAAAAGCTGGAAGATGGGTGATGTGCCACATCTGGCCTACTAGTGGGCCATGAATTTCGTAGAGTGGGCTGAGTGATAACTGAAGACATTAGAATATAGCATGTGAAATTTGTCAGAATCTGTCACTAGGAAGTTGTTAGTCCTCTCTCTTTGCAAGTACTGCATTTGTGGATCCCATCAATCATGGATGAAAAACATCTGGAAAAACAACAGTGCCTCAGGACTCTCCCTGCACAGACTTGTCCTCTAAACAATAGGGAACAACAACTACTTATATGGCATTTAGTTTGTTATTTTGTAGTCGAAGTAATTTCCAAGTGACGTAAAGTACACAAGGCCGTATATGTAGGTTACATGCAAATAACTGCCTCATTTTATGTAAGGGACCTTTACATAAGGCAGCTTTGGATGAGGCATCCTGAGATTCAAGTTTGCAGAGAGGACTCCTGGAACCAATCCACCTTGGTTATGAAGGTGTGTGTGTGTGTGGGGGGGGGTACTATAAACTAACGTGACAGTAAAAATAAGATCTGAGAACCTTGGAGTGAGAAATTATTAGCTGAAATAATTAAACGAGAAAGAAAACAAGCTCTCGCAGCTGTGGAGGAGCCCTCTCGCTCACACAGATTCTCCTTATCATAATAAACTTCAAGTTAGTTGACGGAATTAAATTTTGTAAAGCCCTTGGCTATAATCTCAAAAGGAATGACATAAAAGGATCCAAACAAGCCAAATGTAGAGAGAAAGGAAAGTCTAGTACTGTAGATGGCTCTTCCATTCCCCAGTAAGGTGGCCTCATAAGTTAACCTCTTCAGAACCCCCTACGTGTGAAAACAGACTGGTGTTCAGCAACGTCCCTTAATATAAAATTCTGATTCTAAGTCAGGTTAGAATGATTATAGCTGTTCCGAGATCAACCTGGTGTCTTATCAGCATCTGTAAATGGGGGGAAGTTACGTGATCCACAACCACGAGAACACCCCGAACCCTACAGTAAATGGCACACTGCTGGAGGAGTTACAGGACAGCCGTCCGTGCAAGCTGTCTGTGGACGCTCACGGAACCGCACTTCGGAATCCGGTGGCCCTTTTCACATCCTGCCAATGTCTCTCCATACCTAACACACTTCCTGAAAACAAAGTTGCAACCTCAGCTGAGGCGTCGCTACCTGGCCCCGACCGAGCCCTGGGAAAGCCAGGCGGCGACAGCACTCACCTACAAGCTCTCCGATCATGAAAAGCAAGTACAGGACGGCCGCGATGGTCAGCCTGGTCTTCACCTTCCTCTGCTTCAGCAGCTCGCGCCGTTTGCTGCAGCTGTCACAGGGGTCCATCTTCAGACTCAGCTGACTGTTGGTCAAAGGTAAGTCCTGGTCCAATAAGGAGTCATCGTCGGCCTGGAGGGCCGGGTGCGCTCCGTTCACAGGCCTGTCCGGGGCTTCCGAGTCGTCGTCGGCCACCACGACCCGAAGTTTATTGAAGCGCGAGAGGCCCTCGTCGCTCACCTCGTCGGAGAAGTCAAAGGCGCTGGTGTCATTTAAGAAGAGCGGCGCGTCGTCCTTTCGCAGCAGGGATTTGAGGCGCTTCCACGCGCCGCCGGGGCCGGCCATGGCCGCGCAGGGCGGGCGGCTCCGCCTTCACCGGCGCTCGGGCTCCTCAGGGCAGCGACTCGTGTCCCTGCCCATGGTGAGGAGAACCAGACCCGCTACGATCGCTGCGCCCCGACCGCGCGCCAGCTCCGGGGCGGCTCAGGACCCCGCGGCGCTCAGCTACCCGCGGGCCGCCGCCGCCGCCGCCGCCACCACTGCGCATCCCCGTGCCCGGGCGGCTCGCGCTGCTGCTGCTGCTGCTGCGTCCCGGGGCCAGGGATCGAGGCCGAGCGCCAGCTGCTGCGCCCGCCCCGCGCCGCTCGCTCGGAGGCCGGCCCCGCGCGGGGTCTGACAGGCCCGGCCTCCTCCGGCCCCTGCGCGAGGCGGCGCGTGCGCCCGCCCGCCCGCCTGCCCGCCTGCCCGGGAGGCGCGAGGGAGGGGTCGCCGCGGACACGCAGGCCGCGCCGCTCGGGGGCGCGCAGCTCGGGGGCGTGGCCGCGCGTCGCCCCCCGCCCCGCCCCTTGGCCGCCGCAGTCCCGTGCGCGCCGAGCCCTGGGGTGTGCCGGGGAAAGGTCCCCTCCCGGGCTAGGTGTCACTGCTGGGAAATTCCCTCCGCTGGAGGTGGGTCTTGGGAATCTCGGGTCCGATCTTGGTTATGGATGACCCGGTGGGAAACGTCACTTAGTGCTCTCTTACTAAGTGGGGATCTTGGTAGCTTTTCTTTTGCCAAAATGGGCAAACTTGGCTGCTTAGCTTGGCCAAATGGCTGGGACAAGGTTATGACGGTCAGTAGTTCTACGGCTTGCCTTATGTTTACTCTTTCTCAGCAAACATGTGTCTTCCCTCTGTGTTGTTCGCTGTGTGCTACTACTACGCTCCTTGAGCACAATGGTTGTGAGCTTATTTTCCTTATCTTTCATCGCATTCTCAAATGTCCTCAAGACACAAGATTAAAGACCACAGTCAGAAAAATTCATTTTAAAGTGTATCCTGGGTTCTACTCCTCCCCCCACCCCCCTTTGAGATTCCTGGGATCGAATCCAGGGCCTCATGCACCTTAGGCAAGTGCTCTACCTACTGAGCAACGTCTCGAGCCAGAGCCGGTGGTGTCCTGCAAGCTCCCAGTTTCCCGGTGTTTACAAAGACTGCAATCATGACAGCAAGTTAGGGAACCTGAATTAGACACTTTCTGTTCCCTAAATCAGGAAGGGAAGACTACTACCTAGAATTCCATCAATCAGGACACTGGTCATAGCCAAAGGAGAGAGCTTACTGGGGATTACTTCTGCTCCCCAAACCTCAGGAGTAGGTTTTCAATGGTTCAAGAGTGTCCTCAGAGTCTCTTGAACACATAACCTCAAGGAAGGAGGAGTGCAGGTGTTTCATGAGTAGCTGGAATAAAAGCGTGCTTGTCTGGGAACATTTACGGCACGCTGTGTTGAGGAGGGCTGCAGTTGTACCTTCTGTTTTGTTTTTGCTCGTTTCCCTGGATTCTGGAGAAACTGATGAGATGACACCCCAAACCGTGTGTCCAGAAATTCTGTGCTAACCCCACTTCTCAGGGGATAGAGTTAAATCCCCTCCCTATTGCTGTGGGCAGCACCTAGGGATGGCATATGACCTGTAATGAATAGAATATGGCAGAAGTGACTGTGACTTACAGACTAGGTCATAAAAGGCATTGCAGCTGCCTCCTTATTCTCACCCTTGGGGCTCTTGCACTGTAAGGAGACAGCTACCACATCAGGAGGAACTTACCCGGCACCATAAAGACCTGGGAGGGAGGGAGCTTAGCTCCATCAACTGCCATGTGAGTGAACCATTAGCCGTGGGCCCTCACGCCCTAGGAAATCCTTTGGAGGACTTCACCCTGGACAACTGAAGCTTCATGAGGCATCCTGGGCCACAACTACCCAGTTAGGCCACTTGCAGATGATGCAGAGACTGCGTGAGATAATGGATGCCTAATATTTTTGGATACATTGTGGAATATTTTTTTTTACAGTAATGGATAGAGAATACACTATATTTCAAATTTCTCCAGAACATGGAAATACTTTTATTCTTCCTTTTTTTTCTTCTTACATCACGTGGGGTCTTGTTTCTACACTTGCCCAGGTACTAATAGCATGACTTATGTCATCATGCTTTCAAATGGGCCAAATAGACTTATGTCAGTAGGCATGGAACATAACCACATTTACAGACAAACTGTTGAAACATGACTCAGCAGCAAGACCTATGATTCTGCTAGTGGACACTCAGTATGCATTCTTTTATATGGGGCTTTATGCTTTTTTCCAGGCTGGAGACTTTTTTTTTTTTTTTTTTTTTTGGTAACACATAAGAAATTTCACCAACCAGTTAGCCTACCTTTCAGCCAGGTGACCCATAATATGTAGATTGTTTAGGTAACTCCAGAGGCCTTGCTGAAAGAAACATAGCTGAGATAGACGTAAATCTACATCAAAACCTATTTTCTGGCCCGGATGTCTCTTAGTAACAAAACCAAGCATTATAAAACAGCTAACATTTACTTATGACTTGCCTTTGTACCCTGGGAGTGACTTACATTAATTAACATTGTAAGGAAGAAGGTAGTGATAATAACATGGCTTTTGGAGTCCCATTGCTTATCTTTGAAGCCTGGCTCCACCATTCTCCACCTAATAGTCTCTGGCAAACTACCCTCCCTTTGCTTGCCTATCAAATGTAGATGATAACAGTGCCTGCTTCATAGGGCTGTGGTAAAGACCAAAAACGCATGTCAAGCAAGACACACATTGTCCTGAAATGTGGTAAGTGCTCATTCACAGCTGTTTTTTCTACATAGGCAAAGATACAGAGTGCCAAGTGTCTTGGTCAAGATCATACAGCTAGGAAAAAGAGCAAGAACTCAATTACACATGGTTTCAGTGCTCAGACTCAATAATTTCTGCACCACCTTCCTTGCTGCGAACAAATGGAACCCACCTGAAGAAAATCTTAGAAGTGTACAGAGACCTTTATTTCATAGAACACCAAGGGCTATGAGGCCTCTGTACATCCCGGGAAAATTCCTCTGTGGAAATTAGTAGCAGGGAAGTGTTTTTAAACTTTGAAACAGGCAAAGAGGCCACTTAGTCAACGAAGTTCAGTACTGCACATATTAGAATGCTTTTTCTCTTTTTGGAGTCTTTTAGGAGGTCCCATGGGATGTGTTTTCCTTTTCAGGACATGGATACTGTTGGATGAACAGTGATAACTATGTGATACACAGCTAGTAATATAATACATGCTTTCTTTGGGGGTATTCTGCTAACAAAATGGACAGTTTCAATTTGAAACATCCCCCAAGGGAGGAAACAGGAAGGTCCCAAGATAGACAAGAGAATTGTCCAAATATAGGAAAGGCCCCTCCTAGGATGAAGGGGGATACAGAAGGATCCCTAGCTGCAGGGCATCTGCCTAGTCAGACAAATCTACCTGTAAACCAGATCTACTGTAGGCAACTGAGTTCATTGTTTAATATCTTTGGTTTTGTTTTCCTATAGTTTTTAGAGCAAATATTGCTAAGTATTTCTCTATTCATGCTGCAGTGGTGTTTAGGGGAATAAATAATAGGGTGGGGCTCTGGAAGGTAGCGCTGGGTTGGAAGTTTGAAGGTGAAGGTGGAAGAGGGGGTGCTTCATCACAGAGCTACCAGGGAGCTTGGAGAACCGGGCGCAGCTTCTAATTTTGTCCCCCATCCCCTGTGACTCCCTTGTTGCACACTATTGCTGCGTTAGTTTCTTGTCTGTGAAAGGTAGGAAATGGTTTTGTCCTACCCACTTTATAGGGACACTATAAGATCAAAACAGATCCCTTGCTGACTTTTCTAAGGGAGATTAGAGATCATTGTGCCTGAATTAAATCACAGGGTCAGGGAATGTACAATGCTGATGGTCAGGAATCTAGCCTAAACTGTTTTTATATCCACAGTACCTAACGTCATATATGGTAGGAGCCCTGGAAATACTTAATTATTCCTGAAAAATATTTTAATAATAGAGCATTCATCCACAGCTTTACATTTCACTCTAACATAAATGTCTAGCTAGTTGTTTAAAAGCAAGCATAGAAAGCCATTCCTAAGAAAATTCTTGAAGCCTGGTATGGCTACATCTCATTCCTGTAGTCATAGCACAGGGAAGATTGAGGCAGGATTGCCAGGAGTTTGAGGCCATCCCATCCTTGATTATGAATCAGGATCCCGACTCAGAAAAAAAAGTAAAAGAAAAAGAAATAACAACAACAACAACAACAAAAAGGCAAGTTTTGGGGTGAGCTCAGTGTTCCTCATAATGATTAGTGATTACTAACTCACTAATAGTTTATAGTTATTCTAGCTCTATTATAAAATTCATGAATTAAACCTGGACAAGAAGCAACTTCATACAAAGTAACTTGTTGTGGCCTCTAGCCATTGGTGACTTTAAACAATAGGCCTTTGTATAAAGTCACTCCAGAGCTTATTGTGAGGATGATTTAGATTAAAATCTGCCAAGTGCTTCAAGCTTTTCTCAGAATTCTTTTATAAATAAAAATGGCTTTAATATTTTTTTAATCTCAAAAAGTATGTTTATTCTGGTCCTGCCAGAATGAAATATAACAAGCTCACCTGCTGCTGAATTGCTTGTGTTTCCTAAAGAAAAATAAAACAAAACCTAAGATTAAAACCAAGCCTAAATTACCTTTAATGGCTTTAAGCTGACTACAGGAGCACACTTGACTGAACAGGAATTACTACCTTAATCACAAAGAGTTTGTTGTATAATTTATACTACACAACAGCACCTCATAGCCATCATGCCAGATGGTAATTATATATAAACTCTATAATTACTGTAGCCATTCTACACAGAGGAGCAAAGATTTACTATCCTCTTTGTTATTTATATTTTAATAATTTACATTCTATTCACTTACAAATAAGATGAAAGGCAGCCTTCCCTTTAGTAGGCTTCTTCATACAATGTAAATGCTAAAATAATTTCTCCGACACCAAATACTGTTCAATCTTCATTGTATGCAGAAGCCAGCTCTCAGAAGTGAGATCCAAAGGTTGGCTGACTTCCTTGGGGACCCCTGCTCCTTAGCCACTAGCTGTCCTCTGGTCAGAATCCTGTCCCTAGTGACTTGCCCACCTCAGGTAGGCTATCCCTATCCTCAACCAGAAGGAAGAGCTCTGAATATTCTAAACTCAGGCTTCTGGCTGCAGAACTCTGGAGCAGGCCAGATCCTGGAAGACGGTGGATAAGAGCCTCATTGTATTTACAATGGCGTCTGTCTGGCAGGTGGCCAATCAGGTTTGCTTGGGGCTGCAAGGGTTCCTGGGACTTGGGACTTTGATTTACTGTTACCTGTTTGCCTGGCAGTGAACATAGATTCTAGAACCCTGACCACTGACTGATTTGCTGGGTGGGTAGAGAAACTAACCCTGGGAAAGACATGTTGTGCCTTTTGGAACCTGCAGCACGTTGCTCTGAGTGTTCTCAGGGAACTCTGGGCAGAACTCTTGTGGCATTGAAAGATGTCAGAAGTGTCTATCTAAGAATCAGTGCTGGACTTCCATGGCATCAGGGCTCTGGAGCCAATAATGTCAGTCCTTAGGTCAACTAGTTCTGCAGCTTTGCAGGTGGGGAGCCAGCACCTGGTGGATCAGTGTGGTAGGAAACGGCTCCTGCTAAACAACCGTGCCTAGAAACCGAACTATGTCACATATCCTGGGGATATGGTGATCATGTTCTCTAGAGGTTCTTTTTCCAGGAACTGGTGACAGCACATGCCTAGCTGCCTTAGAGCTAGAGCAAGGGTATCCAGGAGATTTAAAGAACATTGTTTCTTGTTATTCGAGCTTTCCTCTTCCAAGTCACCCTCCACAGCTAGCTCACTTGCTTAGGTCCAGTCCAAACCCCCGTGGATCTGCTCAGTGGTCATTATCCCTGGCCACCTTTCATTCTTCATCCCTCCTCTCTCCATTTCCCCTCCTGTCCTTCCCCCTCCCTCTTCTGTCTCTCCTCTTCGTATCTTCCTTCCTTCTCCAATAAATATTATTTGAATGCCTAACAGATGCCAATCATTAACTGTGACACTTACACTCTAGGAAAAGAGAAAGCCCAGATGATAGTTCATTCCTCAGTCCTGCATTCATAATTGCAACCTCTAAATCTAGAATAAATGTAGATTGTTACTATCTATATGTATGAGTGATTTTTAAAAAAAATATTTACTTCTTTTAATTTTATGTGTATTGGTGTTTTGCCTGCGTGTATATATGTGCAACACGTACATGCCTGGTGGCCTTGGAAGCCAGAAGAGCAACAAATCCTCCTAGGACTGGAGATACAGACAGTTGTGAGCAGCCATGCATGTATTGGGAACTGAACCCCAGGCCTCTGGAAGAGCAGTCAGCACTTAGAACCACTGGCCCATCCCTCTAGACCTGATTTTTCTCTCTTTTTCTAATTTTGCCTGGCTGGCCTTGATCCCTAAGGTCCGAGTCATTCTCCTGCCTCAGTCTTCTGGGTAGTTGAGATTGGAGATGCTCATCGTTGTACCTGGTTATCTATGTGTAGTTTTTAAAGGAACTTGCAAAATAATGGATTCGTTATTATTCCTAGGCGATTTTCAGTCTTGCATTCTGGGAAAGGTCTTTGTACGCTCTCACCAGATGAAATCTGCAGATAGCCAGCCCCATCCATTGTGTTATGATCTGGTGCAGGAAGCTTGCTTAATTCTGCCGCAGCTGCCTCTAGTCCTGAGCTGCCATCTCAAAGCTCAGAGTCCTGTCTTCACTTTGTCCATAATTTGGATATTTTTATCTCAAAGTACATTACTTTGTATTTGCTTCCACAAAAGCTCATTTATCTGTTGTCTGGTCACATGGTCAGATTTCTGGGCTCTTCCTGTAAAAGGCCAGATAATGAATAATTTCCGCTGTGTGGAAGGACTGAAGTGTCTGTGACACCCACTCTTTTGTTGAAACAAGTACAAAAGCATGCATGGAAGACAAAAGTCAAGGACAATGGCTGCGCTCTGGTAAACCTTACTCAGAGAAACAGTTCATGTAATTTTTACTTGTCATAGAATAGGATTTTTTCAATTTCCTCCAACCATTAAAAAAAAAGTAGAAACTATTCTTAGTCTGCAGGTTGTACAAAAATAGGCAGAGGCTGGCTTTGTGTCCAGGGCCTGATCAAGGCCATCACGATCTAGAAGTGTTATTAGAGACCATTTACCCACTCCGCCCTCCACAGCATCACACCTGTACCAGTGGGCCCCAACCAGCACTGATGTGGGAGGGGTCAGCCTTTTACACAGTTCTCTTAGTCCTGTCTTCCCTGGATATTATTAAGGAGTCCGTATTTAAATTGCTCAGCAGTCCTTGTTTAGGTGAGGTGTAGCCAAGCTCCCTCTCTGCTTCAGGCTGTCCAAGATGTTCCTGTTAAAATACCTCGAACCTTTCAAATCAGAGATGACTGTGTCTACCCTTCATCCTCAGCTCAGAGACTCTTCCGGTGCCCCTGGGCTGTAGTCACATCACACTGCATTTGTGTGTTAGGATACTTACCATGGGCCTTGGCAGGTGCAGTTTGTTTAACTCGGGTAAGCTTTCGAGTGACTCTGCCCTCTAGGAGCCATCCACGATACCTCGAGTCCAGATGAGCCCACTAGTTAGAGGTCTGCTGCACACCTTTCCTCAGTGTTAATAGCACTGTCTGGCCCATGGCTGCCTCTAACACCTTGTAAGTATTCTCTAAGCTCCAAGAAAGCAGGGACTGTCTTTGCTCACCACTATCTACTCGAAACCTAGCACTAGATCTGGCACAGAGCCAGTGCTCAATAAGCACCCAGTAGGGCCTCAGCCTGCTGGCTGGGACATTGACACCTCTTGTCATAGTCTTTCCCATACCAGTAGACTGAATGGCCTTGGGTGAATTATAAGACCTTTTTTGTTTCCCTCTTTTAAAATAGTTCTGGTAACTAGTATTGTTGGATTGTGATGATCTAGTTGAGATAATGTGCAACACACACACACACACACACACACACACACACACACACACACATCTGACCTAGCCACTGCTAGGTTACTGTTAACCCTTTTCCCCACTTGCCCCTCACTGATGTCAAATTCATGGTTGCTTGACTCCCAGGTACCATTTTCCCGGATTGTTAAGTGTGTGGTGCTCCACCCTCCTGATACCCCATTTCCATGGAGAAATGCGGTTTGATTAGCATGCCATCATCTATCCACTGTCAGAATCAGTCACCTGGTTCCTGCAGCTCTACCCACTGGACTCAGGAGGCCCCACCCATTGTTTTAAATTTGAGCTATTTTGTTATTGTTTTACAAAACATTCCAATCCTGGGCAACTTATGTCAGCCTATCCCTTGGAAATGTGTTAAATGTTTTATGAGGTCTCTAGCTTGATTGTGCTAAACAGGTTTTTCTAAATCCACATACTATTACTTCCTCAAAAATGAAACGGTCTAATTTGCTCCTTAGATATATCATCTTGACATCCTTTCCTGATAGTTTTTTTTTCTACGTGGTTAGTCTTGCCTATGTCACAGTCCATCGTGACTTCCCCTGTTCATGTTAGAAGTTTTAAAACAGTAACATCATTGTGTAGGAATGATTTCATGGCTTTAAGCGCACTATGCTAGAAAACCTTATGTAGTTTATTTAATTTAATCCTTGTAATAATTCTGCAGATGAGACACTGTGAGAGTAGGAACTGGAAAAAGTGACATCAGAGTTACCATGTGAAAGAAGCCAGTTTGCAGAGGAAGACAGAAAACCCTTCCTCATCCTGCTGTCACCTAAGGAACAGAGCATAATCAGCAAAACAAAATACAAGAAGTACAAATGGGAAGCAGGGGACTAGATAAGACCACACATTGTGTGGCTGGACACCTTTGGGACTTGTTCTAGCTCGCTTTCCAGCACTGTCATAAAGACCATGGCCAACAGCAACGTGGGGACAGAAGGGTTGATTTGGTTTGCATGTCCTGATCACATTCTGTCACTGAGGGAAGTCGAGGCAGAAACTCAAGCAGAGCAGGAACCTGGAGGCAGGAACTGAAGCAGAGACCATATAGGGACATTGCTTTCTGGCTTGACTTCCCTAGCTTGCTCAGCTACCTTTCTTTTACAGCCCAGGGATGGCACTGCCCATAGTGGACTGGGATCTCCTACATCGACCATTAAACAAGAAACTGTCCCACAGACTTGCCTCTAGGCCAGGTTTATGGAGTAAATCCCACAATTAAGTTTCCTACTTCCCAGATGACTTTAGTGCTAAGTACACACATGTACACACACACACACACACACACACACACACACACTCACTCACTCACTCCCGCACACCTATCTTCCTTCAGCTCACCATTCCACTTCTGTTCGTGAGAATGCTTGTACTTTCTTAATAAAACTGTCTTTCTTCTATGCCTAACTTAAAAGGCAAGGTTCTCTCTCTCTCTCTCTCTCTCTCTCTCTCTCTCTCTCTCTCTCTCTCTGTGTGTGTGTGTGTGTCTATCTCTGTCTTTCTCTCCCCATGGTGACTACTGGAATTTTCACCTAAACTGTACTGTGTTTTTCTTTTTATATTCAAATAAAATTGTCCTCAAGCTCCCTTCTGAGTCCATTTCTATTTTTTTTTTTTTTTTACCACTTAATGAATTTACTACTTAATAAAAAAATAATTAAGACTAAGAACCCCTAAAGGGCACATCAGCTTCTCTGGTAAAAACACTAATGTTGCCATTTTGTTTGACGACTAGAAGAAATTTTATATATGATTTTTTCAAAGTCACATAGTTGGAAACATGTCAAAGAAGGCTTTGTATGAGGTTTGTCTGAGCCTGGGGTCCATCATGGTGCCACTCCTATAGTGTCCTTTTACAGTAGGTTTGGTGGTTAGTGATGGCAGTGGAAATGGTATGTGTGTGATTTTTTTCTCTTTTCAAATTTAAATGAGTAGCTACACATTTTGACTAAGGGTCTTAAATGTCATGTTGGACTTCTTAAAAAAACTCAGGTATGGTCCTTATATTTAAGATCATCATTCATCTGTCCATCCACCTGTAGATGTAACTGTCTTGTTAAATAAGAAACACAGATCCAATTGCAGAGTTAAAAGCCACGAGGTCAGAGCAAGAGCGGAAAACCTTACCCTTCACTGCTTCTGCTGTCTTTCCTCTCCGCAAGAGAGCTGCTTCTGTGTGTTTTTTTCTTTTTATAGACTTTCTGTTCTGCTTTCTCATTGGTTGTAAACCCAACCACATAACCTCCTGGTCACTGCCTGTCTGTACAGACCTCCAGGTCTTCTATGGTTGGTATTGAGATTAAAGGTGTATGTCTGCCATGCTGGCTGTATCCTTGAACACAGAGACCCACCTAGCTCTGCCTCCCAAGTGCTGGGATTAAAGGTGTGCACCACCACCACCCAGCTTCTGCTATGGCTTGCTCTGACCCCAAGGCCACTTTATTAATATACAAATAAAATCACATTTTACAAATATAGTATCACCACATCCACCCATCCAATGTTCTGTACAGGTTTGTACACCAGATACATGCTATGTACTACACATAGGCCAAAGCTACAATCTCTAGTTTCTGAAAGGACACGGAGAGTTAGAAGAAGAGACTTTTGACAGGGAGTGGAAAGATGGAATAGGAAAGATCTCGGAGCTAAAGGAAGACTTCCTGCGAAGATATGTCCTGGGTTTACTAAGTTTGGTAGAGAATTCAGGACACTCTGTCTTAGATTCATGTGCTCCAAGATGTGAGTGGTGGGTGGAAATGGCATTCTGTCCTGGTCTGATGTGGCTCTCTGTGTGGTTTACTGTGATTCTCAGTTCCCTTCCCCAGAAGTGGGGTGCTTTCCTGGTTCTCCAATGCTCTCATTTTCAAAGTCAGTTTTAGAAAATTTCTGATGTAGATATTACCTTTGAATTTTGTGGTCTCTGTATAAGTAGCACCCTATTTTAGGTGTCTTTATATGTTTTGAGACATAGTAGCTCTCTGAACTTTAAGCTCATAATTCAGCTAGGCTGGCTGGCCACTGCGTTCAAGGGATCTGCCTAGCTCTGCTTCCAGCTCCCACCTCAATGTTGGGGCGATGTCAGTGGCCCTGTTTTCACATGGGTGTTGGAGTTCCAAACTCATGTGCTCATGTGTGTGTGGTAGGCACCTCACTGACTGAGCCGTCATCCCAGGCACTCATTACCTTGAAAAGAAGATGTGCAGAAGTGGTTCACTTCATTTTCTGATGCAGTTTTGTGTTATGTATATGTTTGTATGTGCACCATGGGTGCATTGTGCCCTTGAGTGTGTGTGGACCTGTAAGAAGGGAACCTGGATTGTTGTTGTTGAACCATTAAAACATGTTCAGACAGGAATCTTGGTGACTTAGAGTTCTTTGTGGGGACTTTAATTTGATGACTTTGTTGTGGATCAAAGCACTTGATTTTATTGACATTCTCAGAGTACATTAATTCCCTTTAACCTGCTTGCTAAAACCAACAAATACAAAGCAGAATATTGTGAGGGTGGATGGTTCTATCTATCTATCTATCTATCTATCTATCTATCTATCTATCTATCTATCTATCATCTATCTAAAGGTGTGTGTGTGTGTGTGTGTGTGTGTGTGTGTGTGTGTGTGTGTGTGCATATACGTCTTAGGGATCTACAGGGAACTAAGCATCTTGGTCAGTGTGGGCTGGGATTTCAGAACAACATAGACTTTATTTCTGGCAGTTCTGCAGAAGTAAGTCCATAATCGAGAACAAGCTGCTGGCACATTCACTGTCTGGTAAGGATCCTCTTTCTGGTTATGGGTAACCAACTATCTTTCCATGTCCTCACAGTGAAAGGAGACCAGCGAACCCTTAACAATCTTTGCTGGGAGGGCATTAATTGTGTGAGGTCTCCACATCTGTGGAACCTGATTACTTCTCAAAGGCTCCACTTCCTAATACATTGCCTTAGAGTTTAAGGTTTCAATTATGAACTTTGGGAGCACACAGTCCAGTCATAGCAGAGGGGATGAAATTATTTGGGTGTGGGATTTTCTTTTCAAATGATTTAGGGATTGGCTTCTAAAATTGGAAGAGTTCTAAGGCTTTTATATTTTATTCTATGTATAATACATAATAGTCATTATAAAGTAGTGGTGGCACATGCTTTTAATCACAGCACTTGGGAGACAGAGGCAGGTGGCTTTCTGAGGGGTCAGTCTGGACGACACAAGGCCTAGGTTCTTTTCAACAATAAAAACTTCTGGGCAATAGACTGGTGGGAAACTTTATCTTTCCCTTTAAATAGCTCTGTACAGTTGGAAACTTAAAAACATGCAACCATTGCTTCTGTAAGTTACAAAGTTAAATATAGAATGACACTAAATAAAACTACTTCACCAATGAATCATTGCTTAGGTATATGCAATGCTAGATATTCAGTGAAAAAATAAAGTAGTTTTATGTGAATTTTAAGAAAAACAAGTGGCAGAATTATATGACCATGATAGCATTTCAAACAGTTTTGGGGGGTGGGTGGTGGTGGTGTAGCTGTGTGTAAACATGTATCCAAAACTGGAAGGATATGTGTGTGTGTGTATGTGTACACACACACACACACACACACATATGTATGAAAGTGTAGGGATGATGGCTGGGGACACTTTGACTGTCTATGCCTCCATATATTAATCATTTTCAAGGACCACTTATAAACCATAAAAGAATATAGAATGTTGTGTGGATCCAGTGAAAAATTCTGAGAACTTTTCCCTCCTTCCTTCCTTCCTTCCTTCCTTCCTTCCTTCCTTCCTTCCTTCCTTCCTTCCTTCCTTCCTTCTTCCTTCCCTCCTCTCTTTCTTTTTTTGTTTTCATGAAATAGGGTGACTCTATTGCTTTATGGTGGAGTCAGGATCTCCACACTGGCTTGTAGTTAAGTGTCTCCATCCCAAAGTGTTACAGATGGGAAATCTGTGAACTAATTAATGAGTTCCCCTCTCTCTAATGTCCTATCTCTCTCTCTCTCTCTTTTTTAAATTTATTTTATTTGTGTTTTAATTTTACACATCAGCCATGGGTTTCCCTGTCCTCCCCTCTCCCTACCCCGACCCCACCTTCCCCCCAACCCCTCCCCTCCATTCCCATCTCCTCCAGGACAAAGACTCCCCTGGGGATTCATTTAAACCTGGTGGATTCAGTACAGGCAGGTCCACTCCCCTCTTTCCAGGCTGAGCAAAGTGTCCCTGTGTAAGCCCCAGGTTCCAAACAGCCAGCTCATGCACTAAGGACAGGTCCTGGTCCCACAGACTGGGTGCCTCCCAAGCAGATCAAGCTATTCAATTGTCTCACTTATCCAGAGGGCCTGATCCAGCTGGGGGCTCCACAGCCTTTGGTTCATAATTCATGTGCTTCTATTTGTTTTGTCCCTGTGCTTTTCCAATCTTGGTCTCAACAATTCACACTCTTACAGTCCCTCCTCTTTCTCCACAATTGGACTCCTGGAGCTCCACCTGGGGCCTGGCTGAGGATCTCTGCATCCACTTCCATCAGTTATTGGATGAGAATTCCAGCACTACCGTTAGGGTGTTTGGCCATCTGATCACCAGACTAGGTCAGATAAGGCTTTCTCTTGACCATTGCCAGCAGTCTCTGCATCCTCTGGAGACTCCTATCTCTCTTTAACGTCAGCACAATTTCACCAGAAGTCTGAGTCATATTTCCTTTCTCCTTTTTAGAGTATATGTCACCAAGAGAAAATGGGTTTGAAACGTCCAAACTCAGTCTTTGACGACTGTTGTAAGATCCACCGCACATTTGGAGTCTTGGATTTGGTGTTTTGACTAACCCCGATACTCACTAGAATCCTTTAATGATCTCAGCGATAAAGCCACTGACTCTGAGACTCTGTGTATTCATCTGCCTGTTGGGAGTCTCCCAGTGATCCTCAGCTTATTAGCTAGATCCATTGCGATGACCTAGTGAGCACATATGACAACAATAAATGCTGGAAGGGTAGAGGATTATTACTAGTCCAAGTAACAAAAAGATACTTAATGTCCATCAACCACAGCCACCGTGTTTACTTCCTCTTCCTATCCCTGGATAACCACCCCCACTAATCTAACCCGCCTCCACACACAAAATACAAAAAGGATTTTCTTGTTAGATTTGATGAGTAAGTGTCTTCAGAATAGTGCATGCCCATGAAATCATAGCAGAACATTTCCCTTTTACCTTCAGCCTGGATTGGTCCCTGGCAGCCTTAGGTAGGTCTTTTGTATCCCTTCTCATGCTTGGTTTTCACTAGAACCGAGCTTGTGGTCCATCTGGTTGGTGCTTATTACCAGGTCTTCTGATGGGGCTTTCATGATTTTAATGAGGATCACAAATTCCTTGTCACTCCCCTTATAAGAGTCACATCTGTATTCCCTTCGAGTCTGGGGTGAACTCTTTCCTGCGCTGGTAAGTCACAGGACACTGGAGCCTTATTCCAGTTCATGAGAACTGCTACTTTGACACCCTGCTTCCATGCAGGAATAGCAGCTACACAGAGCCATTGTGCGAGAGTGGCCCTGGGTGGATGCCCTGGTCAACTGTCCTCTTTTAGTCTAGGCTTCTAGCCAAGAAGCCGGAAACATGAGTGGAGCTCTCTTGGACTTCCGGGATCTGGGTCACCACACCTACCATTCTGAGTCTTACTTTCTTGTTGTTTGCTTTTACTGTGAAAGAGCCCAAGTATCATTTCATTGTATTACATGACAGTCAGAACCTTATGTTGACACTTTTTCTTTTGGCTAATCTATTCATTGCATGACAGCCAAAGGAGTTTGCACTTAATTACCATATATTGGTTGTATAAAGCAATGGGTTTCATGGCATTTTTTTTGCATGGATATAATATACTTTGATCATATTCATTCACCTGTTATTCTTTCTTATTATCTCTTTCCCCTTTCTCCTTCCACATCCCTAATAGATCCCCTTTTACATATGAGAAAAAGCATGTAGTATCTGCCTTTTGTGAGCCTGGCTTATTTTACTTAAAGTGATATTAATTCTACTTATATTCTTGCAAGTGGCATTCATTTCTTATTTATGGCTGAATAAAACTCCATTGTGCATATATTCCACATTTTTACTATCCATTCATTCTTTGATGGGCACCTAGACTAGTCCCATAACTTGGCCATTGTGACAAATCAAACAATCAATGTAGGTGTGCAGGTGTCTCTATAATAAAATGACTTTGAGGATTCACCCAGAAGTTTACCCTGAAATTCCCCATGGACCAAGGACATTCTCTGGCTCTCTGCCCCATGTTTTGTTTTAGAGACCGTGACTGAGGCCAAACCACGGTTCATGGATTCAATACACTTGTGCCTTAACATCACTTTTGGTGTGTCCTTCATCAGTGTGCTTGAATAGAATTCTCAAGCCAATGACCTGCAGAGTTGTTTGAGATTAGTTTATTACACAGTAATTGGAAAACAGAACAGGAGGTATCTATTCCATCACCATTTTAACCTAACTTTTGGGGCAGATTAAATAAAATTATGGAATCAGTTTATCTTCAGTGGTAGTTTGAATGTATGTAATTGGCCCTCATAATCTCACAGGGTGTGGCACTATTGGGAGGTATAGACTTGTTGGAGTAGGTGTGGTCTTGTTATGGAAGTGTGTCATTGTGGAGAAGGGCTTTGAGGTCTTATATATGCTCAAGATACTGCCCAGTGTCACAGCCCACTTCCTGTTGCTTTCTGAACAAGCATGTAGCCAGCACCATGTCTGCCTGCACACCGCCATGCTCCCCATCATGATGATGATGGACTGAACCTCTGAACTGTAAATGAGCCACCACAATTAAACGTTTTCTTTGTAAGAGTTGCGGTGGTCATGGTGTCTCTTCACAGCAAAGAAACCCTAGGACATCTGCCTTTTCCATTCGTATTGAATTTTTACATTATTTATTTATTTGTGTGTATGGGTGTGAGCATGTGTATACAGGGCTCAGAAGCCAACTTATAGGAGTTGTTGTCACACCATCTAGATTCCAAGAATCAACTTCAGGTTATCAGACCCTGAGCCATTTCACTGGCCTTTGCACTGAACTTTGGATATAAAAATAATTCTGGTTCTTTTAATTGCATCCACGTGTATTATGAGTCTGGTTCATTCATACTTAGTATTTTCTTCTTTCTAATTTAATTTTATTTGGATTTGCATTTTTGGTACTCTAGGGCCTTAAATGGGTTTAGGGATCTTCACTAAAGCCATTTTTTCTTATTGCTCCTGAGTAAAACGTGAGGTTTCTCTTTAGTCAGGGGCTTTGTCTGTACTCATCATGTCACGACTGTAGATGTGTTCACATTTATTTTGTCACCTAACTTTATTTATACATCTTTGTTCCCGATTTGCTTTGAATTATCACCACAGACCTAACTAAAAGCTTCATGCAACAATTATGCTACAGCCTGAGTGTTACACTATTTTAACATTTCTCTGCCATGTTATTTAGCCTCTTATTTTTGAATTCTGCCTCACTCAAATTTTTAGGTTGCAGGCAGATCATAGGCAGATTCTCAGCTAGAATAGCACAAATGGCCTCTAGTTTAACTCCCTGTGGAGTCCTTGTTTGTGTCTCTCTGAAATGTCGTGAGTACAGTCTTTGTTGTCTGCATTTCTGTTGGTCTTCTGTCTGCTAGGAGACAGCGTGGTAAAGCGGGACCTGAGAAGAAAGACTCTTAGAATCCCATCGAAGCTTTTTGTCAGCCGAAAACAAAAATTCTGCTATAATTACCAACTGCTTAAAGTCTCCCCAGCTGTAAACCTGTAATTTTCTAGGATTCTTGCCAGAAACTCCATTATAGGGAAAGAACATGTACTAAACCCCATGTGCCACCCTGGTGGCTTCTGGTTTTATCTGATCAGATCACAATCCATCCAAGGCATCTCTGGAGCCAACACATGCATCTCTTTGATCAAAGGAGAGGAAAAAGGAGGAAGAGGAGATTTATTTTTTTATATCTGACGGGTGTGTTTTATTCATTCAAGTGTGAATCATGTGAAAATTAAGATGCTGTATTATTGCCTTCAATTGACTATTTCCTAGAAACGGTAATTTGCTAGACCTGTCTTTGTGGCTGGGGTGAGTCTAACTCTGTTCCATCCGTTCCCTTCCTCCACCTCCTTTCTAGGGGTCACAACGCATGGCATACCACATTGAGGCAGGACCAACCTCCCCCCCCCCCCCAATCAAGGCTGAGCAAGGCATCCCATCATAGGAAATAGGTTCCAAAAAGTCAGCTCCTGCTCCAGGAACAGATCTTGGTCCCACTGCTAGGGGCCACAAACAAACCAAGCTACACAACTATTACCCACATGCAGAGGGCTTAGGTCAGTCCCATGCAGGCTTCCTAGCTGTTGGTCTAGAATCCGTGAGCTCCCATAACCCGGGTCAGCTGTCAGAAGAGGAGATTTTGTGGCAACTTTTCTAGCTGTATCCCGAGAGCCACCAAAAAGGTATATATGATAGTGCTAAGAAATTAACTGCTCACTCCTCCCTCCAGGAGCCTGCACCCACATTTAGCTTATCTTATTTTCCTCTGCTGTCCATTGTGAAGCAAATACTCTTATCTGGGAAGGTCTTTCTTTCTTCTGAGCACCTTTCTTAACCCTAATGCTCAAGTCTATATTAAAATGTTAAATAAAACCCCCAATTCTGTTTCATAAGCTGTCTAGTCCTGAAAGATTTTTTTTCCATTGACTCCATGAACCTTGGTTTGGCCTCAGTCAAGATCCCTAAAACTCTAGGGGAACTTCTTAGATTGCTGAGGGCCTATCTCACAGCTGGAGCTGCATGACTCTATTCCTTCACCAGTGATATGTCACATTCCCACCAGAATGGCCCATTGTTGTGTGATATTTTGTTTGTGTTCTGAAAAATAAAGCTTGTCTGGAGATCAAAGGGTAGAGCTAGTCACTAGTTAACTGTAGAGGCTGGGCAGTGGGCACACACCTTTAATCCCAGCACTTGGGAGGAGGAAGCAGGAAGATCAGGAGTTCAAGCACACCCTGGGCTACACAAGATTGAACCAGTCTAAAAGAGAAACAGAGCCAGGTGGTAGTGGTGCATGCCTTTAATCCCAGCACTAGGGAAGTGGAGACAGGAATGTAAGGCAGGAGGAGACAGGATCTTGGCCCCATATTTGGTCTGAGAATTTGTAGAGGTAAGAAGTCTCTAGTGGCTGTCTGTCCTGCTTCTCTGATCATTCAGCTTTCACCCTGGATATCTGACTCCAGGTTTTTATTGTTAAGACTAATTAGGGTCGTGCTTCAGCCCATGCATTATAGGGCTTTATAGCTTGCAGCTCCAAATTCTTCTGTGTTCCTCCTCTGAATCAGCCCTGAAGTCCTGTAAGCCACACAGTCAGGCAAACCACAGCCATGACCCTGTTCTTGGTGCCACTTTTCTTATTGTTGTGTCAGAAAAATTTAAGGAAAAGGGAATTCATTTTTGGTCATAGTTTCACAGAAGGCATCGGGTTGAAGCAGGTCAGTCCCTGGGAACTTCTGGTGTGGTTTGTTTACATCTTTGTAGACAGTGTGCCAGAGACCCTGGTGTTGAACTTAGGAGGGGATATCACTTTCAAAGCATGACTCAAGAGACCCACTCTTGCTTGCTAGGTCACACCTGCTAAAGGTTCCAGAACAGCACCACCATCTGGGAACCAAGAACCTATGGGGGACAGTCCTATATAAACCTTAACAGATCCACTTCCAGATTTCCCATAATACATCATCCCTTTCTTTTCTTGTCTACCAGTTGAATGAAGAATGGAAGATACAATAGCTGACCCCAGGGACCTGAATGGCTGGGCAGAACTGGGTTCCAGAACTTTCTGAGTTCTATGGGAATATGTTAAGAGATAGGTATTTATTTGGGTGAGGCTTAGAAATAGTAGCATGCACCTGTTGCAGCAACATCTACTGTCTGCCTTCATTGCTGTGGGTATTTTGAATGCCTCTGTTCTTGTTGTGCACAGTTCTTCAGACAGGAGAGTGGGACAGTAATTATTACTGACTTATTCTAGTGCTTGCCATACTTCTTATTGTTTCATTTTAGTGAATTACCTAGGAGGTTCTGCTGGCATTTTAAGATTTTGAAAAAAAATTTCTGGGTTCTTAGTGCTAAAAACCTTTTTAAAGATTAAACATAAAATAAAACCTTGAATTACATATTTGTATCATAAACATAGGACTTTATTAGATAAAGTTAGTATAGCGTGTTGATATTGATGTGTCCTGGGAGGCTGCATGATCACATCTTTCCATCATTCATTAGTTTATTCATTCACTTATATATACCACCTATGGTAGACACTGAAAACCAAAGATAAATGAGACAGACTTAACTTTTGTCACATATACAATCATACATTCTCCAGGTGACCATGAAAAGGTTGTTAATGTCTGTGAAGTCACTATACTTAAAAACAGGGGCAATGCTGCTAGTATCCACATTAATGAGATTTAGTCATGTGATAAAGTGCCTGCTATATACTGCTTAATAAGTATATGTCTTTAAGAATTCTCACTAATAATTCTGATAGTTGAAAATAGCAATTTCCAAAGAGAAAACCTAACCCTGTCTCTAAATAGGGGTATCTGAGCTTACCACCTCTTACTTCCCTCATACAAAGGATACTAGATTAGATACACTCTTCAACAATAACTTTGTAAAAGTATTCTTAGCTGGTTATCACTTCTCTTAGCTTAATAGCTAGGACTGGAATTTCTGTGTTATGGGACAGATACGTGTTAAACTTGTTAAGAAACTGCCATTTTAGACCCTCATTAGGAAAGATTGAGAGACCATGCTTCATCTCCCCAACTGGTGTTTGTGGTGATACATTGTGTACCCTAATAGAGCTTGCCTGAGGATTGGAGGACAGAGCCAGCCACTGGATTAGACAGAGAGGCCAGACAGTGGTGGCACACACCCTTAATCCCAGTACTGGGAAGCACACATGCCTTTAATCCCAGAAGGTGATGTCTGGGCAGAGAAAGGTATATAAGGCATGAGGAAACAGGAACTTACTCTCTTTAGGCTGAGGATTTTGTAGAGGTAAGAACTAGTGGCTGGCTGTTCTGTTTCTGTGATCTTTCAGCTGTGATATCTGGCTCTGGGTTTTTAATGAAAAGACCATGTAAGATTCAAACAACAGATGTTATATTAGTCTGTTTTGCAGCTGAGTCAAAATTCTTGAGGCTGAGCACTGTTAATCTCACCAGGCAAGAACAAGACCACTGCTATGATTTTGAGCCAAATTTAAAGCAAGCTTTATTAAATACTGGCCAGGATGATGGACACTGGTCAGGTCTGTACCCAGGATTCCCAAAGAATGGCACTGAGTTAGGTTAGTCAGGTGCTTATAAAGGCCAAACCACCAAGGCGATGTACTTCCTGCCTTTGTCCAAAGGGGGCAAGCATACATTGACGTTTTTTTCCTGCTTACTTAACTCCTGCCTAGGTGTGATCAAGCACATCCTACACAGTTGGGGCAACCAAGCTTGTTTATAGAAATGAAAATGTGAGTTTGTTTTCCTTTTTTTTAAAAAAGAAATTTTCTACTCACCCTACATACCACCCACAGATCCCACCTTCTTCCTCCTCCCACCCCCAGTCTTCCCTCCCAAGCCACCCCACATCCCTACATCCTCCAAATCAAGGTCTTCCATGGAGAGTCAGCAGAGCTGGGCACACCAAGCCTAGGCAGGCCCAAGCCCCTCCCTAATGCAACAAGGCTACGCAAGGTGCCACACCTCAGGCACCAGGCTCCCCAAAACCTGCCCGTATACCAGGGATGAATCCTGATTCCCCCTGCCCTGGTGTCCCCCAAACAGTTCAAGCTAAACAACTGTCTCCCATATACAGAGGGCCTAGTCCAGTTCCATGGGGACTCCACAGCCACTAGTCCACAGTTCATGGGTCTCCACTAGTGTGGCCGGTCATCTCTGCATGTCCCATCATGATCTCGACCCGTGGAATCCCTCCTCTCTCCCATGGACTGGATTCCTGGAGCCCAGCCTAGCGCCCGGCCGCGGATCCCTGCATCTGCCTCCTCCAGTCACTGGATAAAGGCTCTATGATGACAGTTAGGGTATTCCCTAGACTGGTCACCCGAGTAGAGTTTATTTCCTTACATGAACAGTCCCAAGCATTCCAGGAAGTTATTGTCCTTGGGCAATTGGGGCTTACAGGTCAGAGACGGTTTTTTGTTTTATAGATCTCTTAAGCACTGTAATTAAAACATAACTTTAGCCCTCACAGTACTTTATAAAGAAAAGAGGGTCATTGTCAGTGGACAGTTCTGGAGGCTGAAAGTCTGAGATTGGGTAGCCTATTCAGTCCAGCTTCTGTGGCTAATGACATCCAGGCAAAGATCCACAGCTAGGCACAGGGCTGAGCACCTGGAATCCAGAGAGAGGGAGGAGGGATTGTATAAGCAGGGGGAGGGAGGTCAAGATCATGATGGGGAAATGCACACAGACAGCTGACCTGAGCTAGTGGGAGCTCATGGACTCTGGATGGACAGCTGGGAGCCTGCAGGGAACCAAACCAGACCCTCTGAATGTGGGTGACAGTTGTGTGGCTTGGTTCGCTTGTGGGGCTCCTGGCAGTGGGACTTGGATTTATCCCTGGTGCATAAACTAGCTTTTTGGAGCCCACTGCCTGTGGTGGGATAACCTGCTCGGCCTTGATGCAGGGGGTAAGGGACTTGGGCCTGCCTCGACCTGATGCACCAGACCTTATTGACTCCCCTTAGGAGGCCATGCCCTCTCTGAGGAGTGGATGTAAGGTGAGGGGAAGGTGGGAGGAGAGCAGGAGGAGGGGAAGGAAGGAGAACTGTGTTCGATATGTAAAAATGAAAAAAAAAATGAACATATATATATATATATATATATATATATATATATATACACATACAATCCCTAGTGAGTACTGGTCTGCCATTAACTATCAGGAAAAGCATACTTCTGTCAGGTAGGGAAGACGGACAACTGGGTAACAGCTAGTGGAAAAGAACTGATGTACTATGTAAGGAATAGTTCTGGCAATTTCTCTGCTGTGTAAATCTCCCATCTGCCCAAGTGGCCATACTTGAAGGAGGTTTAAGGATGGCAGTGTATGTGATGTTGTGAGATATTTGTACACTGTGTAAAGATGTGTCATTGTGATTGGTTTACTAAAAAGCTGAATGGCCAATAGCTAGGCAGGAGAGGTTAGGTGGGACTTCCCAGCAGATAAAGGAACTCAGCAGGATGAATCTAGCCAGGCACAGGGGAAATGTCAGTGAGGCACGGAGGAAGTTGGACATACAGGATGGAGAATAGGTAACAATACATGTGGCAGAACGTAGATTAATACAAACTGGTTAGTTTAAGTTGTGAGAGCTAGTGGGACAAGCCTAAGTGAAAGGCTGAGCTTTCATAATTGGTAATAAGTCTCTATGTCATTCTTTAGGGGCTGGTGGTCCCAAAAGAAAGTCAGACAAGAAAGTCCGATTACAATGTGAAATGCCTGAGGTGTGTCTAAGTTAATAAAACCTTCTGTTTGTGACTTAGCCAGAGATGGACATGTGCTACATTCAAGGGATATTTACTTTATTAATCTCTAAGTGTGTGGAATGATTTCTCACTGAGAAGGCATATTACTTCCAGAAAAACTGTTTAATTTTGATGAAGTTCTGTTTATCTGTTATCTGTCTTTTGTTGCTGGTGTTTTGGGCATTGTATCTTAGAAATCATTTCTTAATCATAGTCACAAATATCTATACCTAGATATTTCTTTCCAGAGTTTTATAACTTCAGTTTCTAGGTTCTGGACCATGAACTCCTTTGAGTTAATTTTGAATACTGAGTGAGGTAACGGGCCACACTCATTCTTCTGCACAGGGGTGTCTAAGTGTTTGAACACTGCTGGAAAGGTGTATCATCACTGAATCATCTTTGCAATTATCTTGTGGAAGATCAACTGACCACAAAAAGTATGGATTTATTTTTAGGCTTTCCATCACTCCACATTTCTCTGTATAACTATCCTTGAGCACAGCTTTTATTTGGTGATTCACCAAGGCTCTAATTTGTGTTTTCCTGGTGAGTAATGGCTGATTTAGAAGCTTTCTTCCTGCCTATTCCAGGTACCCCTCACCCCACCCCCAGGCATATTTTGATGAGTTCCCCTGTAGGTTAGCTTTAATTCTTCTAGAACTCCTACATAACAGTAATGACACAGCACTCACTCACTTGTTGGGTGTCTCTCACGCAGCATATTTTCATAATCACCTGTGTGTTTTGTGCACTATTTCTTCAGAATTATTATTATTACCGAAAAACTATTCTTACATTTCAATTTCTGTTTTCATGTGGAAAATTCTAACCTGTTGTTTATGTTTCTTATCTAGTTGATTAACCTGTGTGGTTATGGGTGTCAGACATTTTTTCTGTCTACTTCTGGTTTTTGTCATTTCTATATAATTATGTTTTTATTATTCCTTGATGGCTATACCAGAGCCAAGGGTCATTTTCTTCTATCTTTCTTTACTTAAAAAAAAAATCACTTTATTTTAAAGAACTTAAAATAAAAATACCATGCAGCTAGATAAAGGTAAGTATTCACACACTTACCCTGTCCCAAACATCTCAATCTTCTGACTTTTTTTCTAAAATATTTTAATCCCTATTTTGTGTGTATGGGTGTTTTGTCTGCATGTATGTAAGTGCATCCTAAGGCCAGAAGAGGGTGTCAGATACTCTAGAACTGGAAGTACAGACAGTTGTAAGCCACCATGGAGGTGCTGGGAATCGAACCTGGACCTTCTGCAAGATCAGCAGATGCTCTTAGCCACAGAGCCATCTCTCTGACCTCTGTTTTCTTCTTTCTATGCTCATATACACTGCCACCATTTTACATCTGAATTGTGTATATTCATGCAAAAGTCCTACTTATTCCATCTCTAAATTTTATTTTTGCTTTGAATTATTAAAATATATAGAATACTTGTGAGTTCCTGGAAAACTTGCCAAAATTATTCATATTAGGGAAACATTCCTGACAGAAAAGGAAGTTCATTCCTTCTCTGCACTGCTATTTATTTGTTGTGTTTGACTTTGCAGATGAATCTGGAAACACTGGTTATGAAGACACACATTTACTTCTCTGGTAATAATAATAATATTTGTGTTTTAATTTTACACATCAGCCATGGGTTCCCCTGTCCTCCCCCCTCCCGCCCCCACCCCCATCTTCCCCCCATACCCTCCCCTCCATTCCCATCTCCTCCAGGGCCAAGACTCCCCTGGGGAAGAATAACTTTCTTTGATGCAATCTGCAGATGCCAAAGTAGGCTGCCTCTTCCTCACCCCACCCCACTCCTGCCAATACCTACAGCTGCCTAAGGACAGTGAGTTTGTGGTACAACCAGTTTTCCCACCTTTACACTGAACTCTCTGTCTTTTTCCCCCTCCAGATAATGCTTGCCATGGGCAACTGCCAAATTAACCAGAAGTTCCAGACTCCCTTTGTGGCCCAAGCTCTTGACGGCTCTGTGCAGACCTCACAAAGCCCAATCCCAATCATGCGCGAGTTCAGTCAGGTCATCAGAAACAACAGCAAGAGTCTGCTAGGAGACACACTGCATGGAAATGACTCTGTTGCTAGAATTCCTCAGCAGAGGGAGAAGCATGTCTGCTCCCTCTTCCCATGGTGGGAAACCAATGCGTTTGCTAGCTGAGGGGTTATAGCAGGAGCATTAATAGCCCTAGAGCATCTGCTCTGGAAGGCCTGTTCTCAGCATGGGTGATGATACCCCATGGCTGTGGACTGTGGAGCTCTCCCCTCTGATCCTTGCCACCTGTATACTCGACCCCAACCCCACAGAATCATGTGTGTGAACATGATTTTGAACGCTGGCTGGTGGCATTGTGTTAGGAAGTTATGTAACCTGTGGGGGAAGTGAGGCGTGGCTGGGAGGGATGGATTTTTAGGGGTGGGTCTTTGAGGAGTAGGGTCTGGTTCTACTTCCTGTTCTGTTTTCTGCTTCACCACACACTTCCAATGCTTCAGAGCCTTGTCTGCCCCACAATGATGGACTAACATTTCTGAATCCATGAGCCAAACAAGCCTGTTGACTCTGCTGTTGGGCATTTTGTGACAGCGATGAGAAAAACTGACAGGTATGATGAAGAAAAAAAAAATTAAGACTGAAATAATAACAAACTGAAAACATGTGAAGGATGTGGGAGCTGGGGTAGGGAGGGTAGAACTGAAACCCACTACTATTCAAAAGTTCAAGACTGTGTGGTCACACCTTTCGGTGTCTCCTTGGTCTCCTGGGACAGCGACCATTCTTATTCATTTATTTCTACAACCTAGACCTACGTTCTACGGGCGCCTCCCAGTCTCTCCACAGACATGCCTTGGCAGCCGCACCTAACATCCTTCTTTGGTCTTTTTCCACCCGCTACAGCCCTGCGCACAGATTCACTGAGGGGATGATACACTTTTCTCCAAGGTTTATTCTGTTTTCTACAAAGGTTCTTCTGAAGACCAAATTATTCATCCATCAAATATTTATGTAGAGGATTGGCACGTGGTGTGAGCATATAAACAGATTAAATTCTTTATCTGAAGACTTTGACTTCTAGATCAGGGGACAGAATGTAACAAGGGGGTGGAACAAAACACAGACATGAACTGGGTGTACACATTGGCAGAGTTAAGAAAGCTGTCCCGAGCTCTTCCGCTGGCAGCTGAAGGTTCAGAGGGATCCTAGTGGATGGAAGAACTTACCAGGTTAAGTAAACTAGGTAAAACAAAACAAAACAAAACAAAACAAAACAAAACAAAACAAAACAAAACAAGCATTCTTGAAGATGAGGAAATAATTCAGAGATGGCTTGTGGAATGGGTGTAGGATATAAATGGTAAAAGATTAGATAGATAGAAAGCAGGTCAGTACCTTGCCTGGACCAAATGGTTACACTTAAAAATGGCTGACATGGTAAATTTTATGCGTATATCAAGCACAATAAAAACATAAAACTAAAATGTTATTTTGTGCCTTATATAGGTCGTTCTACTTCCTCTCTAGCCCAGACAAGAACTGACCTGCTTTCTCTTGCTGTAGATGGGTTTTGCCAGGTCCAGGCCACCTTGTTATGGAAGCATAACAAAACAAATTATCATCAATTTGAAAATGTCCCGTGTTCTGTGTATCAGTAATTGACCCTCTCAATACTGTGGTCCATTGCACGGTGTGAGCAGACTCAGTTTGTCTTTTTGTTGTCTTCTTGGTCACTAATTCAGTTGTTTTGAAGTGTGTCTGTTTATTAAATATATTTAACTTTTGTAACGGTTAGGCCGCCAACTTATTTACCCCAAAGCTGAAATGAAGAGAGACACAGAGAGAATAAATCATGGGAAGTGACACTGGAGTATCCCCTAGTCCCACAAAAGAAGTCTAACCTCAAAATTTAGTCAGCGCCAAAAATATAGTCTAAGCAGGGAGGACTGTTGACTTCCCCAAGTTCTTTCTTTTCTCCCCAGTCCCGGACTGCTAATTGTTTTCCTTCTTCCCAGTGCTTCTTCGCCTGTGCACATGGCTGTCTTTGAAAGGCTGCATTTCCTGGCTTCTCCTGTAGTTGTGTGCGACATGGGACTAAGTTCTGGGAAGTAGGATTTGAGTAGTGGTGCTTATGCAATTCCAGGCCACTGCACAGACGGTTGTCCCCTCCTCCCTCCCTTCTCTTCTATCATGTTGGGTATATGGACACACTGGGTCCCTCTCAGACCCAAACACCCAAGTCCACATCATCATTACACCATCACCACCACCACCACCACCACCACCACCACCACCACCACCACCACTGTAATAATAACAAATGTGGTGGTGGTGGTGGTGATAGGTGAAACAGCTTAGTAAAAGTCCTGAGGGAATTCACAATGTACTAGGAAAGACTGATACACACTCAGTAATCATGGTTCAGAGTGGATCTGGGTAGTGGTTTTATTTCAGCTAAAACAAAGCCTGGAGAAAGATCTGAGGAGGAAGCAATTCATTTTGACTGTGGTCCTAGGAAAGAATGTCTAAATAAGGTGGTAAGGGATTCAGACAATGAGTTGAATTCTGATAATCAGAAGAGAATAAATAAATGCCTTCCAGACAGAACAGAATATGTGAGGGCACAAAGCCACAGAAGGACATGGTACAGCCAGAGAATAACCATCACCAAGGGCAGATGTAAGTGAATGCAGAGAAAGGCAAGTCCTGTTAAGTAGGGGTAAGAGTCTGACAGCCCTTGAATCTGGCCCAAGGAATCTGGTTTTGGGTAAGTTGAATTTGGGGTGTTTATGGGAGAGACTATCAGGAGATGGCAGGAAGTGATTCTGAGTCAGGAAGGAGGTGAGAGCTGAAGATGTAGGTCTGTGCATCCTGCAGATCCAGGGACAAAATGCAGTAAGTAAGGGAGAAAGCGCAGAGTGAACAGAGGGCCAAGAAGGAGTTATTGCTGACCTCTTCAGGGATCTGTGATGCTTGACTGTGTAACTCACCTGGCTTCTGCAGCATTCAGCTCCTGAATGCACACAGCAATATTCCCTAGGCTGTAGGACATGCTACCGACTTTCTCAATGCATTCCTAGCGAAGCTTTTTAATGAGTCACTATGAGGTGTGGCACTTCCTTGTAGGTGACTTTCCTTGGGATCCTAGAAGCTCTTCTGGCTTGGCACCTCACAAAACTTTTGTTCAGTGAGCCATTGTTATTTAATTTCCAACAAGACCTCCATCTTATCCTTGGTGGGGTATAGTGATATTTTATTTGTATTGAAATGTGATTTTATTTGTATGTCAATAAAGTTGCTTTGAGGTCAGAGCAAGCCAGAGCAGAAATTGAGCAGTAGTGGGGCACGCCTTTAATCCCAGCACTTGGAAGGCAGAGCTAGGCGGATTTCTGTGTGTTCAGGGACACAGCCAGCATGGCAGACACACGCCTTTAATCTCAATACCAACCATAGAAGACCTGGAGGTCTGTACAAACAGGCAGTGATGAGGAGGTCATGTGGCTGGGTTTACAACCAATGAGAAAACAGAACAGAAAGTCTTTAAATAGACAGGACTCACAGAAGTAGGTCTCTTGCGGAGAGGAGGAACCGCAGAAGCAGTAAAGGGTAAGGTTTTCCGCTCTTGGTCTGACCTCGTGGTTTTTAACTCTGCAATCGGTTCTGTGTTTCTTATTTAACAAGCCAGTTACATCTACAGTGGGGTGGCGCAGGATCTTGTTGGAAGTCATATCTCAGCCAGTGGTTGAGGCCAGTTCTTACAATGGCAATACTTGTAGTGAGTGGTCTCTTTACTCCTAACTGGATAATCCTGTTACCTCCTTGTCTGGTATAGTAATTCTTCATATTATACTTTCCACTTTCAAAACTGTAGGTGCTTTCTTTCCTGACTGGGACCTGGCTGATGCACTTGTAGCCGGAATCATGACTGGACTCTCCATGGGGGCCTGAGGCAGGATGCAGATCTACTCACCACTCCAGCTAGCTCATGAGGCAAATGGAAGCGATGTCCTGGTTTCCCATTTATGCCTTCTTTCCAATCTCCCATCCTGCTGTCTCCACCAGTCCTTCTCTTGTTGAAATCCCTCTGGGAATCAGTTAACATTGGGAATGTAGAACATTCTTGCTCCAGGAGATAGCAGACACTGTGTTCTCAGGGATAGCAGATCCTCTGCTCTAGGAGGTAGCAGAGCAGGGGGAGGTGAAGATGTCACAGAGGGCAGCCAGGACTGACAGTACCCTTCAGTAGTTGTTGATTCTACCAAGTTCCTCATCAGATAGGACAGACTGTGCTCAGCACTACAGTGAATCAATACAGCTCATCCCCTCATCCCTGGCATACATAAGCGACTTTTCTGAAACATTACAAGGAAATATGACACTCTGAAATCTTTAGCTGTTAATGAAGCTAATGCCTGTGACCATGCCCTTTCATTTAGTAAATTAAATAAGTGGTCTAGAAGAAGCACTCTAAGACGAAGGTAAGTGGATAGCTCATTTTAAAGACAGCACTTTCATAAAATAGAGCGAGAGATGCTGACAAGAAACTCAGAGGAAGGCCAAGGACTAGGACAACGATTTTGAATTTGATCCACTGACATTCTTTTAAACAAAAAGTGACTGGAGACCCTGGGCTCTCAGGATTACTGGTCTCATCATGTTAGAAAGAAATTGAGGGGCTGGAGAGATGGCTCAGTGGTTATGAGCATTTGCTGCTCTTGCAGCCACATAAGGTGGCTCATCACCATCTGTAACTCTAGTTCCAGTGGATCTGATGTGCTCTCTGGCCTCTGTGGGCTCATGCATGTATGTGTTAGACACACACACACACACACACACACACACACACACACACACACACACACAGGCACACACACAGGCACACTCAGGCACACACACACTTACATGTAAAATAAAAGTTAGATAAATCTCTAAAAAAGACATTGAGTTTTTGAAGACCATGAATAAGTTCATCTTGTTCCCAGCACTAGCTAGTTTGCATTTCCTTTTGATTTGCCTCATTCTCTAAATAATTAACCAATATAGTCAGCCTTTTCCCAAAGAGAGTATGAGAAAACATCAAAGAACAAATCTCAGAATCTAATTGGCTATTGCTACAATTAGACTCCCCTGGGTACAGGCTTTTGCCCCATAAATCACTGGCAAGATGGGACTGGGGTGCATGCAGATCTACTTTGTACCTACTTGCTTGTTGCCAACAAAACTGGTTCTCCCGTCACATTGTCTCTTGAGTTTTCATTGGTTGGCAAAAGAGTGGACTTCTCCGGCTAGAGAGATGGCTCATAGGTTAACAGCACCAACTACTCTTCCAGAGGTCCTGAGTTCAATTCCCAGCACCCACATGGTGGCTCACAATCATCCGTAATGAGATCTAGCGCCCTCTTCTGTATACATAATAAATAAATAAATCTTTTTAAAAAAAGAATGGACTTCTCATGATTACTAATTTGTCTGGCCAGCCTTAGAGTGGGGAATATGCCCATTAGACCCCACGGCTGCTAGGGGTCTAATAGTTCGACACCTTTCACAACTGTGATGGAATGAAGTAATGGCCCAGGAAAACCAACTGGTTGTCTCTGGAGTTGGGGTAGTCACCTGGATGTGCATACTCAGACTCCCTTCACCTCCTTCTGGGCTCTCTCTTGTCCTCGTTGGAAAGGAATAAGAGCGGGGGCTTGGCCTGTTCTGGTTTCTGCTCTGTCATTGTTTCTGGTGTTGCATGAATGGAAACATGTCGTCAGTTTCCAGCAAGAGCCCTCTGGGTTGGGTTTAATTTTAATTTTGGACAACTGGGCTGAAAACAGTCACAGTTCCATGACAAAAATGGTGTTGTTGGTTTTTTGTTTTGTTTTGAGCCAAGTATCGAACCCAGGGCCTTGGGCTTGCTAGGCAAGCGCTCTACCACTGAGCTAAATCCCCAACCCCAAAATGGTGTTTTTAAGTGGCAAAAGTGTCTCAGCATAAGGCTGAAGAGGAATGGTCAGTAAAGGCCCCCCTAACCACTACAGCATTTTCCACTTAGACTTATTCTATCAAAAGGAAAGAAAAAAAAAAAGGTTCTCTCATGTGAAAGGGTTGATGCTACTCTGTAGTGTATTTGCTCTGCCCGTGACCTTGGGCTATATGGCCCGAAGGAGGTGATGCTTCTTGCCATTGTATGTGACCTCTTAAAAGGAAAAGGAGAAGGGTCACAAGCCCCTTCTCCCTGCCCCCTGGTTCCTGGTGTGATCAAGCTGCCAGGTAGATTCACTCCCGGTCAGATCCGAGGACGACTTCAGCTGTCTACTCCCTTCTGTATTCATGAGTTTATTTCCTCAATTTACCCTAATAAATTTCCCTAATACCCCTTAAGCAGACTCTCACGAATTTATCGCTTTATATGGTGCCCAACCACGCGCATCTGAGCCCCACATGCCCCTACTAATGCCCGCGGGTGGCTGCTGGTGAATTTCTCTGCTCTGTAGAGCCCACATGCAGCCCGGACCCCTCAGAACCTGCCTGACCCCTGCTCAGGGGACTGCCTGCATACAGTGGCTGTGCCGGGAGCCTGCAGGCCTGGTGGCTCACACAGCAGCAGTTCTTGTAACCACTGCCAGAAGCACGCACATTCTGTGAGAGAAAGGTGCCAAGTGCTAGGCGCCTTTCTAGTCCTGTGCTTCTGGCGGCTGAATCAGGTCACAGCCCCCTGCCTGGTTAGAGACTACCAGCAGACTTTAAAAACTGTTCGGTGTAGCTGCTGCCAATTCCAAGACACCCCCGGGCCACGGCCCTCAAGAACATGCCTGCCCAGCAGCCCGGCTCCCTGCCACCACCACCGCTGTTGCCATCACCATTCCACGCACAGCCACCAACATTGTTCGCTGTATTCCATCATTTATTGTGATCCGGGCAGCTCTGCCCAGTGCTCACAGCAGGAGTTGCCTGGGTTAGTGTTTGATTCACAGAGCTCATTCAGGGAACTGAGTCAGCTCACTCCCGACCTGACTTGTACGCTACACCTGCGACACCTGCTGGTCAAACATGGCTACTACACTCAAAAACCACCGTGAGACCTGGAACATCTGGAACACCGAGGACTGATAGGACCAACTCTCAAGGATTTCATCTGAGGCAAAATTACTCAGTAATTTTACACCCTAAACTGATTAATAAATAAATGAATACAATTTTTCTTTATAAATTTTGAATATTTCTTAAAAATGGCAGACAATGTCACCACTCAGGAATTTAAAAACTTTTTTGTTTGTACTATGAATGAAATTTTACAGGACAAAAACAGCCTTCCTGGGACATATACAATGTTTGGCATAATAGCAACTAGCATAGTGATTCATCTCATATCATTGAAAAATTGGCTTAATAATAACAGCAAAAATGAGACATTAATGGGACAGATACAGGCTTTACAAAGTGGCAATGAGGACTTGAATGGAAGGATTCTTTTTATGGAATCTGCTAATTTACCACAAGAACTTCAGGCTTTGCAGATGGCAATGAGGACTTAAAAAGATGGATTTGTTCTTTGGAATCTGTTAATTTATCACAAGAACTTTAGTCTGCTAATAATAACTGGATAACCAAATTCTATTGAAAAGAAATATGAATACTTAACAGACAAAACAATAAATCTTCAGAGCAATCTTAATGCTATTCAGATCATTTCTAAGGAGGAATGATCATTGTGAATTGATAGAATAAAATCTTTGGAATCATAGGTTTCTAGTGAAGATAAAAATTGTCTGATTCCATGAAATCTCTAGCATCCTTTACTACAGATGAAGTTCACACACTGCAACAGGTGGTAGTTGATTGATTTCAAGCTCTGGAGGAGTCTCTCAGAAAGGGCAATAAAGAAAATAATAAGCAGAAGGGAAAAGTCATACAAGTCATAACATTGCCAGGTGGCTCTTATAAAATGGCTTATCCTGTCATCATCTGTGAGAAGCCAGCAGATGATGCACATCCTGAAGAATATGTAGAATGTATCTGTCAACCTATTCATATGAAAGATTTAAAAAAGGAAGCAGTAGTCACCTATGGAATATATCCAACATATGTAAAACAGATGTTAAATACATGGTCTTCTAGAAATAGAATTATACCAGGTGACTGGAATCAGTTAGTCTCAGCTGTATTAGGATACAGCCAGCAGTTACAATGGAAAAGCTGGCTGAGAGAAGAAGCTTGAACAACAAAGTAGGATCAGAAGTTTTGAGATCTCCCAAGATCAAATTCTTAGTGAGGGCCATTTTGCTGATATAAATTTACAAGCTACCTTTCATGAGCATACATTATCCCTATTCTGTACAGCAGCTTTAAATGTTTGGGAAAAAATTCCAGAACCAGGGAAACCAACTGAGCTATATAAGAAGGTTTTCTAAGGGTAAAAAGAACTGTTTACTGATTTTTTACAAAGACTGACCAAGGCTATAAACAAGACAGTGTCAGACCAAGAATTAAGACAAATATTAACTCAGTCTTTGACTTTTGATAATGCTAATACAGAATGCAAAATAATACTTATACCTTTAAAAGTCAAGTCAGCACCTTTGGTGGAATGGATTCAATATATAAATGGTGTTGAGTCTCTTAGCCATAGTAATGAGGCTTGGATAGGAGAGGTGATTTCCAAAGGTGGAAGGAGGCATCAAGGTAGCAAATGTTTTAACTGTGAGAACCAGGTCATATAAGAAGAAATTGTACACAGGGCACTCCTAGAAGCAATTCTTCTAGAAATAACCCAAATAGGAGACCCAACCTTCTGGATAATGCAGAATATGTAGCAAAGGTCAACACTGGACCAATGAATGTAGATCAACAATAGATATACAAGGCAACCCTTTACTGGTGGGAAACACCTCAGGGGCCTTTTGCAGACCCCCAAATTGAACGTGGTCCAAATGTTTCCAGTCACTGTAGAGGAAATTCCTCCCCAGGACAATTAAATAACCCAGTGCCTAATGTAAAGAATGATGCTGCACTGGATGATAGAACAACTTTGATAGATGGATCAAAAATTCCAAAAAAAAAAAACCCACCATAAAATGAATATTTTGACAGACTTCCATAAATGAACAAAGCTTAGAGTGTGAATTAACATTATCCTGCAAGGATTGGTGGACACAGGTGTGAATGTGAAGATAGTTACACCAAAATTATGGCATCCAAATTGGCCTCTTCAAGAGGTAAATGTCCAATTTCTAGGGATTGGAACCCTATCTTAGGTAAAACAAAGTTTGAGATGGGTTGAATCCATAGGGCCAGAAGGATAAAGGAAAGCTGAAGCCATATGTGGCAATTGTAGCAGTAAATTTTGGGGGCTGAGATCTGTTAGAGCAATGGCATACCCAGATTAGAATTCCTCCAATCTCAAAGATGGAATAAGGACCAATTCTTGTTTCTGGGAATAACATTATAAGATACTATAAAAAACAGCTGCCAACCATTCAGGCTGTACATAAACACAGCACAACTGCCGTTGAACTCTCAGAAGTACCAATGGCCCTACCTTTAAAATGGCTAACTGATAAACCTGTCTGGGCTGGACAATGGCCTATGACACAAGAGAAACTACAAGCTTTAGAACAGCTGGTTCAAGAAGTGTTAAATGCTCAACACATTGAAGAATCTACCAGCTCTTGGAATTGTCCTGTATTTGTTACTAAAAAGAATATGGTAAATGGAGAATGCTGATAGATCTGAGAACCATAAATAAGTAATTCAGCCTATGGGCTCCCTACAGAATGGGATGCTCTTGCTCTCTTTGTTACCTAAAGAATGACCTATTATAGTTATTGACTTAAAAGACTGTTTCTTTACCATACCTTTACAGGAAAAGGATAGAGAAAAATTTGCCTTCACAGTACCTAATTATAATAATTCCCAGCTAGTCAAGAGATATCAATGAAAGGTCCGACCACAGGGAATTTTAAATAGCCCTACCCTATGCCAGTATTTTGTGTAAAAACCATTGGAAATAATTCATGCAAAATTTCCACAATCTATAATCTACCATTATATGGATGGTATCTTATTAGCTGATCCAAAGTTAGGTACCTTAGAAAGCATGTTTAAAGAAGTAAAGAAAGTTTTGCATTGCTGGGGACTACAAATTGTTTCTGAAAAAATACAAAGAGGAAATTCTATTAACTACCTGGGATATAAGATAGATCAACAAAAAATTAGACCCCAAAAGGTACAACTCAGGAGAGATAAATTATGGACTCTTAATGATTTTCAAAAGTTGTCAGGAAGCATTTCCAACCTCCAGACCATCACTGGAATACCTAAGATAGACTAGTAAATCTGACCAATGCCCTGAAAGGGGACAAGGACTTAAACAGTCCAGGAGAATTGTCAGTGGAAGCTAAGAAGAAATTAGTTCTAGTAGAAAAGAAAATATGGGAGGCACATGTGGATCGTGTGAATCCAGAACTTTATTGCATTCTGGTCATACTCTCCTCTAGACACTCCCCACAGGGATTTTGATGCAGAGGGAAGATATTATATTGGAATGGATATTTCTACCATGTAAACCAAGTAAGAAGTTAAAGACTTAGGTAGAAAAGATCTCTGATTTGATTGTAAAAGGAGAATTAAGACTTTGTCAGTTGACAGGAATGGACCCAGCAGAAATTATAGTACCTTTAACTAATGAGGAAATTTCCTCTTTATGGAAAGAAAATAAATACTGGTGAAGATCCTGCTGTAACTTTTTGGGAGAGATTAACAATTGTTATCCCAAAAGCAAGAGAATAGAATTCATAGAAAGAATTGAATGGATCCTTCCTCACATTGTATGGCAAAAACCAATCTCTGGAGTCCCCACATTCTATACTGATGTAAATAAATCATGAAAGGCAAGATATAAATCAGAAGACTTAAGTAAAGTGGTTCAAAGCCCCTACAATTCTGTACAAAAGGCAGAACTGTATGCCATTCTTATGATACTAATGGACTTCACAGAAACTCTCAATACAGTTACTGACTCTCAATATGCAGAGAGAGAGTTGTTTTACATATTGAAACTGCTGAATTTATTCCTGATAACATAGAATTAACTTCACTATTTATACAATGACGGGAAATCATCAGAAATAGGGAACATCCTACATAACACATATCCTACATAACACATATTGGATCCCATATAGGTCTTCCAGGTCCTCTAGCACAAGGTAATGATGAGACTGATCAGTTATTAATAGGTAATGTGCTAGAAGCCTCAGAATTTCATAAGAAACTTCATGTAAACAGCAAGGGTTTGAAAAAGGACTTTTCCATCACTTAGCAACAAGCCAAGAAAATTGTAAAAAAAAATCCTACTGTGTCTTCTATAACCAAACTCCATTACCTGAAGTCCAAAAGGTATACAAAGAAATTTGGCAGATGGATGTGTTTCATTTCACTGAATTTGGAAGAATAAGATATGTGCATCATACCATTGACACCTATTCAGGATTTCAATGGGCAACTTCTATGAGTTCTGAAAAGTCTAATTCTGTGATTACACACCTATTAGAAGTTATGGCCATCATGGGTATACCTGTATAAATTAAGACTGACAATGCTCCAGCATATGTCTCAAATAAAATGAGATAGTTATTTGCTTATTACAATATAAAGCATGTTACAAGTATACCACACAATTCCACAAGCAAAGCAGCCATAGAATGATCCAATCAAACTTTAAAGGATATGCTAAATAAACAGAAAGAGGTAACAATGATCCCTAGCAATAGATTACATAATGCCTTATTAATCTTGAATTTTCCCAATGCTGATGAGAAAGGGATAACAGCCCCAGAGAGACATTGGACAACAGAAAAAACTCCTGAACTAAACCAGTCAGTTTACTTCAAAGATGTGTTGACCTCAGAATGGAAACCAGGATATGTCCTACTTTAGGGACGGGGTTTTGCTTTTGTTTCTGCAGGAGAAGAAATGCTATGGATACCAACAAAATTAATAAAAATTTGCTACAGACAAGAGAAACCCCTTGATGAGAAGTAATAGCTCATCCACCCATGTGACAACTCTATAAGTTGTAAGAAAAACTCAACAAACAAGGATCAGGGCAGGGTTCTGTTTTTTGTCTTACAGGATAATGGAAATACCCATCTTCAAGAAATCATAAGGCCTTGGTCATCTAGACATCTACTGCATAAAGGAAGGACATATTGGTACCAATATACTCTAAAGTGTAGATGTAACCATCTTGTTAAATAATAAACACAGAGCCAATTGCAGAGTTAAAAGCCAAGAGGTCAGAGCAATAGCTGAGAGCTGAAAACCTTACCCTTCACTGCTGTTCTGTCTTTCCTCTCTGCAAGAAACCTACTTCTTCTTCTTCTTCTTCTTCTTCTTCTTCTTCTTCTTCTTCTTCTTCTTCTTCTTCTTCTCTCTCTCTCTCTCTCTCTCTCTCTCTCTCTCTCTCTGTGTGTGTGTGTGTGTTTTATAGACTTTCTGTTCTGCTTTCTCACTGGTTGTAAACCCAACCACATGACCTCCTCATCACTGCCTGTCTGTACAGACCTCCAGGTCTTCTATGGTTGGTATTGAGATTAAAGGCATGTGTTGCCATGCTGGCTGTGTCCTTGAACACACAGAGATCCTGCCTAGCTCTGCCTCCCAAGTGCTGGGACTAAAGGCATGCACTACCACCACCCATCTTCTGCTATGGCTTGCTCTGACCCCAAGGCAACTTTATTAATATACAAATAAAATCACATTTCAGTATAAATAAAATATCACTATACTACAGGGTAATATCTCACTGCCTAACATCAATATCTCTTTCACTCTAGAATAGTTGTGGTCCTGATTTGATTATAAATCAAGCTGGTGTTGGAGTTGGAATGTGGCTCTCTCCTCTAAACCCAAGCATGTGCTAAAAGAAAAATTAAGAGATTCTGTCTCATGTTCAAAGAGCTGACTGGTTTGAGACAAAAGAAAACCAATAATCTAGGGACCATTGTTGTTAAGATTCTATTTCTTTCCATGCTTATCCTTGATTTCTGGAAATACTTCCTAAAATCACCCTAAATCCAAACTTTCCATTTTGATATTATTAATGTTCAATTTTTCCACAGTGAAAAATAAGTCTTTTTAATAGTTTATATATTTCCTTGAATACTTGAGGCAGGACCAAGACCTTCTCCCCTATGTCAAATTGGAGCAAGGTATCCCACCCTAGGGAATATGTTCCAAAAGGCCATTTTATGCTCCTGGGATAAGTCCTTGTCCCACTGCCAGGGCCTCCCCAAACAGATGTAGCCACATAGCTGTCACCCATATTCATAGGGTCTTGTTCAGTCCCATGCAAGTTCCCCAGTTGACAGGCCGGAGTCATGAACTCCCACCAGCTTGGGTCAGCTGTCTCTGTGGTTTTCTCCATCATGATCTTCACCTCACTTGCTCTCGTGATCCCTCCTCCCTCTCTTCAAGTGAAGTCTAGGAGTTCAGCCAAGTGCTTGGTTGTGGATCACTGCATCTGCTTTCATCACTTACTGGATGTAGGCTCTATGATGTCAATTAAGGTGGTTACTAATCTGATTATAGGGGAAGGTAAGTTCAGGCACCCTCTCCATTATTGCTAGGAGTATTCCTGGAGATTTCCCTAGTACCAGGTTTCCCTAGCACCATGGTTCTCTCTACCAAGATACCTCTTTCATTGCTTTCCCTCTCTGTCCTCCCTCCTCTCAGCAATCTCAGCCCCTCCTACTCCAATCCTTCACCCCTTCCCTTCTACCTGCCCTCTGTCTTTCTGATTTTAATTCTGTCATGGATTTTTTTTTTATTTTGGTAGTAGATGACTGCATAAAATACATCCAATGCTGAAAATGTAAAATCCAGTTTTTATAAGTTTGGTTAAGAAGTATCAGTATCTAAGAGATTTTAACTATTTTCTCTTCCTGGGGCCCTCCATGTGTGTCCCTCTTAGGGTCCTCAATTTTACCTAGCCTCTCTGGGGTTGTGGATTGTAGCCTGGTTATTCTTTGTGTCTAATATCCATTTAAAAGTGACTACATACTATGTTAGTCTTTCTGGGTCTGAGTTACCTCACTCAGGATGATTCTTTCTAGTTCCATTCATTTGCTTAAAAATTTCATGATGTCATGTTTTGTTTTGTTTTTAACCACTGAGTAATACTCCATTGTGTAAATAAATATACCACATTTTCCTTACCTATTCTTTGGTTGAGGAGCAGCTAGGTTGTTTCCAGGTTCTAGCTATTATGAATAATACTGCTATGAACATGGTTGAGCAAGTGACCTTTTAGTATAATTAAGCATCTTTTGAGAATATGTCCAGTAGTGGTATTGCTGGGTCTTGAGGTAGGTTTATTCCCAATTTTCTGATAAACCACCATGCTGGTTTCCAAAGTTTATGCTCCCACCAGCAATGGAGGAGTGTTCCCCTTACTCCCCATCCTCTTCAACATAAGCTGTCATCAGCGTTTTTGATCTTAGTCATTCTGACAGGTATAAGATGGTATCTCAGAGTCATTTTGATTTGCATTTCCCTGATGGCTAAGGATGTTGAACAATTCCTTAAATGTCTTTTGGTCATTTGAGATTCTTTTGTTTATCTCTGTACCCCATTTTTAACTGGATTATTTGAGTTTCTTGAGTTCTCTATATATTTTGGAGATCAGCCCTCTGTCAGATGTGGGGTTGGTGAAGATCTTTTCCCATTCTGTAAGCTGCTGTTTTGTCTTGTTGACTGTGTCCTTTGCCTTACAGAAGCTTCTCAGTTTCAGGAGGTTCCACTTATTAATTGTTGTTCTCAATGTCTGTGCTACAGGTATTATATTTAGGAAGTGGTCTCCTGTACCAATGCATTCGAGGCTACTTCCCACTTTCTCTTCTATCAGGTTCAGTGTAACTGGTTTTGTGTTACAGTCTTTGATCCATTTTGACTTGAGTTTTGTGATAGATAATAATCTATCTGAATTCTTCTACATGTTGAAATCCAGTTATACAAGCACCATTTATTGAGGATGCTTTCTCTTTTCCATTGTAAAATTTTAGTTTCTTTGCCAAAAATCAGTTGTTCATAGGTGTTTGGATTAATGTCAGGGTCTTCATTTCATTTTCATTGACCTATGTGTCTGTTTTTATGCCAATACCAAGCTGTTTTTTTTTACTATAGCTCTATAGTAGACCTTAAGGTCAGGGATGGAGATGCCTTTGGAAGTTACTTTATTGTACAGGATTGTTTTAGCTACCCTGGGTTTTTGGTTTTTCCATATGAAGTTAAATATTACTCTTTCAAGGTCTGTAAAGAATTGTGTTGGGATTTTGATGAGAATTACATTGAATCTGTAGATTGCTTTCGGTAAGATTGCCATTTTTACTACATTGCTCCTACCTATCCAAGAGCATGGGAGATCTTTCCATTTTCTGATATCTTCTTCAATTTCTTTCTTTAAAGACTTAAAGTTCTTGTCATACAAGTCTTTCTTTTGTTTGGTTAGAGTTACCCCAAGATATTTTATGTTGTTTGTGGCTATTGTAAAGGGTGATGTTCCTCTGATTTCTTTCTCAGCCTGTTTATCACTTGTACATAGGAGGGCTACTGATTGTTTTGAGTTAATCTTGTGTCTTGCCATATTACTGAAGGTGTTTGTCAGCTGTAGGAATTCCCTGGTAGAATTTTTTGGGGTCACTTATGTATACTATCATATCATCTGCAAATAGTTAAAGTTTGAATTCTTCCTTTCCAATTTGTATCCCCTTGATCTCCTTTTGTTGTCTTATTGCTCTAGCTAGAACTTTGAGTACTATATTGAATAGGCATGGAGAAAGTGGGCAGCCTTGTCTTGTTTCTGATTTTAGTGGAATTGCTTTGTTTCTCTCCATTTAATTTGATGTTGGCTGTAGGCTTGCTGAATATTGCCTTTATTATGTTTAAATATGTTCCTTGTATCCCTGATCACTTCAAGACTTTTATCATGAGGGGTGTTAGATTTTTGTAAAGGCTTTTTCAGCATCTAATGAGATAATCATATGGTTTTTTCTTCAGTTTGTTTATATGCTGGATTACATTGATATATTTTCATATATTGAACCATCCCTACAACTCTGGGATAAAGACCCCTTGATCATGGTGGATGGTCTTTATGATGTGTTCTTGGATATGGTTTTAAAATATTTTATGGAGTATTTTTGCATCAATGTTCACGAGGGAAATTGGTCTGTAGTTCTCTTTCTTTGTTGAATCTTTGTGTGCTTTGGGTACCAGGCTAACTGTGGCCTCATAAAATGAATTTGTCAATGTCCCATCCTTTTTCTATTTTGTAGAATAATTTGAGGAGTATTGGTAATAGCTCTTCTTTGAAGGTATAGTAGAATTCTATGCTAAAACCATCTGACCCTGGGCTTTTTTTTGGGGGGGGTTGGGAAACTTTTAGGGATTATAGGTCTATTTAAATTGTTTATCTGATCCTGTTTTAAGTTTGATAAGTGGTATCTATCAAGAAAATTGTTCATTTCTTTTAGATTTTCCAATTATGTGGAGTGCAGGCTTTTGAAGTATGACCTAATGATTCTTTAAATTGCCTCAATGTTTCTTGGTATATCCCTTTTTGTTTCTGATTTTGATAATTTGGATATTCTCCCTCTGCCTTTTAGTTAATTTGGGTAGAGGTTTGTCTATCTTGTTGATTTTCTCAAAGAACTCTGTTTCATTGATTCTTTGTATTGTTCTCTGTATCTATTTTATTGATTTCAGCCCTGAGTTTGATGATTTCCTGCCTTCTGCTCCTCTTGGGAGTGTTTGCTTCTTTTTGTTGTAGGGCTTTCAGGTGTGTTGTTAAGTTGCTGGCGTGAGATCTCTCTAATTTCTTTACAAAGGCACCTAGTGCCATGAGCTTTCTTCCCAGCATTACTTTCACTGTGTCCCCTAAGTTTAAAGATGCTGTGCACTCACTTTCATCGACTCCTAGGAAGTCTTTGATTTCTTTATTTCTTCGTCGACCCAGTGGCAATTCAGTAGAGAGTTGTTCAATTTTTATTAGTTTGTAGGCTTTCTGTTGTTTCCATTGTTGAAGCCTAGCTTTATTCCATGATGGTCTGATAAGTTACAAGGGGTTATTTCAGTTTTCTTGTATCTATTGAGACTTGGTTTGTGACTGAGTATATGGTCAGTTTGGGAGGATGTTCTGTGAGGTGCTGAGAACAAGGTATATTCTTTTGTGTTTGAGTGAAAGGTTCTGTAGATAACTGTTAGGTCCATTTGCGTCACACTGTCTATTAGCTCCATTATTTCTCTATTTAGTTTTTGTCTGGAGGACTGACCATTGGTGAGAGTGAGGTATTGAAGTCTTCCACAACTCATGTGTGAAGTTTGATGTATGATTTAAATTTTAGTAAGGTTTGTTTTACAAATGTGGATCCCCTTACATTTGGGGCACAGATGTTAAGAATTTCAATGTCCTCTTGGTGGATTTTTCCTTTGATGAGTATGAAATTTCCTTCTCCATCTTGTTTGATTAATCTTGGTTGGATGTCTATTTTGTTTGATATCAGAATAGCTACACCAGCTTGTTTCTTAGGTCCATTTGCTTAGAAAATCTTTTTCCAACCTTCTACTCTGAGGTAATGTCTATCCTGCCATTGAGGTGTATTTCCTGTATGCAGCAGAAGGATGGATCCTGTTTTCATATCCATTTTTTTAGTCTGTGTCTTTTTATTGGGGAATTGAGTCTATTGATATTGAAAGATATTAATAACTGATGATTGTTAATTCCTGTTATTTTGTTGTTGTTGTGTGAAATGTTTGGTTCTGGGGGAGCATTTTGGGGTCAGATAGAAATCAAGGGAAACTCCCAGAAATCTACAAGAATGACCCCAGCTGAGACCCCTAGCAACAGTGGATACATAGCCTGAACTGGCCATATACTGTGACCAGGAAAGACTTCCAATATAGGGGTTGGGTCTCCAACCAGTCACATGACCTTTGACCTACAGCCTGTCCTGTCTAAGGGAGGTGCTGGGGTAAGGGTGGCACAGAGATTGTGGGAGTAGCCAACCAATGACTGGTCCAGCCTGAGACCCATGCCAGGAGAGTGAGCCCAGAGACCTAGGATATTCCCATTATTCTTAGGTTTGTTCTTTTCATAGTGTTCCAGATTTCCTGGATATTTTGTGTTAGGAATGTTTAAGATTTAACATTTTCCTTGACCAATGAATCTATTTATGTATATATATTTATATATATCATATAGTATCTTCAATGCCTAAGATTCTCTCTTCCATCTTTTGTATTCTGTTGATGATGCTTACATCTGTAATTCCTGTTTTATCCAGATTTTTCACCTCCAGAATTCCCTCCATTTGTGTTTTCTTTATTGCTTTTCCATTTTCCAGTCTTGAATACTTTCCTTCACTTGTTTGTTTTTCTTGGATTTCTTGGCTTTCTTTAAATATTTATTTCCTCTAATATTTTGTTTGTCTTTCCCTCAATTTCTTTAAGGGATTTTTCATTTACTTTTTTTTTTTTTTTTTTTTTTTTTTTTTTTTTTTTTTTTTTTTTTTTTTTTTTTGCCAGAGCTGAGGACCGAACCCAGGGCCTTGCGCTTGCTAGGCAAGTGCTCTACCACTGAGCTAAATCCCCAACCCTTCATTTACTTTTTAAGAACCTTTATCATCTTCATAAAGTTGGTTTTAAGGTTGTTTTCTTGTTTTCAGCTGCATTGGAATATTCAGATCTTGCTGTCATAGGATAGCTGGGCTCTAGTGGTGCTGAATTGCCCTATCTATTATTGATTGTGTTCTTACATCAAGGTTTAGGCATCTGAATTTGGGATAATTGTAGGTCTAGGTGTTGATTCCTGTGTTTGTCTTTGTTATGTTGGTGTTTTGTTCCTTAGTTTCCATTTCCTCTTTGGTCTTCTGGCCTAAGTGGCCAAGGGTTTTGGTGACTATTATGTCTTCAGGTTCTGTAAGATGTTTCTACTGGGATTTTTTGTGGCCTGCAAGACCTCTGGAGTTTTGAATGCCAACTTTGTCTCTGCTGTTCCAAGTACCTGTGTGGCCTCTGGGATTCTGAGTACCTGCTTTGTCTCTAGGATTTCTAGAATGGGGTGGCTCCCAGTAAAGCAGAAGTTTTCTGCTATAGTTGTGGCCTGGGATATGGGGCTCAGGATAGAATGCAGTTGGGGGCTGTTGGGGCAGCTTTAGGGGGGGTTAGCTGGCAGTGTCCATAGGACCAGCCTGACCTCTGGTAAAGCAGCCAGAGTTTTGGGCCAGAATATAGAGCCCAGGGGAGGGGGTTATTTACTGATTTTTAAAATGTCTCTGGGGCTTGGAGATTTTAAATTTGGCTCTGTGTTTAAGAGTGCTTCTTTGCAGAGGATTTGATTTCAGTTCATAGCATTCACATCCAGGCTCACACCTACCTAGAACTTCACCTTGGTCTCCTGGGTGCCAGTACTCATGTACACATGCTCCCCCATAATTAAACATTAAATAAAATCTTTAAAAATGGGAGAGGAGCTCAGAGAGAATAAGTGACCTGATTAAGTTCTGACAATTGATAAAATGGAAATCTGTTGTTTTATTTAAAGCAATTCCTCCCTTCTGATATTAGAATTCTGACATTCCTTTAAGGAACAAACAACAATGACTTCCCTCAACAGTGCAACTTCTTTCATAAACTCCTGGAAGAAATGTCAATGAAAGATTTCAACCTTTCCATGTTACATGGCTCCCCATTGGCCTGTTAAGGTCTTGTATATATATATATACATATATATATATATATGTATGTATGTATATATATATGTATATATATATGTATATATATATATCCTCCTTGTTGGTATAGAGGTAAGCATCAGATTGGTATAGGGGTAAGTATTGGATCCAATTTGAGTAATATTTTAAAATGTAGTTGACCATTAAGAATGAGTTGGTTTTTCTTGGAAGCTTCAAGGACATGAAAATGTGGGGAAAGTTTTCCAGCTTTACTGTGAGAGCTGATTCAGTGAAGCCCACAGAACGGAGGGCAGACTAGAGAACTGTAAAGACAGATGGGAAGGGATTCCAGATTTTATGCGAGAGAATGCATAGACTTGAATCTTTGAAGCCACATCAAGTACAGTGGATCAACACATTCCTAGTTTTGTGCAGGTGAGTTTGAACTGCCCTATTTTCAACCCCTGCTCCAATTTTGATATAACCAAGATGATTTAAACCAGGCTTGAAGTAGGTCTTTGACATTAAGTGCCTTGTTCCCACTGCTGCATACTTCAAAATGTTTCCCCTAAATATGATGCCCAAACTTTTGTGGCAGATTTGAGAATCTTCCCTGTTTTCAGGAAGATACAATCATAGGATCCCTTGAAACCTTCCCTTAAAAATTACATAAATGGGATGGGAAGGGAATTAGTGAAAAGTATTTGAAGACACATTTCAGGTAAAGGACTATTGTGAAAAATATAGAAGATACTTTTAAAAAAAAAACCCATCAAAACAAGAACACAACCTGGACAGACAGTGGTGGAGCACACCTTTAATCCCAGCACTCAGAATGCAGACACAGGAGGATCTCTAAGTTTGAGGCCAGCATGGTTTACAGAATGATTCCTAGGACAGGCTACACAGAGAAACCCCTTCTCAACAAACAAACAAACAAACTACACACAATAACAACAAAAAGGACACAATCTGCTTAAAAATGGGAAAAAGTTCTAAACTGACAGATGGATGGTAAATGATGCACATGAAGACGTTCTGACTGAAGAGTTACAAATTAAAACAATGCACCATACTTGTACATCCATTGCAATGGACACCGTTCAGGGTTCTTGAGGTTGTAGAGCTAGCTCGGTGGTTACCAGCACCAGCTCCTCTTCAGAGGACCCAGATTTGATTCTCAGCACCTATGTGGCAGCTCACAACTGTCTGTAACTCCAGTTCTAGGGGATCTGATGCTATCTTCTTGGCTCTGTGGCCACTGCATGCACATGGTGCTCAGGCACAAATGCAAGCAGAACACCCACATACATACAAAAAAATCTTTTAAAAAATGGGATCCCTATTCACTGCTGCTTTGGATGCAAAATGCAGCATCATTTTAGAAGAGAGTTTGTCATTTTTTATAAAATTGTACATATTATTCTAGGATCCAGAAATCCCACTCCTTTATATTTATGCACTGGGTTTGAAAATATGTCTACACAAAAACTTGCACATGGGCATTAATAGCATATTCTTTCATCATTGCAGAACTTGAAAACAACAAGATCTTTGCTCTTCAATGGAAAAATATATATATACATATATTTATATATGCGTATTCATTAAAGTATTATTAATTAAATCAGCACTAAAATATGAGTTACCAAGTTGTAAAAAGACTTGATGGAAACCTAAATACATATGCTATGTGGAACCAGACTAATGAGCCTGAAAAGACTATATACTATATCATTCCAACTATATGGCATTCTGAAAAGGCAAGACTATGGAGACTAAATGAAAGAGGCCAGTGGTTGCCAGATGTGTTCATTAGCTCTTCATTGCTATGGCAAAATAACTGAGAGAAACCATGTAAAATAGGAAGGGTTTACTCACATTTTCAGAGTCTTTGGTCTACCACAGTCAATCATGGGTTCAGGAGTTTCAGTCCATCACAGCAGGGAGTGTGTGGTGAGCAGAGCAGCTCACACTGAGAGGGCCAGGCAAATATTATGACAGCCGGCCCAAATAACTCAGTGAAGAAATAGACCTTGGTCCCTGATTTTTGGAACTGAGCAAGCAGTTTCTGAGGAAAAGCCATGAACAAAGGACAAACAATCTCTAACATCCCATAACAGGAAGGACAAGCAGGCCTGTTCACCTGTTGTATGATGCTTTGTTTGTGTTCTGGCAAAGGAAGCATGCCTGGAGATCAGAGGGCAGAGCTGGCTACTAGTTAACCATGGAGGCTAGGCAGTGGTGTCACACACCTTTAATCCCAGCACTTGGGAGGATCATGCCTTTGATCCCAGCACATAAGAGGCTCATGCCTTTAATCCCAGCACTAGGGAGGTGGAGATAGGAATGTGAGGCAAGTTGAGCCAATCATATCTACAACAGTTAGACACAGTTTTCTTGGGGTCTTCACCATCTTGCCTTTATGTGGGATGGCAGGCCCCAGCATGCTGGAATAAAAACGTTCTTGCTGATTCCATACTTGGATGATGGTCTTTTGTGGGACCTTTCCAGGACCCTAACGACATCTTGCAGTGATAGCCAGAAAACGGACACAGAATACCTTGATGCCAGGCCTTTTCCTGTGCTCCTAGTAGTCCATCTTGGCTTCTGGCTGTAGCTGGAAGTCTTCCTGTGTCCCACCCACCCAGTCTGCAGCTGCTCAGACCCAAGTAAACACACACAAGGCTTATATTAATTAAAACTGCTCTATCATTAGCTCAGGCTAACTACTGACTAGCTCTTACACTTAAACTCAGCCCATTTCTGTTAATTTATATGTCGCCATGTGTTCTGTGGCTTTACCTGTGTGCCATTACATGCTGCTCCCTGAACAAGGGGTTGGTGTCTCCTGACTCAGCCTTCCTCTTCCCAGAATTCTCCTTGTCTGCTTATCCCACCTATACTTCCTGCCTGGCCACTGGCCAATCAGTGTTTTATTAAACCAGTGTACAAAGTCCCAAAGCACCTGGCCCATGTGGCAATACTGCCTGCATTGAGAGAAGGTCTACTTTCACTCTTTTAGTGAAGATGGTCTGGAAACATTCTCAAAGGCACACCCAGAGGTGCATTTGAGTAACCTAACTGCTTCTGAATCTAACCAGATTGACATCTCAAATTCATTTTTGATGAGCATTGGGGTGCATGGGGCAGGTGTGTGTGTGTGTGTGTGTGTGTGTGTGTGTGTGTGTGTGTGTGTGTGTAAAGAGTCCTGAGAATATTCAGGCAGGGGAATTATGATAATATAATGGTGCCATGTATATTATATTGATAAACTTCCATGTGCTCACTGAGAAACTGTCTCTAGAAGTGGAAGATTATTTTTTTATGATCTTCCCCTCATTTCAGAACCAAGCACATATTTTCCAAGTCCCCTTGTCTGGATTTAGGCTGGTCTGCCTAATTCTGTGACAAGGATATCGACACAGAGTAAAAACACTATGTCCTTGAGAACAGCAAGAAGGTAAGCCATTTCCAACAGAGGTTACCATTGTATATCCCATGATATAAAAGTGCCTGCAGTGGAAAAGATAAGTCAGAAACCCAGCCATGGGAAGCTCATCAATAGAGAGAAAGTGCATCAGGAACCTCAGCTGACTGCCTCAACTTCCCCAACTGGTTTCTGATGGTTGTTGTGAGCTCCCAATTTGACGATGTTACTCCTATCTGTGACTATTTATTCTTTCACTTGGAGGTTTTACTTAAGGGGACCCTCTGCCATGCCTGAGACTCCCATTGGGGAACTTCAGCTGGCTGCCATAATGGGGCTTCCACAGTGAATTTCTGCTGGATATTTTAAGCTACTGATTTGACTATGTTTTGCTATTTATCCATCCATCATTCCATCTGTACACCCACCCATCTGCTATTTATTCTTTTACTTTGGCTTCATATATAATTAATAAACATTCTCTCAAAACCCAAAATTTGGTTATTATAAATTATTGTCTGGACAATACAGAACATTGTTACACATTTTCGAAACATGTAACATCAAGACAAACTCTAATGTAACCTATGGAATTTGGTACATAACAATGCTTCTGGTGGACAGGAACCAGAGTTCTATTTTTAGCATACCCTCTAAGGCACATAGTTTAATTCTAAAAAATATTACATTAAGGGATTTGGAGTGTATACCTTTGGTCTGTAAAAGGAGATGGGAAAACTAAAGGCACTTCAAAAAACATTATGCAACTCAACAAACTGTTGTGTTCTTTGCAATCAAATTCCAGCATTTTGCTTTTGAGCTCTGTGTCACATGCAGAGGGTCCTTAACAAAGAAGTGACACATTGAACTGCCATGTGTAAGAAAAAAAAGAAGGAAAAGTTTAGCATAAGAGCAAGATGACTCAGTACAAACTCCTTGTTTATTTAGTTGATTTTTGTTACAATGTTAAAATGTTGAAAAATAGTATTAAAATTTTTAACAAGACTTCTCCTTGGAGCAAAATAAATCATAAAGACAGGCAGGATGTAACGGTTTATTTCACCCATTAAATTTAAATTACCAATATTTAAAAATTCATGAAATATACCTAAAACTATGCCAAAAGATGAAGCAGCTAATGACAACTCACAGGATATGGATCTATCCTAAGGGCCCCACCACACTGTTGGTACATAAAACTCACAACCAATGATGCCAGGTATTTTATCAGGGGCAATGCCACATGATTCAGATTTTAGAATTAGGGGCTAGGGCATCAGTAGTTCACTAATTAGCCAATTTACTTAGGATTATTTTGATTCTCTCTGAATAAGGGCTTTTATTTGGCATTCATGAAATGGCTAATGCAAGGAGAAGCTAAGTGCTATATAGCAGGAGGATGCTTGTAGTTGTGAAATGTTATTACTGTAACTTCTGAATGAAAGGGGGAATGATAATGAATAGCTTCCAAAGTAAAAGTATGCCTGAGTGTGGGGGCTCAATTCAGTAATCAGAACATTTTCCTGGCAGGCAGAGGCAGAGGATCAGGAGTTCAAGGCCAGCTTTAATTACATAGTGAGTCTGAGGCCAGCCCAGGCTGCATGATACATTACCTCACAAAACAAAACAAAACAAAAAAAAAGCTATTATTCCAGAGCACCTTGAAAGATGAATAGGCTTTTGAAAACAATATTCTAGTTTAGAGCAGGAGCAAGCACACTGCACAGAGGAAGGACTGTTTGTTTTAGAATACCCAGAGTGCATAAGATGTTTGAAGGGTGACACATTGCTTTCCTATTGGTATAACAACACTAATCATTACTGTGTTAAGCTCTGGTGAGAAATGTTTCCCCAGTGGGAATGCTACAGCTCTAAGAGGAAACACATGCTGGCAGTTGGGAGCCTGAGAATACCACAAAGTCACACTGCACAACAAACCTCACAGAGATTTATTGAGATAGACACAAGAGGGTGGCTGCCTTTGCTCGAGTGAGAAGCAGCAAAAACAGGAGGCAAGGTTCATATAGGATTTCTTGGGGCTTGTGGTGGAGGTTTCCAGGAATTGGCTTAGGAATGGAGGAATTTTGTGGCCTGATCTTGGGATTTTTTTTTTTTTTTTCTTTCTAAAGGGTAGGCCCTGAAAGGGCTAGAAACAGACAAGTCTTAGGAGCTTACAATTACTTTATAAATTATCTAGTTCAGCAACCTCACGGGGAATAAAAATCCAGGTAATTTACAGGGTTGAGTTTCATTGCTTTAGGGAGGAATCGATTTACTTCTTTAAAGAGGTCACCCATCATTCAGATTGAAGACTCCCTCTGTCTTCAAACTCACCAGTGTTACATCTGTTTAATCATCCTTTAGAGTCAAATCCCTTTTTTGATGCCCTCCTTTCAGTTTTAAAGACTGTTACCTTGGGCTTATGGAGTAACCTTCCGATTTTCTAAAAAAAAAAAAAAAATTATTTATTTTTATTTTATGTGCATAAGTGTTTTACCTGCATGTGTATTTGAGTGAAGGTGTCAGAACTCTGGAGCTTGAGTTACAGACAATTGTGAGCTGCCATGGAGGTGCTAGGAATTGAACCGAGGTCCTCCAGGACGAGCAGTCAGTGCTCTTAACCGCGGAGCCATCTTTCTAGCCCGGTAGCATTCCTATTTTACGGTAGAGTTAACTAGTAATCTTTATTCATTGCCATGCATCCCAATGTATTTAGAGGTCTGTGGGATTAGGCTGCGGACATCCTACCTTAGAGAGTAAAGAGGTGCTGCTCTTGAATTGAAAAGTGGCTAAAAAGAAACGGTGTGAACATACTGATGAGGGTAATGGGGAGCCAGTGCACTCCTGAAGCGTGACATCATCATCATCATCATCATCATCATAATTGTTTTTAAAGATGGCTTTGGTTACAGCATGGAAAACTGAGCAGGTAATTATTTACGGATCAACATTAGAGGCTACAAAATGGTGGAGGATCGTTACATTTGCTGTGGAGCTGAGTCAGCCGGCATCTAAGTGCGTTCGGTCAGAACTCGTGATGTCATCCCACAGGATCTCAGCAGGTGCTTTTGGTAATTGGGCTTAATTTGTTCAAATGCTGCTCCAACAAAGACAACGTCATCTGCGAGCAACTGGAAGAGGTTCTAAAAACCGCTCAAGCTCTCAGGACTGAATCATTTTGTGGCTTACGTTCTTCAGGCTTTTGCGTAAACCGAACACAACACTGAAAAGGTTCACCGGGTTAGGGCTACGACTGGTCCTGGGGCCGTTCTTCCGGTTACCACCGCCCACCCTCTGCGAAACGGAACCGCACGCGCACGTCTGTGTCCGCGGCGCTCACGCGGGGGCGGGCTTTCCTGCCTGGCTGTAACGAGCGGCGCCTTCCGCTCTCGTCACTTCCGTGTGCGCCCGCAGCTTTTTGCCGGCTGGACGATCGAACCGGTTAGGTTCCTACCTCTGGCATCTGACTTCTTGCGTACACTCAACTCTTCTTTCGCGGCGCTCAGAGCGGGGACATGAGTGTACCTGTGCCACCGCCTCCGGATGGGGTCCTGACCGGGCCCTCCGACAGCATGGAGGCCGGCGAGCCCACGCCGGGTACGGCTGTTGGGGGGGCGACTGCCTACCTAGGCCGGGACCGAGTGGGTGGGACTCCAGCGCAGGCTGCCCTCTTGTTTTGGGCACCCACGCGCGGCAACCTTAGTCACTCGGGGAAACGCACGGTTGGGTGCGGTCGGTATTGAGAATCCGAGTTTGTGTTGTATTTTGACTATTTGTCATAGGGTCAGTGGTTGGGGATGAGTTTGTCAGAAAGACGATCGATTTCCAGAGAACTATCCAATCCTAGCTGCTCATGAAATAGTCTGACTCGGTGGCATTACTTACCCCGTCCCCCGTCCCCATAGTTCCAGGAGAGAATTAAGCATTAATGCTCGAACACATTCATTGAAAGAAAGGGTTGATTTACTTACTCTACAGCCGGATGGACACTGTTCATGTACACCGTCGTCTTTGTGAGATTGAGACCACCACCACTCAAAGCATTTTCTGTTCCAGAAATAGGAAACTACAAATCACTCTCAGCCTTTCCTGGTCATGCTTTTCTTTAATGACGTGCCCTCTTCATGGCTTGTTCCGTTGTGTCTGTAAAGATCCTGTAGTACCTACTTGCAGCTTGGGCCACTCGAACTTTTTTGCACAGAACTCATGAGCGTGCATATGAATAAAAGCAGGTGTCAGAGAGCTGGTGAGAGACGGAGATAGGTGCTGCAGATTGATCTCGGGGCTTCGTGCTAAGCAAGTGCTCTGCCGCAGAGCTAGATCCCTAGTCTCAGATGTCTGATACTCTGTTAGTGGTGTGAGGTTACTCTCCCATGAAACTTTGAAATTGTGTTCAACTCTTCTATTGACGTTCCTTTGTTTACTGCAGAGGATTCTACAGTATCCCCCACTCCCTCCCTCCCTCTCTCCCCCTCCCTCCCCCTCCCTCTCCCTCCCCCCCCTCTCTCGTTTTTTTGCACCCTAGAGTCAACAGTTCTAAAGCTAGTCCACCTCCAGTCTCTTATTCTTCCAACATTGTCTGTTCTGTTGTTACAGTGCTGCTCCACAAAAGCTCCAGCCATGTCATTCGCTTGCTTAGAATCCTTAAATGTCTTCTTACCACTTACTAAGTTTAGACCCATAAAATTGGCACTCAGGGGTCCTTACAGGCTGGCTGCACGGTATATATTAATAGTTTATTGTTGCTATTCTCTGTATGCCCATGTTCCAGACACATTTTATTCCCACTGTTCCTCATTTTGTTTCCCTAGCAATGTTACATCTTTTACACTCATATCATAGATTTGTATCCATTTGGAAGCGGTGGTAGCTGTGAAAGTTGGCGCCATCTTTTAGGAGGGTTTTCACAATGTCAAAGATTGCACAGATGTTTAGCCCCCGTTTTCTAAGAATTTATCCCATAGAAATGTGCAAAGATTAGCTAGGAATATCACTGCAGTTTCCTAGCAGCTAGAAGATCACAAGCATTTCACTGTTTGAAATAGCAAAAGATGAAAATAATGTAATTTATCCACAGGGGACTGGGTCAGCTACCATAGAATTTTGTTTTGCTGAGAAGAACTGAGTAGATCATATGCATTTCTGTAGAAATATCTCTTAAGAGGTATTTAAGAGAAAAGTTTGCCACATGTGGTAGCACATGTCAACACTTGGGAAGTTGAAGCAGGAGGATCAAGGCCAGCCTCGGCTGTGTGGCAAGACTTTGTCTTAAAACAAAACAAACAAGTAGACCTTCAGCACAGTATGTTGTATTTATGATAAACACACTGTGTGCATGGCTGGGTAAAGACAGTTTCTGGATGTCTCTTTGAGAAAACTGCAGAATGACTTTGGGAGTTAGGCCACAAGGAGGACCGTTTTTAAGTTGTGCCCTTCCCTGCAAGTTTCCACAATGATTAACACAGAGAACAAACAGGAAAGTAAAGAAATGAAGGCATTCAGTGTCTTCAACACCAGACTTCTTTGGAATCAGACTCCTGAACAGTTTTGGTAATGGCTTTGCATAGTCCCCTGGATTGTGCACTACCACGGAGGAGGATTTACCTATTTATTGTTGTGACTAAAATTAATACTCTTTTCTCTTTCATTTTTGTTTTGGAGTATTTCAGTTTCTAAGTAGCTCTTTTTCATTTTAATTCTGCCTTGCAACTTTAAAAATTCCAGTTGTTTGTGTTTTCAGGGTTAAAGTTAAAACTGTACAATTTTATCTTGATTTTCTAAAAGATTGAGCGTGACAGCTTGTTTTCATCAGCCTTTTCTAAATTTAAATCTGAGGTAAGAAGCATGATGAGAACTTTGCAATAAATGTGTTGTAAAACACACTCTAGAAAGTGATCTAATTTGATTTTTAAGAGATTTATTTTCATTTTATATATGTGTTTTGCCTATATGTGTGTATATGTGCTGTGTGCTAGCTGGGTGACCTTGGAAGCCAGAAGAGGACATTAGATCCTTTGGAATTATAGCTGGTTTTGACCTGCTATGTGCTTGTTGGGAACAAAACCTGGATTCTTTTAAGAGTATCCAGTGCTCCTAACCACTGAGCCATCTCTCTAATCCCATCTTAATTTGATGTTATTGGTTGTTACTAGACTGTAATTGATGACAGATATTTTAGAGCTTAATGTTAATTATGGAATGCTTTTGGGGTACAATTTTAGTGAAGTGAACATTTTACCTTTTTCTCTTTCAAAATCAGTGATTGTAAAAACCTTATAAACATTCATTGACCCCACTTTGAAACATTTCTGTACTTTATTCCTGGGACTAGTAATTGATTATCTTAGATGTTTGAATGCCTAGAAAAGGGTGAGACATCATTCCTGTGTCTAGATTAGCCCATGACATAATGAGAGCACCCTATCCATTTCCTATAGCAAATTAAGGTACTGAATGTTTTTTTCTTTCCTCCTTGAATTGAGTGATGACAAATCACTGAACTTGTGTCAATAGGCCCAGGTTCTGGGTCCCCATTTTCCAGCTGACTTTCCTAGCTTTGGCCCTCTTCAAATAAAGTGCTGAGTCTTAATTAATAAATGACAAAACAACCTTCTTTTATATGTAAATATATTATGCAAAAATGGCCAGCATTTTCTTTCTTTTGTGTTCAGAACTGATTTTGGATATTGCATCTTTGTTTATATAATATAGTTAGAAATTTCTCCAGTCCCACCTGGGCCCTGTGGTCAGGATGAATCTCTCCTGCCTGGCCCTGCAGCCGCTCACACCCAGCATTGCTGCATTGGAACTGAAGTCCCCTTCCAAATTGGCAGGTTTCAAAATCTCTGTAAGAACCAATTTCTCCAATTTCACATTCATGATTTATTATCTTAAAGGGTTTCCCAATTCATTCATGGGTAGTGTGCTATACAGGCATGGTAGATCCTGTGGTTGAGGAAGGTGCCCTCAAGTTTTCCCGATCTTCATTTTCCAATCGGTGAGATTTTTCCACACAAAAGCACTTAGGAACCAGCCTTATATTTAGTGTTTTTGATGCAGAAATGTTTTGCTCAAATTTATGTGAAGTTCTGTTTGAGACTCTTCTTGACTGTCATTAGCCCTGTTTAGTTCATATAATAGGAAGTTTTTATTTCTTACTTCATCCAGATAGTATCACTTGTACTTATCCGGTTCTCTCTTGCTTGATTTGTTGGAAGTTTTAACACTGGAGACTCCTGACTGCAGCCTCTTAATTGTGTTTTCCATCTCAGTAATAACTGAGTTATTACTGCAGTGTGCTTCTTACAGAGGTTCTTATTTTCCTGAACAGCTGTCTGGGCCAAACTGGAAGTCTGGGCCAGGTCTCTGTGTGTCTTTCAGGTGTCTCTGCAGATGTTCTATTTCCACCTTCTGTTTCTTCACTATAGCTGGTAAAGTGGTATTTTCTAGTTCTAACATTTGTAGGTGATCTTTTCTTTATGTAACTGCTTCAACTCCACATCTCTTGTTTTCAGACATATTTTAAGTTCCTGTGCCTCTGTAACTTGTCTGTTGAATTGTTCTCCTCTTCTCTCAATCATCTCTTTCTTTACTCTCAGTTCCTCCACAATCTTATAAGCACATTTATATTTCTTTTCTTCTCCACTTGCTCTTTTATGATTGACCTCAGATTACAGATTCTTTCGTTCTTTCTTACAAGTTTTTTCTCTAACTGTAAGTTCTCTTCTTTTACTTCAGATAATTCATTTTCCACTTTAGTTTTTAGTTTTTTTTTTTTTTTTTTTTTTGTGTGTGTGTGTGTGTGTGTGTGTGTGTATGTGTGTATTTGAACATTGATTTCCTTAAGCTCTATTAGCTCTTTATATGAATTAAAGATAGGTTACTTTCTAAGGAGCTACCAGGATATTCTGCTGAGCATGATTTAGTTATCGGAGTCAAGGCACTAAGATCATGTGTGTCTTTTCCTGGCTTTAGGACCTTAACCTTTTCCTTAGATATTTCTTTTTGTCCCCATCATGTTACTTCTGCCTCCTCAACGTGGGGTTGCTGCTTTCTCTCTTCCACATAACTTTCCTTGTAGAATCAATCTTCCTTTTGTAACGTTGGTGGCAGCGGTGGCGGTGGTGGCGGCGGCGGCGGTGGCAGCAGCAGCAGCGGGTGCAGCAGAGGCAGCCTCGGCTACAGCAGCAGGAGTAGCTGCAGCAACAATGGTTGCAGCAGCAATAGCAGCCACAACAGAAGCCTCAGAGACATCAGGTGCAGCAGATGCTGCTGCACGACTCTAGGAGTGTGTTGCATCTTCCATTTCATTGCTTGTACGTTTCTTCCTGTTTGCTGCAACCAGTGGCTGGTTACTTTTGCTGCCATCACACATATCTTGATCATTTTTGATAACACTTGCCACCTCCTCAGTTGATCCTGTTTCCTCAGACTGAAAGCCTCTGAGTACTCATCTGGATGGATGTCAGCTGAACTGCTCAAGGCGGGGCTCTTGAATTTCCATAAGGCCTAAAAGAGTTTAAAAAGGGTTTCTAAACATGATAATAGAGCCAAAACCAGCTTCCTACTTCCTGTCTCATGTGGGTCCAGATATAATGATGCCAAGATACAGAGACATTGTGGCATGTGGAATTGAGCTACAATATGTATTCACGGCATATGGGCTTGAGTACAGCATGGGGGATTTCTGCCACAGTACACAGTGTCTCCAAGCTGCACATTGTGGTATGTGGTGGATTTAGCCTTTGCTAGTACAGACCGGAAAAAAAAAGTTTCTGGGCTACACGCAGCTTTAATGGAGGCATAGACTCACTGCTTCTGAGAGTTGGTAGGAAGTTTGGCTCCCAGAGCTGGCAGTAAACATACCACCATCATGTTGAAAAGCTGAGGTGGGTGGAGTCAACAAATGTTTTAAAAACTTAAACATTCTGAACAATGAGATACATCTGCTCCTGGCAGCGCTGATTTACTTCAGAGAAGAGGATGGGCGTTGAAGAGACTCCATATGGAGTTTATCTTCTTGGCAAAAATAGCCATTTGGGCAAGAAACTGTTCTTGCCTGGACTGCTGATAAAATGTTGTATAAACTGGACATATAGGACTCATAGGATAGTGACCACTAAATTTGCCAAAACAAGATGAAATGGTCCTTCAGGTTCCTGCTTCTCAGAGGAGATTGCCAGACATTCTACAGGACACAGAGAGAAGTGGCTGAGAGATTCTAGGTCTATAGGCTGAAGATGGATGCCCCAACGTTACAGAGGAATATTGGATGACTGTCCAGGCAGCCAGCTGTCTTTGTCATTCTAGATTTTTGAAAGTTGCTTACAATGCTCTTGCTGTTTATAGGTAATATTATATCCTTCTGAGGTCTTTGATGTAGTTGAAGACTAGATATAATTTTCCTTGGTTATGATAAAAGAAATTAGGTATGAAACTTTAGACTCACAAAAATAGAATAGATAAAATATTTAATTTTGCCAAGTACAACTAGACTAGATATTGTAACTGTAATTCTTGCTTAATAACTGTTCTATTATATGTAATCTTACTATGCTAAACTTAAAACCTTCCTTTTTGATTAGACAGAAAAGGGGAAGTGCTGTGGAATCTCTCTGTATGCTGTGAATATGTGTTGCTCTGATTGGTTGATAAATAAAATGCTGATTGGCCAGTAGCCAGGCAAGAAGTATAGGTGGGAAAAACAGACAAGGAAAATTCTGGGAAGTGGCAGGCTGAGTCAGGAGTCACCAGCCAGACACAGAGAAGGCAAGATGACAAGGCAGAACTAAGAAAAGGTACCAAGCCATGTGGCTAAACATAAATAAGAATTACGGGTTAATTTAAGTGTAAGAAGTAGTAATAAGCCTGAGCTAATGGCCATACAGTTCATAATTAATATAAACCCCTGTGTTTATTGGGGTCTGAGCAGCTGCCAACTGGGTAGGACACAGAAAAACTTCCAGCTACAATATAATTTCTTTAATAATTTGTATTCTATTTGATTGTGAGCCTAGCCTTTAGTGGCTGAGCCATCTTTCCAGTCCTCCCTGTAAATTTTGATTTTCTTCATTATTTCTCTCTCTCTCTCTCTCTCTCTCTCTCTCTCTCTCTCTCTCTGTGTGTGTGTGTGTGTGTGTGTGTGTGTGTGTGTGTGAGAGAGAGAGAGAGAGAGAGAGAGAGAGAGAGAGAGAGAGGGAGGGAGAGAGTCCATTGTGTCCCTGTGAAAGCCAGAGGACAGTGGTCAGGCGGCTTCTCTCCTGCTGTGGTTCAGGGACAGATGTCAGGTCGTTGGACTTGCATAGCAAGCACTCTGACCCACTGAGCTGCCTCACCAGCATCTGTTTATTTAATCTCTGCATGCTTTTCAAAGCATTGATGATTCAGGAATTCATTAATTCAGTTACTGTTAACTCATCCTTCAGTCTGAATCCTTGGGAAACATAACGTAAATTTTACATAAACCTGTAAAATTGGAAATGTAAATACTCTGATGTCTGTTTACTCTAGACTTTGCTCTATACTCACATCTTAAAATTACTTTTCCTCCAGTTTTGGTGATACACAGCTTAGGAAGCTGAGGCAAAGGGATTAAGAGTTCTAGGCCAGCATGGACTACACAGGGAAATCTTGTTTCAAAATAAGAAAAACTCAAAACAACACAAAAGACATCTTTTGCCATGTCTTTAGTGAAAGCTCAGAAGGTACACGTTTAAAAGAAATGACTGCTGTAGTTAGGAGGGGGTGGGCTTTTCCCCTCCTCCCTGGCTGAGCTCCCCCAGCCTCCTTATAGCGCAGCAGCATTCAAGCTTCCTAAATTTGGTTTTCTCTTGAGCACAGGTTTAAGTGACGCTTCTCCAGATGAAGGGCTGATAGAGGACTTCGCTGTAGAGGACAAAGCTGTGGAGCAACTGGTGGGAGGCCTGCTGTCCCACTACTTACCAGATCTGCAGAGGTCGAAGCAAGCCCTCCAGGAACTCACGTAAGCCAATAGGAAGCCAACTGTGCATCAGTTCCCTCTGTGTAGTCAGAGGTCACTTGGTAGTAGCATGTAGTATGACAGTGTTGTCTTTTAACATTGAATCGTTGAGCATTTCTGTGTTTTGTAAATGAGATTCATGGAGTAACTCATAATCTAAATGTCAAAAGTGAAATGAGTACTCCTAGAGAGTCTAGGTTCTTTATAGGAAAATTTGAGAATGAGTGGTCCTTGTGTGGGTTTGAATCATTTGTGTCTTTGAATGAACTGATCTGCTCCATCTAAAGTGATCTAATGTGTGTTCAGACTTGGAGTTTATTGTCCGTTTAATGCCATAATAGCAGCGATGATCATCTCTTTTTGAATGATACTTGTAATTTGCGTCCTTTTTTTCTTGTTCCATCTGGCCAGTGGCTTTTATTGAAGCTGAAGCTTTTGTTTTCATTGCTTATTCTGCCCCACCCCATGGTTTTCCAGTTGTGACCACCTGCCTTTTGCTGTCCTGTATTTGGCAAGTTGTTGGATATTTTGTTCTCCACTCTGTATTTCCTCTTCTGTGATCCCTAGTCTGACATGAAGGGACAGATTAGTGACACAGGCCTGATGGTGAACACATGATTGCCCTTCAGTCTCATCACTAATTCACCTTCACTGCTCCTTATTTTGCAACAGATCACTTTATTTTCATTTAAAATGTTCATTTAGATGACCTTCTCTGGCACTTAGCCCTGTGATCGCCTTTGGTCAGAAGAGGAGCAGGAAGGAATTTAGCTTTCCTCCCTCGTAGGATGGAATCCAAACATTAACGAACCCTTAACGTTGTCTGGTCTGACCTTGTGTAGTGAGACGTAGAGCCAGAGCAGGAACAGGACCTTCCAAGGCCACACAGCTGTGAGGGAAGGCCACGGATGCTTCCGAGTCCTGTGCTGATTCCAACGAGCTGCTCATGTACCCTTGAGGAAGTTCTGTCCTTCAACCCTGCATCTTTCCCAGTGCCAAATCAAGAAACTCTTTGTTTCTCATTTACTTTTTGAGAATGCTCCAATTTTTAGGATACAGAGAGAGTTGAGTTTCATGAGTAAAATGCTATAAAATAGAACTTTTGGGGGGAGAATGCAGAATGGTGTTAAAACAGTAAAATACTTTTTAATAATCTGGTTATTTTTGTTATTAAAGTCTGAAATTATGACAAAAGTAAAGCATACACTTAGTTGTCAGAATATGTCTTTGCAATATGATATTGGGAAAGACTATTCTAAGGCAAGAATGTCTTAGAGAGGCACTGTATTGCCAGCTGGGTTTCCAGCTTTGCTTATTAGCTGGAATGAATGTGATTCCTTGTAATGAACCAATACTTAGAAAATGTAAAGTTTGCTTTGGCTGTGTGCTTTTGTTTCAGACAGAACCAAGTTGTATTACTAGATACACTGGAACAAGAGATTTCAAAATTTAAAGAATGCCACTCTATGTTGGACATCAATGCTTTGGTAAGTATGATTTTGCTTATGCAACTTAACAAGATCTTATTTTAGAAAAGCTTTGTACCTCTGTATTTTGGTGATCTTATCCTCTAACTTTTATGTGTAGAATTTATCAATTTTCACAGAGATCCTTGGTTGCTTTATTAGAGTTCCCATGGTTGCTGTCTTTCACATGCTGAACATGTATTAAGAAATTTATCTTATTTGCATTGTGGAGAAGATCTCAAGAAATGATGATATAAAAAGAAAACAGAAAGTAAGGGACATTTGAGGCACTGTGTTTACCATCAAGGAAAGGGTAGTCCTTTTTGAAGGGTCAGTTATGTGGTTTCTTAATTAATTATTAGTATTTCTAATGCCATGGCAAGATGGACACATTGAAGATGAGTAGTTGGATAGTTGAATTTCACAAGAAGCTCGTAAGGGAACATATCCTCATTAAGAAAGAGACTTAGCATAGGCAGGGTCCTGTTGCTTAGCATAGGTTAGATTGTGTTGCTCCTTTTCCTTCCTGGACATTAGATGCCACTTGTCAGCATGACTTTGCAAAGAATCCTACACAGTCAGAAGTGGATTCTGTATGACAAATGTGGGTCAGACTATTTCCCTTACACAGCAACCAGTGTTCTTCAGCATTGACAGGCTTAGTGCAGAAAGTGCAGCCTTCTCAGCAGCTGACTGACTGCTTGTGGAGGAAGTGAGCATGGCCACACTCACTCACTTGTTTTTTCCTAGGCATTGATGTTTCCATTGGATGGGTATTTTTTTAATGAGTGGAAGTTGAATAAATGAACAAAAATTCTGTTGCATCAACCTGGAATTGCATCAACCTTGAAGGACAGAACTGAGTTTTTTTGTTTTTTTAAAACTTATTTCTTCCCTTTGCCCAAGAGTGGTTTTAATTCTCACATAGGAATTGGAAACAGGAATGCCTTAAAAGCTCACAGACATAAACAGTCTCTGAGCTGACTTTACTGGCAGCTATTTGAGAAGTTGCTCTTCCCTCTCTACAGGCCTGTTTCTCATTCCTCTCTCTCTGTCTCTGAGAATAAGGTTCCCTTTACATTCTTTCCCACCTGTCTGGGCCTCCATCATCCTTCAGCTCCTCCCAATGGGACCGTTTTGACTTCAGGCTGTGATGCAGAGTCTGCACTTTAACACTGGGAGAGCAATGGTGACCGTTAGTAGATGTGTGGTCATTCTGACTTTAAAAACCCAAGAAACATGACTGCGTTTGTTGGCCATGCTTTCAGAATCTGTGCCCTGGCTGACATTTTTCTGACAGGAAGACACATCACTAACTGCCTGTGTGCTGGCTTGTGGCTTTTCCTGACAGGAATACACATCACACATCACTAACTACCTGTGTGCTGCCTTGTTCTCTCAAAAAGGCAGTAGTGACTGCCTTAATTTTTGGATTATGTGGGTTGTTTTTGAAGGAAAAACATCAGTGTTTTTTTATGTTTAATAACCTTTGTGTGTGTGTGTGTGTGTGAGACACACAGAGAGAGAGACAGAGAGAGAGAGACAGAGAGAGAGAGAATGTGTGTGTAGCACCGTAGCTGGCCTGAAACTTACTATACAGACCAATCTGGCTTCAGATTCACACAGATCTAACAGTCTCTGCCTCCTGAATGCCAGGATCAAGGAGTGCACTGTTATACCCATCTTTAATAGCTGGTTTTTTTTTTTTTTTTTGTCAGCTGAATTGAATCAAATGTTTTAAAAATCCTGCTAATGGTCAAATGAAATCTGCATTATAGAAGTTAGCACATGGACAAAATTGAGGTTCTAAATTGACTAGTTCAGGAGGGATGAACTGTATATAGTTTAGGTGTTGACATTCTGTTTTGTCTGACTGTTGAGTTCACGGAAGCAAAGCACTATCACGCCAAGCTGGTGAACATAAGGAAGGAGATGCTGATGCTCCATGAGAAGACATCGAAGTTAAAAGTGAGTGGAAACCCTGTGTGCTCTTTGAAAGTGGAGTTCTGTTTTCTTCAGTATTCATCTTGTGACTTTATACTTCCGTGTACAGTGAGGTACTAACTCGTGCTGCATTGGTTCCCTTTAAAAGTGAAGTCTCTTGACTCCTTCACCAGTACATGTGAAGTTGCAGTTCTCATTTTGTGTGAGCTTGGAGTCAGGTTGTTGTTGTTTTAAATTAGGAGGACCCTACATTACTCCAGATAAATTTAGAAGTTAAGCATGGAATTTACTAACGTTGTTGATTAACTCGAGTCAAACATTATTTTTCAGTTCTGCCATGACTAACCCTTGACCCCGCCCCCCCCTATCTCTCTACAGAAAAGAGCACTTAAACTGCAGCAGAAGAGGCAGAAAGAAGAGCTGGAGAGGGAGCAGCAGAGGGAAAAGGAATTTGAAAGGGAAAAGCAGCTGACAGCCAAGCCAGCCAAGAGGACATGAGAAGCCGAGCTGTGGGTGTCTGCTGCCTGTCACACCCCTGGCTCTCCAGTGCTGTGTACAGAGAGGATGTAGATGGTACCTTCTGCCATGGGCATGTTTGAAGTCCTTGCCAGGGTTGCTGTGTCTCTGTGACTTTATTTCACTTCACTCAAGAAGCCTTGTTTTTGATATTTACATTTTCAACTTTTGCTTAATTTTAACATTATTTTGATTTTAAACCATTTGTAAACTGAAAAACACTTTGGTTATTACTAGAGTCTGGATACTAGTTCAAAATAAGTACAAGTGTTTGAGCTTCTTGAGAATCGATTTTAAAGTTTCAGTTTCTCTTCTTATGATGACACTGTGACACTGATTTTGGGCAATTGCTTTTCATTGCTTAAAGAGAAATTCCAGTTGTCTGATCATAAGTCTCCCAGGAAGAAAACCCGAGCCTTTGTGAAGAACACTGGAAATACCAGCACCTTAGATATGGATTAGCGGAGGGGATGCCAGACATTCTTCCAGCTATTCTCTGTTTTTCAGTGTTGGTGCTTATATAGATTTTGGGTTTGAAGCAGGATTCCATCCATTGCTGAAGCTGTGCAGTGATGATGGACCTGTCAGATACTCTGATGCGCATATCTGTGTTTTTTGTTTTTTTTCTCAGATGGGGTCTCTACAAAAGCCTGGGCTATCCTGGACTCACTCTATAGACCAGGCTGGCATCAGACTCACAGAGATCCACCTGCCTCTTATTCCCAAGTGCTGGGATTAAAGGCATGCGCCACCATGTCTGGCTCAGTGCTTTTTAAAGTAGAACAAAATCTGCTGTTACTCACATCATGTGTAATTACAGGGTGGGTGGAATGTTGGTAAATAGTATACAGGAGAGGTAGCAGAGTACCTTTAGTTACAGTCTCCATGTTATATGTGGGAACTTACTCTGCAGGGCAAATGAAGTTTCATTGTTAGACATCAATAGTATGCTTTCCCATTTTAGTGTTTCATATACAGCTGGGTTCTGCACCTACTGTGTGTGAGCTGGGCTCTAACCCTACTGTGTGTGAGCAGTCCGGAACTACAAAGGTGTCTGAGTAGAATGTGCATCTTTATACTCCATGTTACACCTTTAGTAAGCTGGAATCACTACCTCTGATCATACACTGGGCAAACGATAAAGAGACCGTTAAAGATAAAGAATGATGCTAAAAACTCGTTGGTTTAAAGGCTTAACTACTTCTTTGAAAGAAGACCTTTTCCTTCTTTAAGGAATGAATTGTGGTCCGACAAGTCACTGCTCTTGACCTTCTGTTTAAGAATACAAAGTGTCTATTTGAAAGGCTGTTACCTTTAGTCACTTGCTGTCACTAGCAGAAGTCACTGGGACTTGCAGGGCAATGTCATTAAATTACAGAATGTACTGTTGTAATACGGTATCTGACACCTGACAGAGTGGAGATTGGTTTTCATGGTGATTTTAGACTGATGGTGCTGGTTGTTCACTCCCTCAGTCTGTTGAAAGGAATCTCTTCATTTGATTTGCTTCACGTTTCTTCCAGTGACTGGTGCACCTTAAAGGATGAGATGCTTCAGGTCTAGTTGCTACCGGCAAGGTTTCCCATACTAAGGAATGTGTCCTTTTCACCTGGGAACTTGAGAAAATACCAACACCTCAGTTCTTACTAGTTCTGATGTGGAGCCCATAGAAGTTTTAGAGTGCTAAAGACAATTCTGATGCAAAGAACTGGTGATATAGGTTGTTTAGTGACTTACGTTTATAAGCAGTGGAATAGTTTCAAAGCGACCCAGTAATTTGTGAAATTAATCTTAAGGAATAAATTATTTACTATTGTTTTTGATATATAATCAGATTTAAAACTGAACCTTAGCTGGTGGGGATTGAAAGAGTCCTGGTTAATTAATTGAACTTTTTGACCTGTATTAAAATAAATCATGTTTAATGAATGAATGGCAAGGCACATACATATGTTTTCAGGATTACATTAAGTTTTAAAGACTTTTTAAAACCTCAGAAAGATGGGCTGGAGAGATGGCTCAGCAGTGAAGAGCACGGACTGCTGTTACAAAGGACCCGAGCTCTCTTTGCAGCACCTGCATGGCAGCTCACAACCATCTGTAAGTCTAGTTCCAGGGGATCCAGTGCCCTCATCTAGGCTCTGTCAGCACCAGACATGTGGTACATGTGGTACACTTCGTCACATGTAGGCAAAACACTCATCCACATTGTATAGAAACAGATAAATCTACAAAAAAGAAATATGTTATTATCCACTATTTTAAGGTCAGTGGTTAATCAGAAATATGATAAGTGATCAATCCGTAAAACTTTAGTTGTATTTCAATAACATGGAAATACAATAATCAAACATGTAACCTTTTTATAATAATCTTGCTGTGTTTTTCAACAAATAGAAATTGACTGGAAAAAAAAATTTGCCCTTGTTTTGAAACAAGGTCAGATATGCACAGAGCTGAAACGTTGGGTGTTCCTTTCATGCTGACTTTGTTATGAGTGTTGTGTAAATATGCAGACATTGAATGTAATGTAGATGTGTCCACGGTGAGTTTTGTTGTGGATTCAGTTTATCAGTACCAATTGTGACCTTTGTATGATTTGGGTCTTATAAATGAAAACTGCTTTTTATGCACTTAATAAAAACATCAGAATCATGCGGTATTATTTATCAAGCACTATTCTGTACACGGCAGTATATATTTCTCTTTATGTACATTTGTAGGTGGTCTTTTCTTTTTCCACCTGCCAGTTCCCATGGTAGCTCAGCCCTGTCACCTCATTTTCTACACTTCCTGCTTCCTCTGCATCTGCTGGCATCTCCTCTGACTCTGCCCTTCTTCACCCCAGCATCCTTAGTTTGGTTGTCCCACCTGTACTTCCTGCCTGGCTATTGACCAGTCAGTCAGCTTTTTATTAAACCAATTTGAGTGACAAATCTTTATAGTGTACAAAAGGGTTATTCCACAGCATTTCCCCCTTTTTGCTTAAATAAAAAAGGTAGGCTTGTGAAAATGTGTTACTCTCATTGTTAAAAAAATAAAAGCAGATTGGTTGATAGCTAGGCAGGGCTTGGGGGGCAGAGAGAATGCTGGAAAGAAGGACAGAGAAGACTTGAGAAGCAAGATAGGCATGCTGTTCTGAGAAAAGGTACCAGGGCATGTGGCAAAACAGATAACAAATATGGGTTAATTTAAATGTAAGAGCTAGAAACAAGCCTGAGCTATTGGCTGAACATTTATTATTAATATTAAGTCTCTGTGTGGTTGCTTGAGAGTGGCTTGTGGGACAAAAAATTCTACCTATAAATGGCACCCAAGTCTTTGGCAACCACATCCACATAAAACCTGAGAGAGCTTTGGAAAGGGGTCTCAACACAGAAACGGAGCTAAGATCAGCTTCCTAGTCTCATGTCTCATGCCGGCCATGGTACAGGGATGTCTCCTGTGGGCTTGAGTCACCAGCACACCATGAAATAAGCCACGTAGTGGGTTCCCACAGTCTCTCACAATGGCTGCAGTACAAAAGTGTCTCCTGACAGCTGCCTGTGGGAGGGAGCCAGCTGCTAAAACAGAGGCAGAGGTCTTAGCCATGCTGCTTAGCAGTTTAAAGGCTCATGTGGTCAGAAAAAGATTACAAATATGCACTAGAGACAGACTCAGATGAAAAAAGCCTCTGAATGAGTTACAGTATGTTTAAAAATATACATAGGCTTAGGAAAGAGAAGATGAAGAGTATATACAGTCATAGATTGAAAAAATAGTTTTAAAAATGATAAAGTCCTTAAAAAGGGAGTAAAGTAATATTTAAAAAAAGCCACATAAAGATGGAATATACACAGAGTCTGGATACTTAAGGTTATTGTGTTGACTGCTGAGGAAGGAGCAATATCTGTTGAGACATTGGATTATAAAAGCTGCTGGATTAAATTAACCTATATATTTTAACGTCTTGACTTCAAAATGTAAGTCAAAATATATGTTACTTTAGGGGAGAGGTTATGCTTTTATTTCCACAGGAGATGAAAGGCAGTGGATTCATTCAAAGTTAAAGATGATCAGGTCTGATCAAAGAAGACCCCCTGAAAGTCCTGACTACAAACATAAAGAAATAAACTTTAAAAAACCCTACAAAACACATAATGTATATTTTACCTGCTCAAACATTAAAAAAAAAACAACAACAACAAACTTTAACTGACTTGTACACATCACGTACTCCATATTTGTAGTTTATGTTACCTTTAAAAGTTTATGTGTTTTCAGAGCAAGGGTACCAGACACCAATAAAAACATAGCCCAGGTGATCCAGCATCCAGAACAGCTTTGAGGATGCTGGTTGAGATGATACAGCCTCACAGAATACTCTAGCAAGACTTAACAATAATCCTGATTTTCTCAAGGTTCCTCCAAAGATGCTAGTGCCCCCAGACAACAGGAAACAGCCTAGAAAAAAACAGTGCCCATGTTCCCAAAAGATGGGTTATGGGTGTTTGTTATCATTTAAGGGGGGTTGGTTATAAGTTATTACTGGTCATAGTCAGAAAAAAGCTAAATAAAATAGTTAAATTTAAACATCTCTTTCTAAAGGAGTAAAGGGGGATATGGTATAGAAATGAGATAAATTATTTAATATACTTTAATTCGGAAACAACTATTAATCTCAAAATATTTCACATTGGTATACTGTGTGTATGTTTCTACTTGTTTGGGGTATTGTGCTTATGCAACTCATTTAAAAATGTATACTTAAGAAATACAGATTAGTAGTCATCTATAATAATCAAATGTGTAGTCATATTAGGCATGTTTTTCAAGGTTAAACAGGTATATTTATATAGATTAGATCATCTTCAAACACTTCAAAGACTTACAGAATATAGTGTTTAATATGTTTAATAACAAGACTTTTCTTGACAGTGAGACACATCTGTTCCTGGCAGCACCAATTTACTTCAGTGAAGATAATGGGCATTGAAGAAACTCCATATGGATTTTTTTAATGGCAAAAAGCTAGCCATTTGGACAAAGAAATGGCACTTGCCTGCTGATAGTATACTGTCCAAACAGGGTGCAAAGAAGGTGACTGCAAAACTTTGCCAAGACAAGGTAGGATAGTCCTTCAAAATTCCCTGCTTCTCAGTATGTTGCTATATTGTGTACCCTAATAAACTTGCCTGAGGATCAGAGGACAGAGCCATTGACATAGAGGTTAGGCAGTGGTGGCACACACCTTTAATCCCAGCACTTGAGATCTCATGCCTTTGCTTGGGAAGCACACACGCCTTTAATCACAGGAAGTAATATGGCAGAGCAGAGAAAGGTATATAAGGCATGAAGAAACAGGAACTCTTTAAAAACAAACAAACAAACAAACAAACAAACAGGGTTTCTCTGTGTAGTTTTGGTGCCTGTCCTAGATTTCACTGTAGACCAGGCTGGCCTCTAACTCACAGAGATCCACCTGTCTCTGCCTCCCGAGTCCTGGGATTAAAAGCATACACCACCACTGCCCGACTGGAACTCACTCTCTTTAGGCTGAGGATTTTGTAGAGGTAAGAACTATTGTCTAGGTGTTCTGCTTCTCTGATCTTTCAGCTTTTACCCTGGTATCTGTCAGATATACTAGGCCTGTAGGCCAATGTTGGATGCCCCAACATTACAGAAGAAGCTAGGGTGACTGTCAGTCAGCCAGATGTCTCTGTCATTAGGTAACATTTCACCCTTCTGGAGTCTTTGACAGAGTTGAAGACTAGATAGTCATAAATTTTCCTTAGTTATAATAAAAGATAAATTAGATATAAAATTTTAGACTCACAAAGAAAAGATAAATAATAGAGTACTTTCTCTATATTTGCCAAATACAAATGGACTGGATATTGTAACTATAATTCTTAGTTAATAACTGTTTTGTTGCATATAATTTTACTATGTTAAAGTTAAAAGCTTCCTTTTAAATTAGACAAAAAGGAGGAAATGTGGAATATTCCTCACTGTGTGAATATATGTCATTGTGATTGGTTTAGTAAAGAAGCTGACTGGCCAATAGATGAACAGGATAGAGTTAGGTGGGAGAGCCAGACTGAGAACAGTGAGAAGAGAAAGGGCAGAGTTTGGAGTTACAAGCAGACTCAGAGAGAAGCAAGATGGGCATGTCAGACTGAGAAAAGGTACCAAGCCACGTGGCAAAGCATAGACAAGAAATATGGGTTAATTTAAATGTAAGAGCTAGTTAGTATCAAGCCTGAGCTATTGGCCGGTCATTTATAATTTATATTAAACCTCTGTGTGGTTACATGAGAGTGGCTTGCAGGACAAAAACTTCTGCCTATATACATTACTTCAGATATCTGACCATTTTGCTACATCTCCTATTTTTTCCTCTTCATGTCCTCTTTGTACTGAATGATCTTTATATCCCATTTCAAAAAAAAAAAAAAAAAAAAAAAAAAAAAGTCCGGGGGCTAGAGAGTTCTTATAATTTCTCTTGCAGAGGACCCAGGTTTGATTTCCAGCACCCACAAAAGGGAGCTCATAATAATCAGTTCTGGGGTTGGGGATTTAGCTCAGTGGTAGAGTGCTTGCCTAGCAAGCTCAAGGCCCTGGGTTTGATCCTCAGCTCAAAAAAAAAAAAAAAAAAATCAATTCCCAGGGGTCTGACGTCTCTTCTGAGCTCTGTGAGCTCCTGCTTGCCCATGGTACATACATGCATTCAAGGATGCAGACATACATATAAAAATAAATACTTGTTAAAAAAAAAAAGAAAGTAATTACCAGTCCACTCATGAAATCCCAACCAGACACATGAGAAGACTGGTTGAAGTGATCCAACTCCACAAAGTTAGTTATTTGGGGGTTCTGCAACTTGAGCTATTATGTTTCTGTTGGAAGGAAAAACTCTTGGCATACACAATTAAAACTCTGCAACTCCCAGCATACACGAGTCTTGAATCTGAGTCAAAGTATTGCAGACAGTACTAGTTCTGAGATGTGCCAGCTTGTGCAGCACAAAGTACATGTTGAGAGTTCAGAACCAAGGTTGCTATGAAGTATCATAGTGCTGGTGAACTCTTCCAGAAACACTTCAGATTCATCACCTGCTCAATTATGAATTAATCTTTGTTTATTGCACATTCAGAAATGTTGAACTGTTGTTAACGTTTTCATGGTCCCGGCATTTAGCTATGTGACTTCATACAGGGTCACAGTTTAAGATGACAGGGTTTCTACCAGCAATTGGTTACTGCTTTTTGAGTTATTGGCCAGTGGGGTCACATAGACCCCCATTCCCAAGCATTCCAGGCTATTGCCAATACTCTTGACTACCCTTCTGAACTTCATGGTAAGACCTTATTGGTGAAGACATCACACACTTGAGTCACAGAACCTGGGGAAATCAAGATGGTACTCATCAGGAAGCTTAATCCCTACTGGCTATCATCCGTGGTTCTGAATGGTGCTATGCGTGATGCTGGAGTGGAAAATTAAACCTCAGTCTCACCCCGCTGTGAAACTGCAAGCTACAACAGTGACTGACCTGACAAGATCTGCCCACTGGTGCAATAGTGGCATTAATGTTATGGGAGTAACCAACCACTTTCTGCTTGGATCTAAGGCCTACCTCATGCGATGTAATACACAGCACTGTTAAAGAGGCTCAAGGCTAGATAGGTCACAGGTATTGGAGAACCCAGTGCTATTATTAACGTGACTCCCAATGTTTTACACAGATCAGAGCATCTCTTAACTTCCATCAGAGAAGCTTCTTTCAGGGAGATGGAAATGAATGTATTGACCCCCCATTCCTGAACCAATCCATGTGCAGAGAATAAGAGACTGAGGCATGATTTAACCATAAATGGGGGAACATATGTCACATCCTTCCCCACCAGTGCTCTGGGGTCTTCACAGAAGAGGGAGCAGAAAGGTTGTAAGAGCTGGAGGTGGTCAATAACAGCAAGGAAACTGTTTTCCAGGTACAACAGGGCAGTTGCTCCCACAGCCACCAGGACAGCATGCACTAGACTTGCACATGCTCCAGAGAGAAAAAAGAGCCCAGCACAAAAGGCAGAAGGTAGGCATGCCAACCTCATCACTAGCTGAAGAGCCGTTGACATCTGGTAGCTCCTGAGAGAAACTGAGTCCAAAGGCAGGTGGAATTTCCTCTTCTTGAGGACCCCTCTCAAGAAAAAGACCCCTGTTGGATAAGCCTTTCACTTCCACCCTTCATTCTGGAGGGTGAGCTGCTTCCTGCAGATGGTGTGCTCTGCTGTTGGAAATTCCCTGGGTGACATCTGAACAGGGCCGGGAAGTTTCCTGTCCTGCTTCTCTCTCTCTCCTCTCTCTCTCTCTCTCTCTCTCTCTCTCTCTCTCTCTCTCTCTCTCTCTCTCTCTCTCTCTCTCTCTGTGTGTGTGTGTGTGTGTGTATTAAAATGAGCTCCTATGCAGAGGGAAGCAAACACTGATCTCACCAAAAGGGCAGGAGAGCTCACTGAGTGACTTCAGAACCCATGCAATCAAATCATTTGAGTTGTTGTTTTCTCTGATGTTTGACCTGAGGGCATCATACATGCTAGTCAAACTTACCACTAAACTACATACACCTCTGGTCCCTCAGACTCTTCTCCAGTAAACAGAAGGGAATAAAGACTGGAAAGGATAGCTAGGTTCTGGCCAGTGTTATGGACAAACAGTTCTAAGAAGACTTGGAGCTCAGGAAAGAGATGAGGACCCAGGGAGGGTGACACTGGGGCCTTAGTATTCCAGACCAGTGAGCCTGGAGCACAACTGATGAGTCTCTACCGTGATGCATTCCCAAAGAAATGTGTACCGGACTGTTCTGTTAATAGTTAATATGTCTTCATTAAAACACATCTTCATAGCACCATCTAGACTAGAATTTGACCACATATCTGGGTACCGTGGCCTAACTAGGCTGCTATATAGAACTCAGAATTACAGTTGGCTTTTGGTGCATATTTGAGTATTATTGATTCTAACCTTTATTTGTCTCTGTGTTATTTCTCTACTATCCATTTCTATAATAAAAATTAGATTTCATAAATACATAACAAAGATTTTCACAATATAATTCTTGAAACCAGGAGATGACTATGAGGCTTCTAATCCTTGGATAACTTAAGCTACTGTTTTCATGACTAATTAATATACAATTAGACTAAGTACCAGGACCCAAGATCTTAGGAGTTGAATAAACCCAAAGACAGCAAATGGATTGGAAAGTAGAAGAACAGATGCCAAATATGTGGTTTAGATTTGCATTTTTTTCATCAACTAGAGGCTTCTCAGATCTCTCAAGAGTTAGCTTCAGGACAAAGTAGGTAATTGGCTGTTAGGTACAAGAGAAACAGACTTTTTTTCTTCCTTCCTTCCTCCCTTTCTTCCTTCCTTCCTCCCTCCCTCCCTCCCTCCCTCCCTCCCTCCCTCCCTCCCTCCCTCCCTCCCTTCCTTCCTTCCTTCCTTCCTTCCTCCCTTCCTCCCTTCCTCCCTTCCTCCCTTCCTCCCTTCCTTCTTTTTTTTGTTTAAAGCAACCTGATAGACCACACATGGGACAATGCTGCCATCTTGTGGTACTGTGCAGTATTATTCTCTCCTAGAACAGATTCTCACTGTATTATTTCACTTGCTTTGATGATGTTTGGCTAATCCTTTAAAAAAAAGTTAATTCTTCTTTGTTTGTTTTTGAGACAGAGCCTTAGGTACTTTATATTGGCTTCAAACGATGACGACGGTGATGTGTGTGTGTGTCATGGAGCGCACGTGGAGGTTAGAGGTAAACTTTGTGGGCTCCTTTATCTCTCTCCTTCCACCTTTACGTGGCTTCTGGCTATTGAACTCAGGTCACTAAGCTTGCATGGCAAACTCCATTACACAGGAAGCCACCTCATTATTCCTCAGCTATAGTTTCTTAATATGAGTTTTTGTTTAAACAGTGAGCTATTCTAAAGGTACCTGTGACAGGATTTAAAGCTGCATTTTCCAAATATTTTGAGTCTTCTAGTTTGATGTTGGACTTAATGGCTTGAAACTATTCTTCTCTTAAAAATCATGACAAATTAACTTATCATCATCTATCAATCCATCCTCTCAATCAACTATTTAATTATCTACATCTATCTATCCCATCACAATTTATCACATTATGCTTAGATTTTCCTAAGGAAAGCACTAAACGACCGCTGTGAGCAAAGATCCTGAAAGTCCACCTCTTTCCACCTGCCTTGTCTAATTGGTCAGGGGTGGGCACCTGGGCCAAGGGCAAATAACCCATGGGCTAGTCAATGCAGCCCTGGCTTGGAGGAAGTTCTACATGGGGCATAGAGTGACCCTCATCATCCTACTCAGTTACTGTCTTGGGAATGTGTTCTAGGATACATAGAGAACCCCTTTAGTAGTCAGAGGAGCAAAGAGTGGGGGTGCAGAGGCAGAGAGCAGCTGGGCGTTAAGTGGGGACCAGTCTGCGATCTGTGAAATTGTACTTCTTCTGAAGTGAACAGAGTAATCCCAGGTCTCAAGATGCTCCTAATTCTGCCTGGGTTCTGTGAAACCTGGTACTAGACTTCATTTAGGATTTGTTTACTGGGCTGTTTCCTATTTTCTACATTTCCACAAACTTTTTTTTATAATATATAATATCCTGCCTCTATTCCATTTATAAGATAACATTATCAATTATCTATTTGTTGCAACCACGGCCATCAAATATTTTTCATTGTCTTTTGTTAGTCCTAGCATGTTACAGTTATGTATTATTTAATAATAGAGGGGCTACTTAGGGACCTAGGTATCACCACACTCACTAATTCAGGAATTTGCAGAAAAAATATGTACAAAGAAAGGAATTACAGAAGATGTGACAAACAGACCAGCACTGGATGAGACTGGCAAGTCTTAAATCCACCCCCCTGAGGGAGGCTTTGGGGTATTTATCTCCCTATCCTAAGGGGCAGGGAAAGTGGCAGGAGGTTAATTAAGAGGAGGTTAAATCTAGATGCTTCCCCCACCACCACCCCGAGGCTTTATCTTCTGTGGCCAAAAGACTGGACAAAAGGTACATCCTTGCACACAGGCTACCATTCACCATGCCACTGAAATGAACTGGTAAGAAGGGTCCTCACAGCTCCATTGCAATCTGCAGACCATGGTTGATTGTAGAGCCAGAGTTTGTGAGCATCCAGAGGCATTATGGAGGCTAGGAGAAGGGCAGCCAATGGGATTCATTTACTGAGGGCTGGGAACATGGTCACTGAAGTATGGTGTCTACTTTTAACCTAGGGCAAAAGAGACAGTCATCAAGGGTTATCAACAATAAGAGCTATCACATGGCTAGGTAAAGTATAAGACAGTAAATACTTCAGGCTTTGGGGGTCATAGGCCCTCAGTATAGCTGCTAAAATCAGCTGTTGTAGAATAAAAATAGACACAGATAATATTAAAATAAAGGGGTGTGGCTGTGTTTTAATAAGAATTTGCTTATAAAGATAGGTGGCTGACTGGCTTTGGCTCATGGGACATTAGATAATGGTCCTTGACCTCTCTGTATATTGATGTCTGCGAGACAGACACATGGCAGTCAAGGACAAGGTGAGGAAAGTCAGATCAGTTACAAGTCATGATCCTTTGCTCAACTCTCAAATGACTCAGTTTTCAGGTCTGGAGCCCACTGACTTACAGGTGGCTGGAGGAAGTGCATTGCTACATGACAAGTAGACACCATGATGACTTCTCAGGCCTTCCAAGCGACCTGGGCCACTCACTTTGATAACAGTGGGAAAGGGGACAATCAGGTATTTTTAGGACTACTAGACATTGTCCTGTCATTGATACTGAGAGCTCTAAAGATGTCTTTGACCCTCTATTTAAGTGGGAGTACATAGAAACCAAGCAAAAAAGGGAGTCCTGGATAGAGCCCAGCTTACAATTGGCCCATGTGGCCTGCTGATCTGTCCAATGGTCATACTGCATCTTTGGCCATTCTTGGTCCCCTCCATCACAATGGGTGTCTGCTGGCAAGACTGGCTGTGTTGTGACTCATACCTTCCATAATACTCTGTCCCTTCCCATCTTACCCAAAGCTGGCACCTTTCTGCTATACTCAGAACAGGACAGAAAAACATCCCAGAGGTGGAAAGTATGGCCTTCAGAATACAACAAGGCAGTCTACAGGAAGAGACTTCCTTCCTTGTGACAAGATTAGAAGATACATCAATTTGGGGTAAGGGAGGGGATCCCAGAATACTGTCACCCACTCTTGTAATTGTAACATCCCATAAACTGAGACACCCTCATCTAGATGCTTCATAGGGTTTATCTCCCTTTTCAAAGCCTCCAGGATACAAGCCTTCTCTGGCCCATCCAGTTAGTCAGCTTTGTGTTGTCTTAATGGAAAGGATTGCTGTCTTTCAGATTTCTAAGAGCTTCTGCTTTCTCTAATATGATAGAAGGTGAAAGGATTAGCATTAGTAAGGTAAATGGCAAATAAATACTGTCTCTTTTTTCCTGACCTGAAAACCTCGTGTGGCACCCTTATCCAGGAACTTAGGCCAAGGTGCAGAACTCCACGTAGCAGAGCAGCCAATTGGCATCAACTTCAAGTGAAGGAGGTGTGGGTCATGATCATGAGAACTCCTGGTTGTCATACATTGCACTGTTTCCAGGGGGTATCAGAAATAGAGGTTGTTAGAGCCAGTGTGCACAGTCACAGTTGAAGACCTGAAAAGACAGTGCCATTTTTTCAGGACATGCTGCACTAGTTACATTGATGATGGGTCTCCAGAGGAAGATATAAGGGTCTGGAAACCAGGTGTGATGTGGAGTGGCCTTACCCCTCACCACCATTCCAATGGCCATCTTACTACCATTCCAAAGGACCCATGGCAGGTGATAGTGACCTACCCAGAATGAAGGTTTGAGTCATAACATTGGCTACGTCACCAGCAACTGCCAATAATGTCATGTTCTGAGGACAAAGCAGATAGAGGAGAAGGTGAGTGTTGATTGTGGCCCTGGGATCAAATGTGATCATAAGGAAGTATACAGGTAACTTTTTCTTTGAGTGGCACCTCAGGAAGGAGAGGCTCCAAGGAATATGGAGGTACTATTCCCTGGGACTGTGTGAAGTAGATTTTTGTGGCCCAAAAGGTGTAATATGGTAGTCATGAGAATACACCTGATAGACCTCTAACAACAGATGGCCTAACTGACCTCATGGCCCAGTGTCTTTGCTCTGAGACACTTCACCACATTGGTGTTGAGGCGTGGTTACTGACACCTGAGCTCAGTAGGGACAATGGAGCAGGTTCAGCCCTGAGAGCACTGTTAGCTGTAATAATGGTAGAAGATGAGGTAGAACCAGAGGCAAGACCTCTGGTTCAAATATTAAGAATTTCAAGATGGCAGTCCCAATGCATTAGTCAAGTGAAGGTCCCATGTGACTTGACAGGTTGCACATATATATTATATATAATATACATATTTATATATAATTTTATTTAAAAATTTTATGTGCATTGGTGTTTTGCCTACATGTATGTCTGTGTGTGGGTGTCAGATCCCCTAGAACTGGAGCTACAGACATGTGTGAGCTGCATGTGGGTGCTGGGAATTGAAACTGGGTTCTCTGGAAGAGCAGCCAGTGCTCTTAACGGCTGAGCCAACTCTCCAGTCCCGACAGGTTGCATTACTATTAATCTGGTTTTACTTGAAATATATGGATCTGACTTCAGCTTTGCTCCTTTAGCTGAGATGATACGTATTTTCTCCTTCATTTTGTTAATTTTGTATATTACATTGATCAGTTTTGTATGTGAACTCATCCTTGAATTCCAAGAATAAAGCTTACTTAATAGTCATGGTGTATAATTCTATGAATATGCTGCCTAGCTCATTTCATTACTATGCTAGTATTTTATTGAGAACCTTTGTGTCAATTATCATAAACAACATAATTTCTTTTCTAGGGTCTTTAGAATGAGTTAAGAATAGTTCTTCCTACTTAGGTTTTTGGGGGAAGTTTGAGAAAACTTGGAGTTAGTTCTTTAAATGTTTGGTAGAATTCATCTGGGAAGCCATCAGGTCCAGGGCCTTTCTTTGCTGAGAGATTTTTTTTTTAATCACTGATTCAATCTGCTTACTTGTTATTAACCTATTAGGAAGATCTATGTCCTCATGATTTAGGCTTGGTAAGTTCTGTGACTTTTGGAATTTGTCCATTTCACACAGGTTAGCAAATTTACCAGTTTGTAACTGTTCATTCTCACAATCCTTTGTATTTCTGCAGAGTTACATCTCTCTGTCTTAGTTTTCTAATTACTGTCACAAAAATGCCTGACAGGAAGCAACTTAATGCAGGGCTCACTCTGGCTTACAGTTCTCGGAAACACAGTCCTCACAACATGGCAGCTGGTACGTGTGGAGGCTGCTGGCCACATTGCATCTGCAATCAAGAAGGCAAGAGTGAACAGAAGGTTCCAGAACCTTCTGAGGCAGGGCCACCATCTGGGGACCAAGTGTTAATCTATCAACCTATGGGAAACATTTCACATTCAAACTACAATCACCCAAACTTATATATAGATATTTTCTAGAACTGAGGAGGATGGAACCCAGGGCCTTGTGCTTGCTAGGCAAGCGCTCTACCACTGAGCTAAATCCCCAACCCATATATTTTTTATTGTAGTAGTTTGAATGTTCTTTCTATATATATCCCCGTATGGGGGAGGTCACTATGTTGCTCAGGCTAGCCTCAAAATTTCCATTTTGCTTCATTCCCAAGTAACTTGGATCACAGGTGTGCACCATTGTGCTGTGTTCTCTTTACACCCAGCTAAAGATCTGTCAATTTCAGATCTTTCCAATTTTTTTCAATTTTATGATTTTTCTGTATTCCTTGTAAATTACGTTGGTTTTAATTTTGTTGTTTTTCAACTGCTAACTTAGGGTTTTGCTTGGTATTCTTTTTGTAATTACTTGAGTTATGAAGGTAAGTTTTTGATTTTAGTATTTGGGACTGAAATGGAGAAATCATTCAGGGAAGAGCCACACTAACAAACCAGTATTGCAGGGTTTTTCATATATCTAGATATTGGATCAGGCACTGAAGGCTAGGTAGGCCAGTGACAACCATATCTCTCCATCACCTTTGAATGACAGTTTTGATGGATAGAAGATTCTTGGAGGAGACTTAGAATAGATTGGCTAACTGCCTTTTGGTCCCTAATTTCTGGTAAGAAAACTAATAATAACCTTCTTGTGGATCTCTTGTATGTGGCAAATCACTTCAGTCTTGCTGATGAACTCAGGTGGCTAGGCTTGTGCATGCAACATGTACTTTTACCCATTGTGCTTAGAACTTAGTCTTATATAATGCCTTCAGCTACACTTATGATTGTGTAGCCCTCATAACACAATCACCTCAAAGGTCCCACCTCTTAATATTGCTATAATAGCAATAAAATTCCAGCACAAGCTTTGGAGGGGACAAACATTCAAATCACAGTAATAACATAATGACACAGTAACAATAAAAACCATGCAAACTGCAGTCATCAACTGAATACTTTTTCTATGCCAGGTACAGTGCCAGTCAGTTTTAAATATTAACTAGTTTCGTTTTACAAGGATCATATGAGGCAGGAACTTAAAAAATGATCTATCTGCTAATGCAGTTAACTGAGGCCAGTTAGTACATTCTCCTTGAGAAAGGTGATGTGCCTGAGCCCCACCCTGCTCTCAGTGCTCTAAAATGTGGGTCCTTAGCAGAACCCTTTCTGGTTGAAGGGCTGAAAATTTTACTATATTACTTTAATTATATGGTAAATAATGTATGTGAATAAAGACTTTGTATTTATAAAGCCTATAGCAGACATTGTGCTCTATCCCCCACTGTCCAGTACTCAATCTCTTCCCCATTGGGACAGAACACCCACTGTGGTAGCCCTAGTGCAAGCAGCAAGACCAAGCATGTGCCAGATATCTGTCCTGGCAGCTATGATATTAGTTGTTTATGTACAGTCAGCCAAGTGGACACTTTCTTTGAAGACTTGGATTCTTGGCTTCTTTTATATTTGTGGCACTCACTTTATAGTCATTTGTGGTGCTGTTGAGAGTATCCTAGGAGGGACCAGCCTGCTTCTGACAATGATCAATATGGCAAGATATACCCAAGGATGCAATAGTGGCACTTATATCTTGGGGATAACCAATTGCTGTCTAATCAAACTTTATGATCTCTCAATTGAAGGAATTTGTGATTGGTCCTGTAAACCTAGCCAACTAACAATGACTGGTGAGGTCATGAACCCCAGAAGAAGACCCATTACTGATACTTTCCTAAACAGTAAAATTCCCAGCTCAATTATAAATATTTATCCTTATATTCATAGACAAATGTAGCTCTCATCCCTTGCCAAAGGAGCTTCTTTTTTTTTTTTCTGTAGATGGAGAACATCACAGAAAGCCACAACTGATTAAAATGATGAAAACAACTGTTCACTTGGTCTACATTCCTAATAGATACATCTGCAACATAACCCCTGCATCTAAGGCTCAGGGCACATTGTGGAGGAGAGATGGAAAAATTGTGAGTCAGATGATCAGGATATCTGCTGTGAGATTGTGTTTTCCATATATGAAAGGGAGCTGCAGTCATAAAATTTCAACAATATGGTCACCTAAGCAAGTTGACACCCAGTGTGGAAGAAAGAAATCTCACCCGCCTTACCCTAGATGAAGAACTACAGGATGGATGCTAAGAAAGGGGGAAATTAGTCTTCTTTGGGGTGAGTCCCTTGATATTTAGGTCAGTCCTAAACACATATACATATGAGCAACACCAAATGGACTCAATGTGTGTGCGTGTATGTGTGTGTGTGTGTGTGTGTGTGTGTGTGTGTGTGTGTGTATCAAGAATAGTTAAAGAAGAGAGATCATGAATTTGAGGGGTAAATATAAGGGGTTGGAGAGGGGAGAAGGTAAAGGGGAAATGGTGTAAATATGATACTAACATATGAAAATCTCAAGAAGAAAATAATTTTTTTAAGGAAAAAATCAGGTTCACATCCCTGGCCACCATCACTTGAGAATTTATGAAAGCTTTCTAACAACCTCTCCTCAACCTAACTGGTTTCTTGCTTGCAACTGAGAATGCTAATTGGGCTAGGGCACTTAGTATTTGCAGAAGTCCACTAGTGCTTTCTGCCTGGAAAATGATTTGATCTTCTGTGACGCAGATGAAGAAGCTCTGACCGCCTTGTAGCTTGATAGCAGTTTGGTTATTTTACAGGCAGTTTGGCTATGAGGAAAGCAGCAGTCCAAGAGAGATTGGAACTACCTTTTAAAGGTCACATGTGAAAAAGTAATCACATTCTCTGTAAGTCTGCTCACTTCCCTTCCGGTTCGGGGACTTCCTGGTGGTCTGGCAGAACGGACAGTGTGCGCTGCTCATTCCAGAAATCCCCGCCCCCAGCTCCCAATATGTCTCATAGCAGCTGGCGATGATTAGCGTCTCTTTGGATGGGTGACTAGCACAGCTAGGAAGGTTTACTGGGGCAGAAGAAGCCACTTCTCTAGCTACACATTCACCCCAGGAAGCATTTGCTTCAGGGGTGAGGGCGGGCCTTGCTTAATGGGCGGCAAGCAGGTGCATTTAAAGCTGCATACCCACAGAATCACGCTGCCTTACCCTTATGCCCGGGTCTTTGCTCTTGACACAGAGTCTTCCTTTTTCCCCTCCATTCTTTATTGCTGCTCATTCCTGCTGCCTGCCCTCCCTTCCTAGCACAGGTCTGCATGGCTTCCCAGAACCTGTGGATTTCCTTTTCCCTGGATCTTCTTGAATAGGGATCTGTTCTTCTGAGCCCCAGCACCCTCCCCATGTAGTCCCAGCCCCCTCCATGTAGTCCCAGTCCCCCCCCCCTGTGTAGTCCCAGCCCCCTCCATGTAGTCCCAGCCCCCCCATGTAGTCCCAGCCCTCCCCCATGTAGTCCCAGCCCTCCTCCATGTAGTCCCAGCCCCCCATGTAGTCCCAGTCCCCCCCCCATGTAGTCCCAGCCCCCCCCATGTAGTCCCAGCCCCCCCCCGTGTAGTCCCAGCCCCCTCCATGTAGTCCTAGCCCCCCATGTAGTCCCAGCCCTCCCTCATGTAGTCCCAGCCCTCCTCCATGTAGTCCCAGCCCCCCCATGTAGTCCCAGCCCCCCTAGTCCCAGCCCCCCATGTAGTCCCAGCCCCCCCATGTAGTCCCAGCCCCCCCATGTAGTCCCAGCCCTCCCCCATGTAGTCCCAGCCCTCCCCCATGTAGTCCTAACCCTCCCCCATGTAGTCCCAGCCCCCCATGTAGTCCTAACCCTCCCCCATGTAGTCCCAGCCCCCCATGTAGTCCTAGCCCTCCCCCATGTAGTCCCAGCCCCCCCAGTCCCAGCCCCCCATGTAGTCCCAGCCCCCCATGTAGTCCCAGCCCCCCTAGTCCAAGCCCCCCCAGTAGTCCCAGCCCCCCTAGTCCCAGCCCCCCATGTGCCCTCTTGTCATCCTTTAATGTTTCTCTTAGTTCCTCATCCCCCTAACTGCACACTCTTCACTCTGGAAACTTCATATGGGTAGGAATCAAGTGCAGGTCAGACAGCAGCCTTGGGGCTTACTTGGCACTCAGCAGGCAAGGACTGCCTGGTTCTAAGCCTGATGACCTGGGATCCACCACGTGGTGGAAGGACAGATGACTTCCGGAAGTTCTCCTCTACCTCCATCTGTACACCAAGGGCACACATGTATACACCCTCCCCCCCCAAAGTAAATAAAATGTAAAAAAATTAAAACAGAATGGCAATGGAGTAAATTCTCAGTGCTCACCCTTAACGTCTGGTAGGCAAGTCCCAACCTCTGCTCTCTGATGGAAAGAAGGGTTCCCCCCCCCCTTTTAGCTTGCACTTGTTAATGCAGTTCTCCAGCCACCAACCTCAAAACACCCAGCAAGCAGATAGCCCCTTGATTCCTTTCCGCAGGAACCAGGCTTTCTTCATGGGGATGGAGAAGGAAGGAGAAACGGAGAGTATGGTGAATCAATTTGGAAATACTTGTGTGTAGAGTTTTATTTTTGTCAAAAATTTCGGCTATAATTGTTGGCATTTAGAAGGAGGGAAGCAGAGATGCCAGCCTCTCGTGCTGGGTGCAGTACCATACCACAGTGAACTGTCTGTGCCCAGGCCTGAACAATTTTTCTGATGCCTTGTTCTTTGCCTAAACTTTCAAGTATGTGAAACATTTTATTGGTAAAATAAATTCAGTTTTAGATAAGATTATGGCAAGCGTTAAGAAATTTTACATAGTCTTAATACACTGTTACCAGCAATAGATCTGTCAGTAAAAGACAGATTACATTTTGTTTTGTTTCCAGGTTCTTTACCTGGCAACGGTTACGGCAGAAAGTCAGGGAGGAGGCAGAGCTGCAGGTGCGAGCAAGTGTCGTGGGGTTACCATTAAACCCACAGTCTGCATTTGTAGTCATGTGACCAGATGATCTTGCCATAGATCCTTCAGGGTGAAGACAGAAAGTTTGAAACAAGAGACTCAAAAAACTATTAAAATGCACAAAAGCAAACAAGTGCAAAAGGAACATTGTTACACTTTTTATTTTTTTTTTTTTATTTAAGCTAGTGGCATTTGCATATCCTCTGAAGTTTTTAAAGCTGAGACGGTGGCAACTTTAGGGACGGTATTTACTTTAATAAATACAGAAGGCCATGGACTCTAGCTTGCAAACCTTAGAACAGTCCTCACTAGAAGGGGTGGAAAAGTTCAATGTCCCCATGATCAGCAGGTTCCCGAGGAAGGTCACCGCGCGGCTGTGAGTGTCAGTGGCCTTGTCTGCACCACCGGCGTGGGAAAAGCGTCTGGGCTGCGTGGGAACAGTCGCGCGGCGCGGGGCGCGAGGCACGGTTGTGGCCGAGGAGCAAGGGCCATCCAGGTCTCGGGTGACCGTGTCTGCTCCCCAGTGCTCGCTCCTCGAGCGGTTCTAGACTGGGTAACGCCCGGGGCGGCCTTTCCTGGGCGGGAGTCTGTGTGTGTGTGTATTGAGGGGGGGTGGCTGTCCCCGCTCCCGTCCTCCGTCCCCGCCCCGCCCCCGCCCCCGCCCCCTCCTCCCAGCAGCCGGGCGGGGCCCCTGGGAGGCCGGAGCTCCAGCGCCACTGAAGTTTTTGCTGCGCCAGCGCTGGGGCCCACGGTGTCGCTCAGCCCGGTAAGACGCATCCCACAGAGCTCTGGCCCTTGGCCCTGGGACGCTGTCACCCCTCACAGTCCGCTCTCTGTCTCTGCTCTGTCCTTGCGCTCTGGGGCCGCCTCTCTTCCTTCCCAACCCCTGACGCACACCACTTCAAGTACACGGATCTGGGACTCAGTTCGTGGACTCTAGAGCCTTCTCGGGAGTGGCCGAGCCTCAGCAATGCGGAGAGGGTGGCCATGGCACCTTCCCCACCCACACCGCCAGGACCTGTGGTCTTGGTGCGTGGGAATTTCAGGAGCGTTAGTTAGTTCCACTTGTTGGCTGTCACTCAGCACTGTGCGTAGCCTGCAGAGGTTGAGATTGAGCCGGGTGCTTTCAGAGAGTCGCGGGGGTGGGGCGTGGGGGGTGGGGGGAGGATTGCCGGGGTGGGGGGACGGTGCCCAGGAAGCTGCGGGGGGGGGGGTGTCAGCGGAGGAGCACAGGCCGGGCTGATTGGCAACTGGTGTAAAGTGAGGAATGGCTCTTTGATGGAACGTTTTCATCTTTCTTTTACTTAACCGAGGAGTTTCACCCCAGCTTCTAGGGCTCACAGACTCAAGCGAGTTTGCGCAGGGTTCTGTCGACGCAGGATTCTGACCCATTATTGTGTCAGGTTTGGGCAGCTTTGAGTTTGGGGGAAAAACAAAGGACTCTTTCTCGGAAGTTTTCCTTTCTTCTTTAAACTTTATTATTTTATTTCATGTGTATGGCTGTCTCGCTTGCATGTATGTCTGTGCAACAGGTGTGTGCCTACTACCCATCAGACCCCTGAAACTGGAGTTATAGAGGCTGCGAGCTGTCCTCTGGGTGCTAGGAATAGAACTCCAGTCATCTGGAAGGAAGTCAGTCCTCTGTACGAGCTCTTAACCATCTCGCCACCTCGCCAGCTCCTCTCAAAAAGACTTTTAAAAGCACAAAATTAAAGGTAGACCATGATGAAAGAGTATGCTTTTAAAAGCAAATAACTATGACAATTTTGAAACACTAGAGAACATAGAATTCAAGATATAGGCACACCCTGCAGTGTAAGAAAATACTTTTTAAAAGGTCATAAATGCTGCTGATATTGCTGTGGCTGACTGCCTACACAAAACTCGAAGAAATTGTTAAATTTCAAGTAGACGGCAGTGACGGTAAAGATTTTTCCTTCATTCAGATGAATGGGACCCAATCTATCCAGATATCCTGTTAGTAGAAAGGGTTTTGCCTTGCCAGTTAGGCAACTTGGTTTCTGGGGCTTAACATTTCCTTTAACTACCATTGTGTCCTCTAGTCGGGCTTCTTTGGACATCTGCTTCACCTAAGGAGGAGAAAAAAAAAAGCCACCCCTCACCTCCTGCAACAAAACCAGCCTAACACCTCCCCCACTTGAAGAGCACCCAAACTGAACTTGTTGTGGAGGGATGCAGTACTGACCACTTTTAGATCTCATCTGTTTCTCTTCCCAGTATTGGCCATCACCCCTGTGTCCCCTGATCGGGTACATCAAAGGTTTGCTGGATGACTTGGTGGGGGTGGCTTGTTATGCCATCCAGGAGACAGCTGGATGCTAGGGAAATGACTGCTGAAGATGGACTGCTGCTTTTGAACCTGGCGGGGCAACTCCATTAACACCCGGGGTCCTGGGAGTGCAAAACGCCAGTAAGGGCTCTTGGGTCTGTCGTGGGTCTGGCCCACCAGAGAAAAGATACCACTTGATAGGAAATTAGGATTCCGGGGTTTCTTTTGCCCATGTGTAGGCTTGTTAATCGGATGTGTTGTAATACAGGAAATGTCTTGTAAATAATGGAGACAGAACCCATGACAAAGCATTTCTAGATGAACATTTCTCTTCCCTCTTTTTATTTTCACCCTGCCCCTCACCCATCACAAAACTCTTTGACTCTGGAGACTTGGCAAATAGGAGAATGGTGGGTAACTGACTAAAAGCTACCCAGACTAGGCCTAAAGCCAACTAAACCTCCAATACAGACAGAACTTTCCGTGGGAGTGTTGGTCCTGTAGTTGGTCTGTGCTTCTGTGCACATGGGAGCATGTGAATGACACTTGAGATGGATGAAGCCCACCCCATTCTTCAGCAGTCTAAGTTTGGATTATCATGAGATTTTCCAGTCCCTCAATTCTAAGCTTGGTTTAAATAATAGAGAAATGCCTTTAGGTTCAAGAGAACTCACCTTAAAGACCTTTCTGAGCTCAAAGTGACCTACCCCGGTCCTATAGCCTCCATTTTCTTGCTAATAAAATAGGGTCAACAATTCTCTCTTCAGGGTTTGCTATGATAAATCGCATAAAGTATACTTTACAATATCTTCCACATAGCAAACTTTCCACAAATGTTGCCCCCCCAACCATGCATTTCTTATGCTTTGGATCATGCATTTAACCATAGCTGCTTCCCAGAGAACAATGGTGCAGAAATGGGACATCTGCTTTCCACTCTGATTGTTGCAGGCCTAACTAAGTATTTGACCTTGCTATTCTTTGCCCCAGAAATTCAATCTGAGGAATCAATAGACAAATAGCCCTAATGGATGTCTGCTGTGAACTATCACCTCTTCTTCCTCCTAAATGAGAAGGTAATGCAGTTTTAGGAAGTAAGAGGCCTTTCATCCATCTAGCCCAGGCCTTTGTCCTGGTGTGAAGAAAGCATGTCTCACAGTGGTTAAAGATGGGCCCTATCTGGTACAATCTGAAATGTGGACCTGGGGGTCCTGACTCATGGCATGCCCTCAAATAAAGCTTCCTAGTAAATGGGTAACTATGCCATCAGGTCAGACATAGGGGAGATGTGAGCTGTTAGGGAATCTGACACACCTGTTCCTGTGTGTATCTCATTGTGTCCTGACCATTAAAGGATCCAATTCAGCATCTGGGTTCAAACAACAGCTAGATAACTCGTAATTGAAGAGTCTTTTCTCATTGAGACCCCACACACTGGATTCTGGATAATGGTAGCCAAAGCAGTTGACCACTCTGTTTACAGTGGCACTCCACCCTTCATAACTTCCTTTCATGTACCTTTGCATCCCAGTGTACTTTGGCCTGATGAGTAATTTTATTGTGATCACTTTAATGATCCAGGAAGCCAGGTGTGGTGGCTTAAACACCTATAAATCCCAGCATTTGGGTGATGGAGGCAGAAGGCTTAGGAGTTCAAGGTTATCTGCACTTTTGTATGTTCAAGTTTATCCTACTCTTGGAGTCTTTTCCAGGCTACATGACAACCTGCCTCCTCAACCATCCATCCATCCATCCATCCATCCATCCATCCATCCATCCATCCACCCAAAGAAGCAAATACCAGATTCAGGAAGTCTGGGCCTAAGCTGACCCTCGCTGTGTGACCCCGTTAATTCACTGGAGACCTCCTTTCCAGAGGGTCTGTGGCTAGGCCCACATGGATTTGTACAGGCCTTGACAGGAAACCTGCCTAGAGGCCTGCCATGCACAATGCAGCAGGGAGTAGGGAGTCATAGGGAGTCTTTTGTTTTTACCTGTAGTGCATTAGACGGTGAGGAATCAAGTTCCCCTGGCAATGAAAAAATGGAAGCAAACAGAAAACAAGGCTTGTTTATGTTTTGTGTACTCCAGTCAAAACCCTTAACTTTCAGTTCATTGATGTGCAGTTTCCTTTTTTGAAGGCAAAAATATGTCCTTTATGTAAATATAAACTTTGTTTTTTGCTTGGTGAAATAATCAGCTTTATCATTATAATTATATATATAATATAACTATATATATAACTATATAACTATATAACTATATAACTATATAACTATATAACTATATAACTATATATATATATATATAACTATATATATATATATATGTATACACACATATGTATAAAACAAAGTACTTAAGCTTTGGAGGGAATTTCTCAGCAGCAAAGGGAATCACGTCTTCATTATGAAGTCTTCATTGGTAATTTTTTTGTTATTCTTTTTATTATAGAGATTATAATTACATCATTTTCCTCTTCCCTTTCCTCCCTCAAGCCCTTCTGTATACCCACGAGGGAGTATATTACTCTTTCTTCATTAATTGTTGTTATATGCATGTATGTGTACATATATATAACCTGCTCGGCCAGTGTGGCGTTACTAGTATGTATGTTTTCGAGGCTGACCATTTGGTGTTGGATAAACAACTTGTATGGTCTTCCCTGGAAAACAATGTTTCTTCCACTCTCAGCATTCCTAGTTGCCTAAGGTTCTTTGTGCAGGACTGAGGCCCTGTGGGCTTTCCCCATCCACTTGGGTGTGTCTGTTGGTGTTGTCTTGTTCAGCTCATGTTTAGGTGGTCAGGTTGGTGAGATTTTATGTGTGTAGCTTCTGATTTGACTAGGAGACACAATCTCACTGCAGACTCCCTGATCCTCTGGCTCTTACAATCTTTCTGCCCCCTTCTGAAATGTTCTCTGAGCCTTAGGTGCAGGTGTGTTTTGTAGATGTTTTGTAGACTCACCTCCATAACTCTGCGTTTTGATTGGCTGTGATTTTCTTTAGTGGTCTCCATCTGTTGCAAAGAAAAAGTTCTTTGGTGAGGGCTGCAGACTACACTTATCTGTGGGTATACGAACACATGTTCAGATTATTAGGTATTATGTTGGTTTAGTCAAGTAGTGGTTGTAGGTTCTCCTTCAAGATCCATGACTTTGCTATGCCAGAGTACTTGACTAAGTTTCCAATACCAGGCATAGTATCTCCCTTTTTGAGTGGGTCTTAAATCCAATTAGAGAGCTGATGATTGTCCCTAATGTATGTGTGCCACCACTGTATCCTTATTAGGGTTATTCTGCCTTGCTGCTGGTTGTTGTTCCAGTTCATAACTGGGTAGAACTGTTGCTACCTTTTCAAAGAAAATTCTTACAGTGCTCCCTGGAGAGTTAAGGAACCAATGTGGCCGCAAACCTTATGAAGAGCCGTATGCAATTGTTCCTCTTTCTTGGACAGCTTAGTCCTGGTCCACAACTGCAGCTCTTGCTTCACAGCTTAATATTTAAGCAATGCTTGGATTGACTGGACCCCACATAAAGTCCTCTCATGCAGGGCTGAGTGAATATTGCTTCACTTCCTTTATTTGTTAACAATATAGTAATCCAATTCCTGAATGTACAGGCAGGCAGGGCCAGCCCCACATTACTCAAGAGGAGGCGAGCCAAAAGCAGGGGCGAGGCCTGTGTGAGCCCTTCTGTTTTCAAGGGGCATAGTTTTCATCTCACATCATACTTCGGACCTTTGCTTCTCTCTGAATAATTTCATAGGATTGCTTTTGTCTTCTTCATTACATCCAACCAAACAAGTAGGTATGATGTCATGGCTCCAATTCTTTCTTCTTTATCACCCATAACTAGTTGTTTTACTCTCAAATGTCTCACTTTCACTTTAATTCTTTCCTGTGCCTGAGACCCAGCTTTTGCTGGTGCCTGAAACAGCCACCGGTGGATCATCATATTCCTGGGCTTTGCTGTGGAAGTAGACAGGCTCTCATTGTTTCTTCTCTGTGCCTAGCACAATGTTCATAGAGTGAACACTTGAAAATGCTGAAGTTAACTAAAGTACTCCAATTCATTCTCCCAGCTTCTCTGTCTACATTTCATTCCATTAAGAACTTCCAAGGCTCTCACTGCCATTAGCAGGGCACAGAAGCTGAAATCCAAGATAGGGCAGAACAGGTAACTTACATGACTCACCCAGGCTGGGTGGGGCAGTGAATTGGAACCTTATATAGGGTGGAGATGGCCCCACTGACTATATAGTTCCAACCAAGGGTTTCCATGTGTGAATGTTGAATGTGGGCTTCCTGTTGTCAGTAAGACCATAGGGTCATTTTTAGGTGATATCTCTAAAGTTTTCTACATTGGCAAGTAATTCAGAATTTAGGAAAACATTATAAGCTGAACAAAACAGCCTCATCTACAGGCCTGGGATTTGGTTGCTGCTTTATGAATGCTGGATTGTTGACAGTGGTTCTGGATTAAGCTTTTGTATTAGTCAGGGTTCTCTGGAGTAGCAGAACTTATACAATGAATCTCTCTTTCAATATTTATAGAAAGGAGATTTATTAGAAGCACTGACAGGCTGTGGTCCAACTAATCCAACAATGATTGGCTATGAATGGAAAGTTCAAGAATCCAGAAGTTGTTCAGTTCATGAGGCTGGATGTCTCAGCTGGTCTTCAGTAGATGCTGGAATCCCGAAGAAGTAGTCTTGATTGCCAGTGAAGGAATGGACTTGCCAGGAAGGGCAAGAGCAAGCAGGCAAAGAGCAAAAGCTTCCTTCTTCCATGTCCTTAGATAGGCCTCCAGCAGAAGGTGTGTCTTCCCGCCTCAAGATCAGGATCAAAGGTGTGAGTCTTCGGACCTCAAAGGTCCAGACTGGAAGTGGGTTCACCCACTTCAAACCCAGCAAAAATAATCTCTCACAGGTGTGCCCTCCACTTCTAGATTGTAGTTCATTCCAGATGTTGACAACCAAGACAAGCTGTCACAGCTTTCAATCCTAAATGTCAGAAACATAGCTAGCCTGTCCAGTTTCTCTTCCCAATGCACATTTCCCCAGTGCTGCCCTCTTTGTCATCTACAGCTCGGTGATCCCCATTCCAAGTGAGTCAACCTCAACTGTGCAAAGCTAGCTCCAGCAGGCCCTTGACATAACCTCCCTGTTCTGCGTATATAATTCCTTTCTCCTGTGTTTCCTTGTTTATTCCCAGAGGACCTTTTCACTTCTCACCTACCTACTCATTCTGTTTTAACTGACTAGTTATTTGAATTTCAGGCCCTTATCACACACACTCATCAAATGCAGTAGACTTGTAATATTTACAGAACTGTAGCTGGGTTTATTGTTCCCTCTGATTAATTTACCCCCTGTCTTATATGGAAATATACTTAGTAAAAATACTCATGAATGATTTTATTCCTTTTAGCAAATATTTCTGAGCTCCTTCATTGTGACAAGTATGTTATTTCCCGGGACTAAAACCATCAGTATATCACATCAAGCTAGCAGAGCTTATGTGAAGTGGAACACAGTATGTATTAGCTCCCCTCTTTCCCCCCCAAGACTGTGTCCCCCTGAACACTGCTTGCCCTGTTTTGCCTTCCTTCTACTGGAGCCTTATCACCTATGCCATCCTTCTGGGGACTTGCTTGTGGGCACTTCTTTTTTTGTTGACATTTTGATGCATCTCTTCTCTCCAGAGACAGACAACCTTCTTTGTGGCTTCCAATTCCAGCTTGATGTTCCTGTTTGTCACTACTGACAGTATCTGGGCTCTTCTTGCCTTTCTCTGGGGTGCTCTGGATGGTTAGGTAGACAGTCAGAAAATCTGTGCTTTCTACCAAGAGAGTAACATCAAGCTTTTCAGCTATATCCTTAGGAATAGTTGTCAGGAATTGCTATATCTTTACTTTTGAGCACATCTCCTCTATACTAGTGGAAAAAGTAATGAGATTAGCTTCCAAAAAAATCTAGGATTGTACTCTTAGACTTTACTGGGGTGTCATTTAACTTCTTTTGAAGCATAGCATCAATATCTGTAAATAGGAATAACAGTACCCACCTCTTATTGATTTGTTGTGGAGACGAGATGATATATGTATTAGTCTCCTGAAGCTGCTATAACCAACTACAGACTTTTTAGGGATACACATACCCCTTCCTTCTACCCCCACCCCAACACCCATTTTGTGGCCCTGGCAGTTGAACTCCAGGTCTGTGCATGCTAGGCAATTGCTGTACCAATCAGCTGTGGCCCTCACTCCAACAACAGAATTTATTATCTTATAATAGTCTACTCCAAAGTTCCAGTACAGACTTCACTAGGCTAAAATCAAGGTTCTAGTAGGGCCTTGTACTTTCTGGAAATTCTACAGGAGATTCTGTTTATTTGTATTTTCTGGCTTAAGTTATTATCCTCACCTTCATCTTCAAAGCCAGTTACTTTTCGTCTTTATGACTAGTCTTCTATGATCATAGCTCCCTTACTGCTGGGAAAATCTCTCCATTTTTAAAGGATTTAGAGAGTTAAGTAAGGTATGCTCACCTGGCTGAATTAGAGTTGTCTCTTGGTGGTGATTTAGATGTTTTCTAAGATGAACTATGTTTTCCTCTGCCATTGTTATGCCTGCATCATGAGCACCCCAGAGACCACCAGGAGTCTGAGTTCATATGCAAAAGCAAAGAGCCTTTATTGCAAGCTTGAGCTTGGGCTCTCTGTCCATTCTAACACAGTGGCTGGATCAGGGAGAGCCTTGGGCTCAGTTGAGGCAGGGTTTTTAAGGAGTAAAGGAAGGGGGAGGTAGGGGAATTCTGGATTCAGATGGGGGTTGAACTGTTGATTGGACAGGAGTGAGGCAACAGAAGTCTTGTCAAACAGTGATCGGTACTGGCATTGCTGCAACAAAATTGGCAATCTATCCTTAATGTTCTAGAGCATTTAGTACTTGTTTGTCTCAATTCTGATTAGTCCCCTGCTTGGTACAGTTTGTGGCTTTTCCTGGCTATTGTAATGATGAGGCCTAGTCCCAGTATTATTAATCTGCAGCCTGTTGTGGCTGCACTAACATTAAATTAGGCCTTGTCACCATTTTCTAAATGGATTTTCAAGACAATGTATGGCATTTCTATCATGATTTGAACAGTGTGATGGCTATTTGTGGTTGTCAATTTGACTATATCTGGAATAAACTATAATCCAGAAATGGAGGGCACACTTGTGATCTGGATCTTAAGGCAAGAAGACAACGTGCCTTTTGATCCAGACCTTGAGGCTGGAAGGCACACCTTGAGTCTGGGCCACGTGTTCTCCTGGAAGCCCATGTAAGGACAATGGAGAAAGGGAGGGTTCATTCTTCGCCTGCTTTCTTTCACTCTGTCAGCACATCCATCCCTTCTTCGGGATCCCAGCATATGCAGAAGACCAGCCGAGACACCAGCTTCATGGGACTGAGCAACTTCTAGATGCTTGGACTTCCCAATTACAACTAGCCATTGTCAGATTGCATCCTGTAAGTCATTCCAATAAATTCCCACTTATTTTCTTTAAGATCTTGTTAGCACCTCCCTTTAGCTAGAGCCAACCAGAAGCCAGAGAACAAGAAAGACTTGGGATGCAGGGTGAGAGGTGAATGTTGGGAGGTGGTATAGAGGATAAGTAGCAAAAAGGTCTAAAATCACTGATATTTGTTTGGACTCGTGTCTTTGGTTAAGAAAGTTTCCATCTTGCTAAGAATGACATAAATTCTTACTTAAATGTTCTTCCAAGATGATTATGGCTTACTTTCAATACTTAGTAATTAAATTAAACTGTCTAACATTAACAAAAGAAAGCCTTTCCCCAAAGTTGGGTCTACCTTCTTCCTGGCCTGTATTACCGGTAGCTGCCAAGCTCGTTTGTTCCCTCAGCATCTGAAGTTGATAAATTAGGAGTGGGGCCAGGACTAGAATGAGGAAAACATTTTTCCATCAGCCCAGATCCTTCCTAGCTGCTCAATGAGTACTCTGGGAACATTCTTGACTAGCAGAGCAAGCATGACTATGCATATTTCATGTAATTCTACTTTTCATCAAGATAATTTTAGACATTTAGCCAAGTAAAATGTGACTTGACATATCTACTTTTATGCAGGGAATGGATCCTGTAAGTTAAAATATTGATTGTATTTCCTGTTTTTCACTTTTGAAAATTCAGCTATTGCCTGATTAAGATGAGCTGAGGATGGGTAAGAAGCTGAATTTGCCCATAATCTTACACCTTGCAGAGAACTCAGTCCTTAAATATCTTTAATGAACACACCTGACTGGTGTGTCAAGGTTAAATGGATCAAAGAGACGTGAAGATTTTCCTTGGTGGAGAAGACACTGCCTAGTTAAGTTCAATAGCGTGGATGGTAGAGGTTGACAAGGGAAAGCAACACCAGGTGGCATATTCTTCCAGATTAATTATTGCATTAAAAAGTCAAACTGTAGCTATGTTATGGAGCTGCAAAAATTTGGCCCAATCACCCATGTAATTACAACATTTTTCAGTGGTATGTAATTAAATTGCTTTTTAAATGCCACCTGACAGTTCCACACACATATAAGGAGAAGAAGCCTAACAGAATTTTGTTCAACATGTAAAATCTTCCATCCGACTGAGCAGTTGGCACACGCATTTTAATGTAGGTATATTAAAATGCACCCAGAATTTGTTTTTATCAAGTATGGCAAGCACCGTAGATCATGGGCTGACTGCCATGAAGGAAGACATTTTTACTCATAGTTCTCAAGAGACCAGGGGCACAGCATGCCATTTAGGGCCCTGTGGGGAAGCACCTGGGGTTTGCCACAAGGCAGAAATGAGTGAGGAAAAGTATGAGCAAAAGTCAAAAGCCTATGTTATGAGGCAGGCAAAAAGGCTGAGCAGGTCAGGACTGGAAGTTGTGATTATGTCCACACACCCTGGGTGCAAAGGTTGCTTCTGGTTGCCTGGTTTCTGGTGCCAATGTGCTTGTATGAATATCGTTGCTCCATGGAATATAAAAGCCAGTCAGACAAGGTGGCATAGACTCCATGATCTGAATTAATGTCTTACAAGTTATGCTGGCAGGCCAGACCTTCAGAAGTCTCCAGAAGTTAGCTGGGCCTAGAAGAGGAACTAATAGATCTCAAAATGTTTTGGTTTCCTCCCTCATTGTTTTAAATCTCCTCCCTATGAGTGTTGGTCTTGTTCTGGATTGGCTGTATGACCTTGAGGATAGAACTTCAGCCTCAATTTTCCCAGCTAGAAAATGGGCATTATGCTCACTTGAGCACCCAGCATTGTGCCTGGCACATAGGAGTCTTGTCTAGGGTAGTAACAAGCTAGTTTTATGCTAAGGATTGTGACTAAGTTTCAGATTGTTCAGAAAAACCATGCTATATAGCTGCGTGCTCATAGAAGGAGGGGAGGGGAGGGGAGGGTGTGGCAAAGCTCAAGGGCGGCGTGAAGGCGAGGGGGTGGGGGAGGAAGGGAGGGTCTCCAGGGGGCCTCTGAGCAGCAGTTAAGGAAGGAGTCCTAGAGAAGGCTGTGGTCCCTAGAGGCAGATTTGCTGAGAAGTTTCTGTTTCAGGGCCTCCATCTTACACAGGGCAAGCCAGGGTTCCAGACAGGGGAAGATGGCTTCTAGTCAGGAAGATCTCTATGTATGTACTTCTGATAAATCACTTAAAGGTGATCTCCAAAGGAAGAGCTCTGGATTTCCAAGGATCCATGCATTTCTTAGGATTTATTTTGTCATTCAGAGGGATATTGAATGTGGCGTCTAAACATATTCTGAGTTTTAGATTCCTAAATTACTTCAGTTTCAGTGCCCATAAATGCATAGATCTGCCCCCGTCTAAGTCTGCCTCTTGCCAGGTGTGGTGGTGCATTAGGTCCAGTGTTTTGGGGGCAGAAGCAGGTGCATTTCTATGAGTTCAAGATCAGTCTGAGTTCTAGGCCAGCTAGGGCTACACAATGAGACTATGTGTGTGTGTGTGTGTGTGTGTGTGTGTGTGTGTGTGTGTGTGTGTGTGAATTTGGAGTTGCAGTACTCTTCTGACTTACCTAGGCCTGCAGGGGGTGCTATTCTGGGTCCTGGATCTGGGGAAAGTTCCAGTCTGGGATGTTTCTTCTCTTTCTGGATTTGATTGCTGGCTGCTGGGAACACCTGCATTGCTGCTGCAGAGGCTCTTCAAAAAAAGTTGCTTTTCATGAAAGGAATCAATTCCATATCTGGCCCTACTGCTTACGCTATGTGATTTTTGAAGGATTACTGCCCTATCTGAGCCTCCGTTTCTCCATTAGGTCAATGTTTTAAAAACTTTCAGTGTTGACTCAGCTGTGGAGCCTATGATGAACGATTCTAAGTTGTGTTGCTAATCTTGACATTAATATTCTCTTGAAATGACTTGAAATATGCCCAGATCGTCACATTCAATGACCAAAGCCTGCCATGTCCTTGCATGGTTTTGGACTTGACCTGACTAGATGCCATGAGGAAATGAAGAAATGGTGGACATACAGACACAGAAAATTGGGATTTGGTGGGCTATGCTTATTCTGTAGGAGGAGTCATAACCCTCTGGAAGCTTAGTGTGCTTATTACATACACTTGAACATGAAGGTGGGGTTATTACACACAGATAAACAGGGAGGCAGGATTATTATGGACAGTGGAACTAGGAGGCAGGAGCTTTCTCTGTAGGGGTGCAGTCTTCAGGTTGTAAACATCCTGGGGACTAAAGCTATGGGTGGCATTTTCTGCACACTCTATCAACATTCACACTCAGGTCCGAAGAAGGCTTTGCCATCACTCTGAGCCTCCCCCAGGGAAAGGTTGGCCATTTTTATGGGGCTGAAGCATCGGTCTTTGGCACAGCCATGCCCATGTCAAACACTGCACATTTGCTCAGGACTTTACTTGATCCCTACAAAAAGTCAGTGCTCTAGCACCCCCCAATTGACCTAAAATTCTTGACTCATGGGCCTTTTTCTTTGGTCTTCATTCCCACCAATTCCTGTCTACTGTAGTATTTTCAAGGGAAATCCAGGCCATTTCAACTGACGGCAGAAAGAGAAAGGCATATAAGGCATGAAGACCAGAAACTAGAAGCATTTGGCTGGTTAAGCATTTGGCTTGTTAAGCTTTTAGGCTTTGAGCAGCACAGTTCAGCTGAGACACATTTGGAGGAAGACTCAGAGGATTCCAGTCTGAGAAAACAGGATCAGCTGAGGAATTGGCGAGGTGAGGTGGTTATGGCTTGTTCTGCTTTTCTGATCTTCCAGCGTTCATCCCAATAACTGGCCTGGGTTTGCTTTTATTAATAAGAACATTTAAGATTCCTGCTATACTTTAGATGTTGGGCCAATGTGCAATAACAATATTGATATAATTTGTAAGCCGTCACTCCCTGGGATTAAAGGCTCGATTTCTGGGATTAAAGATGGGAGTCACCATGCTTGGCTATATCCTTGAACATATGGATTTCTGCCTCTGGAATGCTAGGATTAAAGGCGTGTGCTACCACTGCCTATACTCTATGTTTAATATTGTGGTTGTTCTGTCTCTGGCCTCAGATAAGATTACTAGGGTGCACAATATTTTGGGGAACACAGTACCACCACACTAAAGCTTAGATTTTCTTCTTTCTAATGTACTTAGTATGTTAAACTTTAATATCACATTAGTATTTAGAATACAATCCAGCTACTTTCTGTGAAAATGAAATTCTGCCAGTGGGTACTTTTTCCCTGAATTATTGAAGAGTTGGTTTGAATGAAATCTTGTTGACTAATGAGTGATATGACTACCTTTGTTTTGTGTTTCTGTAACAGGACACCTGAGTTGAGGTAGTCTATAAAGAACAGCTCATTTCTTAAAGTTCTGGAATCTGGAAGTACAAGGTCCGGAGTGCTAAATATGGAGAGGGCCTTCTTGCTGTATAGTGCAGAAGCATTGTGTGGGATGAGAGACCCAAAGGAGGCACACTTACTTCTATAACAACCTTATCTCCCATGTGAAGGACCTTTCATGATCTAAGCACCTATTGGAGGTCTTGCCTCTCATCTCTGTTGGACTGGGGATTAAGTTTTTAACACTTGAATTTGGGGGGCCATATTTCTATAATCACACAGAAGTGACTTTTGGCAAATTCTCTTATTGATCTCCAATCCTCAATTTTCTCATTAGCAAACTGTTTACAGTGTTATGAAGTAGCATAATATCAGCCAGTATAAACATATACCACTACTCGAAGAACAGTTACTATTTTTTATAAGCGTTTCTCTACGTTTTCCTATTTAATTCTGTCTTGAGGAAATAATTTAGTTGAGAGATGTCAATAGCTAGCGACAGCTTTAGGACTGATGTAATTATGTTCCAAATCCTCCACACCTGGATACTACATCAGGCCTAGTTGTTTTTTCCAGCTGAGGATCATGTGCCTCAGAATCTGGAACTCAAGAGTCCTAGAACCTGAACTCACAGGGATCCCAGCCACAAAGCCATTCAGAGTAGGTTTACAGCAAATCTTTTTGGGTAGCAAGAGCTGCTTGCTCCCACTTTCACGTTCCACTTGGAAGTGTTCTGCAAAGGTGAGCAGCTAAGATTGTTCAGCTAAGGTTGGCCATGTGCTTATTGAAGCTCAAGACAAAATGAATCAGCCCAGAAGGCTTGAGGAGTTACTCTGGGCTACACAGTGAGCCATATATTCTTTTCTCAACAGCTGAAAGAGCCAAGGGTTGACTCCAAGCTTGAAGAGTTGGTGGATCTTACATTAAGAATGCTCTAGATAATAGTTGTTGAGATGCCAGCTCTGTTTAACTCTGCTAGGCATCCTGGCTGCTCACAGCCAAGTGGGAGGTGTGCCAAATGACATCAGACTAAGGACCTTTGGACACAGGCAGTCTAATGCTTATTTAGGAAGGGCCCACTATGAAAAGGTTGCCAGAAAGTGATGTAAGTAGAGATGTCCAGGAAGCTGTTGACCCCTCAGCCAGCAGGAGTTTTACTGTGTCCATGTATCTATTTCCACCTTTTGAAGGAGGCACTCAATCGATTTAGGACCAACCTGGGGAATTTTTATCTAGCTTAAAAGCATGGTATCATTTACTTGTAAACTATATTGAATGTGCCACTTGCAAATGAAAGTTAAGTTAGTCTTATTTATTGATTTGTTAAAGTGTGTGTTTCACTTTGTAAGGATGCAGAGGTAAAGTGGCTGCTTCGTTCTGTAACAATGATGGTTGAAACACTTCTTAGACTGATAAGTGCACAGGCTTTGGGCTGTTTCCTGGGGAGACTGAGAAGTTGTGTTAGATTTGTGCTCTGTTCTTACTTTGTTATCCAGGGCTTTCCATTTCCCCTCTGCTGACCTCAGGGTCAGGTTTGGCCTTCTTTTCTTCTTTCCTGTCTTCTAGTTTAGACTGTGTGGCTGTCACTTCCATGACTTGTCTGACGTTCTGGTTGTTGCTTTAGATCTGGTTTAGGTCAATGTCAGATATGCCTGTTGGCTGCTCAGTGTTTCCTTACCCGGCTTCTAACACCAAATATCTCTTTTTGCTCACCAACACCATTCCATTTTTTTGATACCAATAGGGTATTTTAAAAATTCAATTAAATATTTATATTAACACTAAGAGTTCCAGGCTCAGCCCCACAGACCATCTTCACTTTGGATTCCCACAACAAATGATGGCCCAGATGACCCACATGTTTGCCCAGTTGATACAAGTTCAGAACTTCCTGTGATCACCCTGCAGGTTTGATAATTATCTAGAACTTCTCACGGAACTCAGGAAACCACTTCCCTGGCGTCTACTGCTTTATTACAAAGGGTAGAACACAAGGATGCCTGGATGGAAGGTATTGGGAACCCAGCACGTTTGTACTTTCCCTGGATATGCCACTGTCCCAGATCCCACTGCTACTCTTTCCTTCTTTCGGGTCAGAGGTGGGGCTCAAAGTTTGAACCCTGTAATTGTAATAATGTTTGTCATTTCTGGTAACCAGTCCCATGTTGAATCGAGGGGTCCTACCCTGAACCATCCCAATAGCACAAAATCATAAAATATTAAGGTTGCAGAAGCTTTGAGCTAAAAGTCACACATGTATGCATGCACACACATATTTATACACACCCTAGTATACTATAGTTCTAAAATGAGATATTAAATATCATGCTTATGAGTATTTCCACTGGCTTCTTTCTAATCTTTGACATTGTTCCAGGCCATATCTTCTTCATTCACAGTGCTGGGTGATGGTTCTGGGTTCTCTGATCTGATGTTACATGACTAGAATAAAAAGGATGTGGAGATTTCAAGTGATTTAGGGCATGAGACATTTCTCTAATATATTTGTGGTTTTGGAACTGTGTATTCTAAAATGGAATATGGCTTTAACAGCTGGGTCACTCTGTGTTCATTAATGAAGTTGAAAAAACTAGCTTGGAAGGCATTTTACTTAGCTATGCTGAGCCCAGAAATGGACTCTTGGTAAACACTGAAATTAAAATGGAAAAAGCTTTCTTGGCTGAGTGAGGAAAACATTTGTGCAAGTTTCAAAAGAATTGAGGTCAAATAATTCAAACTGGAGTGGCTGCAAACCAGAAACTTAGCTCTTCCTTATTTTGTGTTGTCTTAAAATAATAGAAGTGAAGGAAATGAAACAAAACTCTTTTCCATGGACCTAAGCTGTAGCGTGAGAACAATGGAAAACTGTTTTCTCCTTTCTGGGAATTTATGGAAAATAATCTTCTTTCCCCATTTAACATTATCATGCAGGCATTGTTTTGTGTTCCTGTTTGTTAGTTTTCCATCCCTGTGACACAATCTAAGTTAATGTGATGGAGGACCGTTCCCTTTGGCTCATGCTCTAGGGGTCTCTGTCCAATGTCAATTGGCCTCACTGCATTAGGCATGTGCTGAGGCAGAGCATCCTGTGTGGTGGAGGACTATTCACCTCATGGTGGTTAGGAAGCAGAGAGACAGGGGGCTGTGTGGAGGACATAGAGATCAGAGTCCCAAGGTCCTCTTCAGGGCCATGTCTTCTTTAGCTAACATCCTCCAACTAGGTCTCACCCCCTGAGCTACCACCCCTTGACAACAGTGCTAACAGGGTGAAGACCAAGCTTTAAGACCTGGGGCACTGGGGACATTAAAGGTCTAACAGGTATATGCAACATGCATCCCAGAGGCCACATGCATCTCAGGATAGCTGTGAATGTGGTCCAACCTATTTGCAGATGAAAACCACATATCACAATGTCAAAAAGTTGGATACTCCTGGCAAACCATGGCAGCGCTGATATGGACTTGTCCTGAAGATCATAGACATAGGATAATACGGTGACTGGAACTCCTGTTGCTCAATCAGCCTGCCACCCTTGGGCTGTACAACCTGGAGAGAATCACAGGAACACTATCTGCCTCACTTTGGTCACCTATAAATTAGGGCGGTAATGGTGGTCTACTCACAAGTTCAGTGATGACGGAAAAGATGTCACCAATGTCACTTATTATCACTGAAATAGATATTTTATTGTCAAATATGTATTTAGTAGAATATTTATAAAACACTGAAAACCAGAAAAATCATAACCATCCATTATTTTAAAACCCAGAGAAATTACTTATTCAATGTAACATTTTGACTATTTTTTTTCCTTTTAAAATATTTTCCTCTTACTTTGTTGGAATAGCAAACATATTATATCACAGCTTATTAAATGTAAATATTTGGTTCCCAATCTTGAGCATTTGATATATATTCTTTGTACACATTAGGATTTTAAAGGTCTCATGAGTCATTGTTGTAATCATATTTTACCCCACCTTTGCTCAATATTTGACGTTCAGAACACTCTCTGTCTCCATATAAAACTGAAGTGATCAGAAATTAACATCCATGGAAATAGCCAAGGACCAGGACTGCCCCTGGCCTGAGTGGAGTCTGCTGCTGTTTGTCCAAGGGTGTTATCAGTATTGGTCTACGAATTGGGAAGACAGCTGGCTGTGTTGTGAAAAGCGTGCTAGTGACATCTTTGTAATGCTTTTTTTCTTCTCCCGTATTAGCAGATACTTCCTTAGGCTCGATCCCAAGAAACAGAAGGCAGTGGGGAGGGGCCACAGGGGTTATTTTCTAGAGCAGGTGTATTGCTTTTAGACTGGAGGCAATAATGTATGGGCCCGCCCCACTTTCTGTGGGCCTCTGATTTGGAAGTTTGAGGGATATTTGGCTTTACCAAAGCTCTGCAAATGAGTTAATACTGATTAAAACTGACATCGGCTTCCACCCCATCCTTCCCTCCTCCAGGGTTTTCCTTTCTTCCCACCTCTTGGCTCAGGGTTCTCTACACCTCCCATCTCCCGCCAGCCTGCCCCATGCAACCTTCCCCTTTTCAGTCTGTGGATGTGGTATAATGAAGTCATCTCCATCCAAAAGTTAGTGATGTTAGCGGCTGGGAATCTTACTCCTCATGGAGTGTTCATATCTGAATAAAGGCTTCCTGGGCCCTGGCTGAACCCACAAGGCTGAAACTGATATGATACTCAAAGTATGGACCCTTAAGTCACACGAGTCAGTGGTGTCCTCCACGCAAGGCCAGTGCTATGCATGGAGGGCATAAGGCCAGCTCTTAAAAAGCCTCACTGTTCTCCGAGGAACTGACTGCTCAGCGTGGATGCTCACCTTCTTAAGGGACCTCTTGTCTGGGGGCTGAAGCCCTGACAGCCATGATCAGAAGGAACTCTGAGTGGCAGAAAGTCAGACTCTTATTTGACTCTTGCTCTTCAGCAAGGTCACAGGTGATCTTTGTGGCAAGGACCATTACCTGTTGCTAGTCGGAGACCTGTATGTCCACTTTAGTGGGCTTAAAAGCCAAAGAAATATTTGGATGTGCCTGAGAGAATGGAAGACATCTGAGAGAAGCAGATGGTACCTAGATAGATAAGGATGGGTAGAGACAGATGATTAGTGAGATTCTAAAGGGGGAGCAGGGCTGGAGAGATGGCTCAGCACTTTAAGTGTACCTCCTGCTTTTGTAGAGGATAGAGTTCAGTTTCCATCGCCCACATAACAGCTCATATCCACCCATAAAAAACTGGTAGGATGACTCAGCAGCTAAAGGTGCTTGCTACTGAGACTGATGACCCAAGTTGATCTCCAGGACCCACATGGTGGAAAGAGAAAACCCACACGGGCACACATATGTGCACAAATAAAATATAAAAGGGCAGGAATATGTCCTTCAGACAGTCCCAGATGGCCTAATAGGCAGGAAGGAAAGGGAATGCTTAGCTCAACCCATAGTTCTTAGGATGCTGGCTTCCCGGAAGGAAGATAGTCTTCAGCAAAGGCAGTCGGTACCAAATAGAGCTGATCCGATGCCAGACTCCCCTTCCTCAGGTCATGGAGTGATCTTTCCTTGGTGCTCATAGTCTCCTCTCCTTCCTTTTAGCCTGATCTAGCCTGGTGATGGCCCCCCTGGTTGCTGCTGTATCCAGTCCACGTGCCCGGCTCTTTGCCTATTTCCTTAGGCTGGGCACTCAGCAGGCTGTACCCCTCCAGCTGCATACAGGCGCCTGCTGCACAGCCAAGAACCACTATGAGGTGCTGGTGCTGGGTGGGGGCAGTGGGGGAATCACCATGGCCACTCGAATGAAGAGGAAAGTGGGAGCAGAGAACGTGGCCATTGTTGAACCCAGTGAGGTAAGTGTCCCTCGGCATGTGTGAGAGCAGGTATGTGTATGTGTTAGGCTGTGTGGGTACATGGCTTTTTATATCTTATGGTTAATGCTTTTCCTGGGCATAAAAAAAGGAGGTGGTGAGGATCTAGGAGGAGTTTGGGGAGGGGAAAGAATATGATCGGAATATATTGTATGAAAACAATTTTTTAAAATAATAATAAAAATACATTGGGAGAATGTGGAGGGTGCTCGAGCAGGCAAAACCTCGAAGCCTTTTGTGCCTCCTCTTCAGTTCTGGCTCATTAGGGCTGCCACAGCAAATTACTGCAATGCGTGTGGTTAAAACAGCAAACTGTCACATGTTCTCTCACATTTTTTGAGGCTACTAGTCCCAAACTATTGACAGGGTCATACTCCCTCTGAAGGTTGGATGTGGGGGAGCAAAGGACTTGCTCTGTTTCCCCTCCTAGGTTCTGGAAGTTAGGAGCAATCCTTGTCAAGCTAGGTTTGCAATGGCATCTGCATTCTTGGTCTTTGTCTTCACATGATATCCTCTGGGTGTCTCTGTATTATGCAAATTTTAACCTTGGGGTAAGCCAGGGTTAGGAAAAGTGTACCCCATCCCCATAAAGTCCCAACAATAAACCAAATTTGACTGTAGAAACCAATGGGTTTCCTAGGATTACTTACAGAGCATGGGGAAGGGGTTTGGGGCAGTAGAATAGGTGATCCTGAAGCAGCCTCCCTGGAAAGTCCGCATTCATCATGGATGATGACTGACACATGGCTGTGCATTATAGAGCCCTTCCCTAGTCCTTACATACCTGTATACTCTAACCCCTTCCTGGAATCCCCATGGCCACATGCAATTAGGGCAGAGTTATATACACCTGGTTGGGTAGGATGGCAGGATACTCAGTTGAGGGTTCCATGACCCCCCCCCCATCCCTTTATTTGATGACATAATGTCAACAATCAACAAACCCAGTTGTGATGGTCTTGCTGACATCCTGAAGATGGTGACAGTATGGCTCCGAGGATTATCCTGTACAACATTGTCACTAGGTGTCCATAAAACCTTCTTATAAGGATGCAATTTAAAGGATCTATGGTGCCCCTTATTCAGGTATGACCTCATCTTAACATGACCAAATCTGTTTTCAAATATAGTCATGGTCAGCTGAACTGGGCTTTGAATATCAACAAACATCTTTTAGGAGACAATTCAACTCATGATATCCTCCCACTCCAATCTTTTGTCCAGAGGAAAATCAGCAGGCAGTGTGCCCTTTCCCATGTCTGTGCTTTCCCAGAGAAATTATTCTTCTATCCCCTTTACCACCCTCTGAGTACTAGACTGCTCTGGCCAGCCAAACTGGCCAAAAAGACAGAGCATTTTGGTTATATGGAGAGATTTTGGTTTCTTGATCCACCCAAATGAGTGAAATCTTGCAGCCTATAAAATTAACCTGCCCTTTGCCCCAAGCCCAGAATTCTCACAATTAATGTAGATTAGGAATAGGCTGTCTGAAGCAAGAGTGCTGTGGAAGACTCTGAGAATGTATTTGCATTTTGCTTTGTGAAGAAGAGTATGGCACCAATTGGATTTGGGTGTAGAACCCCAGAGAAAGGAAAAGACAGATGAACCAGAAGTATCTATAGTTTTTTGTGGGAAAGTAGTTTCAAGTTAGTGAGGTTTTGATGACCTCCAGAAATGCTAGTGAGCTTTCTAGACTTGCCATAATTTTCACATTCTCTGAAGAAACCATGTATTGCTTCTGGACCTAATTTTTCTTACTATCTATACACATAAGTTATGCACATAAATAGATTTATATGGTCTTTCTGTATTTCATATATGTAATACATACATAATAAACCAAGCCAACGTTTAGCAATAAGAAATTGTGGCTAACCTAGTAGTCATTATGAAAACTTATCCTTTTTTTTTTGTTGGTCTTGGAAGTACTCTTGGTTGGTGATCTTGGAAGTACTCTTGGTTGGTGTATTAGAAGATGCAACAGTGGGGAATTAACCCTCTATGGGCTTCTCTGTGCAATGCTCTAAGGGCCAGGAAAGGCTAGTTGAGTCTAGTTGAAATAACTTCAGCTAAGCCTCTTCAGATAAGGCTCCAATGGAAACAAACCTCCTTAACACTTTGTTTCTCAGAGACACTTCTATCAGCCAATATGGACATTAGTGGGTGCTGGTGCCAAGCAGTTGTCCTTGTCCGGCCGTCCCACAGAGAGTGTGATTCCATCTGGTGTGGAGTGGATTCAAGACAGAGTGGCAGAGCTGAACCCAGACAAGAACTGTATCCGCACAGACAACGGCAAGGAGGTAACCATCACATCTGTTGAGCTTTCTTGTCGTCTGAGGGTGGCATACCCATTCTCAAGCTGCACACTCTTATTGTAGAAGATGGCATAGATACCCATGTTTGTATTTACATCTCTGTGTTAAAGCTGCAAAAGATAGCAGTGTGTAGTGAATGGCAGATAGGTGGAAGGCTTGAGTGGTTTTGAATTAATAAACTAAAACAAGTACTTGTTGAACACCCACTGTGTGATACAGTGGTCCTCATTGATGAGTATAGAGTTTTGTGACCTAATTTTTGTTGAACAAATGCTATTTTTACATGTTAAAATTGCAGGTCCATTTCCCCCTTTTCTTTGAAGTAAGCTAGTATTTCTAACTGACACCTGGTTTTCCATAGGAGGTGAGTATTGGGAAATATCCACACCAGTTTTGGAAGGGGCACAGTTAGGGGAGTCCTGTGACTAAGGTTTGTCTCAGCACTGAGCAGGAAGTGATGTCCCAGAAATAAGGTTCAGAAGTGCCTAGCACTGTTTAGATGTTACTTTCTACACTAGACCCACAGGGTTTTCAACAACTATTTTCTCCATACTTGAAGGAACAGTTGAGAGGACAGTGATGAGGCCACAGGTCCAGTATCCAGTTGTAGTTTCATGTTCCTATCTGCCTCTGAGCCCAGAACAGCAGCGGCCAGTCAGTTCTCCAGGGAACTCAACCTTCCTTGCCACAGGCCCCTCCCAGAGTTCCCTTAGCACAGGGCCCATGATGCTTTATGGCAGTGGGTATGTTATACAGAAGCCATGCCCTCCCCTACTTCACAAAACACCCCTAGAGGATAAAGGCTGCATCTTCTCCTTGGAGTCCTAGAACTAGTAAGGAACTCAACAGTGCTTGCTGGAGGAGTGGATACACAGGTAAACACTTTCAGTTAAAAATGGAGTTTTATCAAAGTAGATGGATAATAACATCCATCCTGATCTGTATTCTGTGCTCCTCAGAGAGTCAACACCTTGACATTCGTGGTTCTGTAGGAAATTTGGCCATTGAAGGACATGGGAAGGGGCAGGAGCCCTTGGGTCTGGATGATGTCCTAAAGGGAACACTGTAATGGAATGATATTTTGCTCACATACCTTGGTGGTTTAATCAAAGTGTAATATCGATTATTTGTAAGGACTGGGCACAGACAAACTTATGGGAGGGAGGTCTATAGGAAAGAATAAAGCCTAGCTAGAAAGAAAACAAAAAGCAAGCCTCAAGCTTTTAGAACCAGTTTCCAAGCCAGCTGGCCCAAACCCCAAGGAGCTGCAAAGCCTGTAGACATGGCTTTTGAGCAATTGCAGAGAACGGCATAGACCTTGCCAGAAGGCCAAATATGGACAAGTCTCCTCATTTCGTACAAGGGTGGGGGTGTGGACAGGGTGAGGGATCCTGAAACTAAGAAATTATCCTAGTAAATCAGAAGCTAAACCCTTGCAAAACTCCGGGCTCACCTACTAAACAAATGTCACATAGTAATTTAGAAATAGAAGTGTGCCAACAAGGTTCAAAGATGACAAGCCCGCCTTCAGCCAATGACTAAGCTTTCCTTTCCCTTTTTCATGTTCTTTATAAAACAGTAACAACACTTCTTGAGCATGCACCTGTACGAAGCACTGCTCTAAGTGCTTACAGGTTCCCGCTCATTGAGTGCTCAGAGCAGCTCAGCAAGGTAAGCACTGTTCTCCTTTCACAAATGAAGAAACCGAGACATGGCTTCCTTACAAGTATTGACGGCTTAGATGTCATTCTGGAGACTGAACCTACAATGATGAGCAAGACAGAGAGTTTATCTCCTTCAGGAACTCAGTCTGATGGGAAAGATAAGGGCTTCAGATAATCACACAAGAAATTACTAAGCCACAGAATGACAAGAGGGAGCCAATCAGGTCTATCAGGTCAAGGGAGGCTTGCCTAAAGCAATCCTTTCTAAGTTAAAGAGTGAGTAGACATTAGTTAGGGTTAGAGGTAGGAACTGCACGCAAATGCTTTGGGGGGAAAAAGGAAGCAGAGGCGTTGGAGGAGACAGACACCAGTGTGGCTGGAGTAGGAGAGGTAAGAAGGAAGACATGTTCAGAGAAGAATTAAGGCATGTGGTCTAGAAAACAGACTCCCAATGCAGAAGTGTCAGAGACACAGTCTAGGTTGTGGAAGTGATGACAAGTCCAGTTTCTATCTAGTGTCTGTGGCAGGAGAAGGTAAACTAAGAATAGAATGATTTGGTAAATTGAATCATGTTTGCTAAAGAACACTGATTAACTTATGCAATCTGAAGAAAGCTCTCTAGGGACATGTCACAGAATTAAAACGAACTTAAATGAGCCCATCTGTGCTGAAAATTGTTAACTGGGTGACAAGAATCATAAATCCAAGACTCAGACACAGTGGGAGGATAAATTGAAGCCAACAAGCTATTTCCCATGAGATGTTATGTGCCGAGTTCTGATACTATCAGTTTATGCTGTACTCTGCTCAATAAAGTCCTGGAATAACATCCTACCAGATTCACCAACTTTTTCCCTAATCTCAAAAACAAGACCCTACAATTTTCCCAACTTTCTGAGACTTAGAAGACACAAATGGTACATGGTTAGAACATCTACTAGGGTACTTATTCTCAAGAGATGTAAAAATTTGATAATCCTGAAGATAATGAACCTAATACAGAGACACTGAGGAATTCTCAGATCTCCAAGGGGTCTACTCAATGAGGCAGACTTGGTTGTACCAAGGAGCCATGTATGGTATCAGGGAGAAGCCTCTTGACCTATGAGCAAAAGACTGCTAGGTAAACAAGCCATGTACATATGTGCACATGTATTTACTTGTATGTGCTTGTATATGTGTATTTCCGCTAGGTAAAATGAAGAACAGCTTTTCTGTCTTCCAGGGCAGGGCAGACTGACTCAGCAGTGGGTTGTGTAGGAAGGGAGGAATGGAGAGTTGTGAATTGACCTTGAACTCAACATGAATCAACACTGCTGACTGTCACTGAAAAAGGCAAACACAGCACCTAACTGTGAGAGAGAAAAATCCTGCTGATTCTAGGCCTTTCTGTAGTGCTCCTATCCCTTCTCCTGGGCACTTTGTTCATGATAACATTAATAACTCAAATGATGTTCCAAGTAGGGCGCCATCCCATACCCCAGACCTCTTGTCATTTCCATAGCTGGCTTCCCTATGGAACCAAAAATGTCAAGGTGTCGACTCTCTGTGGGCATTGCATACAGACCTGGATTTGTTTTTTTTCTGTTAACCTTGATAAACTTTATTTTTTTAAAATGAAACTAAAACTCTTCCTCCATATATTTATCCATCCAACAAGCATTGCTGGTTCCTCAATAGGTTCTAGAACTACAAGGAGAAGATGTCAACTTTATCCTCTAGGAGTGATCTGTGAAGTGGGGGAGGGCATGGCTTTTGTATAACATGCCCACTGCCATAAGGCATCACAGGCTCTGTGCTAAGGAAGCCCTGAGAGGGGCCTGTGGCAAGGGTGAGAGGCACAGGGAAGCCTGGGCACCCTGGAGCCAAGCCTCCCTTTGGGCAAAATGGGTCCTTTTCAACAACTGCTAGATGCCCCAGATCGAGTGGGACACTCTCAAGTCTTGGAGTCCACTCTCTTTAACTGGAGTTTGCTCAGCTTGCTGCCTGTCCTTCTTAATCTGAGATCATGGAGATTCCCACCCATATCTCCTTGCTGGGCTCTTGGTTCTTATCCAAGTATTTTCTGGTTTAGCTATTTTTAAGGAATATTTTTATACTTTGCATTCCTCTTACAGTTTCTTGTCCCAGTGTATCTTTCCCTTGATCCTAAACATATATATCCATTACCATATTTATGGATCTCATTGTCTTCAGCATGAACAGCCACAATACCCATTTAAATCATTAAACATAAATATTACATTCTTTTCAGTGACCTTTGAAGAAGTTTCTCAATTATGATATTGGTTCAGTTCATATTATATATCAGATTCATATATTGCCCATAGATCTAACAATAATTGACTACCTTTTGAGATTAGAAAGTTGTTCTTATTTACTACCATTTGAAAAAACCACAAGATTTGCACAAAGGATTATCTCTTTGTATTCTTTGGTGTGTAAAATTATAGGCATCCCAAGCTTTCAGAGGCCAGGCAGAGGATTTTTGAGCCATGAGATATGAGGCTACAGAAAAAGAAGGAGGATGATCAACTGTAGTGTGTATCCAACCCTTCCCACCCTGCCCACCACCATCCACCTCGAGGCACTCACATTGATAAATGGAGGCATGGTGCTGATTTTTGAGCATTGGTCTAAACTATATGTTTTCTGATGTGTGTTGTAGATCTCCTACAGATACCTTATCATCGCTCTTGGAATTCAGCTGGACTATGAGAAGGTACAATCTTCAGTTCTTCTTGCTGTGTTGCACTCTCTAGTTTATGCTAAGACAAAACTAAAACACTGTATTCTTTCTTTACATTCATTTATAATAGGGAAATGGTTCGAAGATACTGTACCCCACCAAGCCTTGACTATTTCTCAGAGACCTTTTAATGATGCCAAAAACTCTTCTCTAAGATCCTGTCACTGATAATAATGTGTTTTAGCTTTAAGCACAGCTCAAATGCTTATTCCCTAATTGTGTTTCTTGCAGAAACCAGCTCTTTCTGCGCTCCCAGGAAGCTGGACTTGTTATGTAGGGCTGGGCTGGCCCCATAAAGAACTGGATTTCCTTTGCAAAGCAGATCTGGTTTGAGTTCTGAAGCAGACTGTAACAGTAGAACACAGCAGTTAGTTCGTCAGACTCTGGAAGTGTACTTAGGGGTTATTGTATAGAGACTTGAGTGTTTGGGGTATGAAGCGACCCACACAATATAAATGCAACCTTAGAAGCTTTTTAGATGTGTTTTCAGCAAGCAAGGGAGCCACAAGTGCACTGAGAATTGTGAGATTCAAGTTGATTTTCCTAACACACTAGAGTAATCCATTTGTTGTGATGATCTCCAGGAATGTGGTGGAGAGTTTTGATGCAGTAGGACAAATACTTATGCTAGTACAGAAAGCCTGGTGCTGACACAGGCTGCAGATGTGGGATCCCATCTCAGGAGAGGTGGCCCAGCAAGGGTCTTGGGGGTGTGTTTAGATATGAAGAATCATGACATGCCTGAGGAGGGGTAGTGGAATGTGTTGAGATATGATATATGAAAGTTCGTTCTCTAGTGGCTTCCTTGCCTTGTGAGGAGGGCAGAAGAGGGCAGGATTGAGAGTTTGTAGCACTCTCTTGTAGCCAGCTAAGAAACAACAGTATTTAGAGGCAGCCATTACTATGGAAATCCTACTACTCATCAAGAGAGACAATGCTGGGGACTGATCATGATCCTCTACAGCATCTGATGAGGAAGGAATTTTTCCTCCTCTTCAGAGATGGGGAAACTGAGGCTAAAGGAATGTAACCTAACTGTGGCTACCATGCTCCCAGGTATTCTTTGGCTGCAAATTCCAGAAAACTTCTCAAATGAATGTAAAGCAAAAAAGAAGGCAACCATTTGCAGCTATGAGATCCCCGTGGAGCACTAGGCAGGGGATGTGATGGTTTCTGGCAGGCTGGATCTTCACGCTGTCTGTTGGATGTACGGGGCTCTCATACTTGACATGGACCATCTGTCCCTGCTCTTCGTCATGCCAGCTCCACTGAGTATCTTCAGCATGGTGTCCTGCTAGTTCATTGGTCTGTCATGTGACAGGCAGGCTCAAAGCCTACCTTTGTACTACCAAAGGGCAATTCTATTTCTCCTCTTCCCTGATCCTCATGTGTGCCCTCTCGGCTCCCATCTCTCTGCCTCAGAATTTTCTGAAAGCAACTCTGATTGATGAGGAGCATAAAACACACCTCATCACACAGAACTTCCTGGAAGGAATTTAGTTACCAGGTTGTGGCACCCTTTCTTTTAACAGTGGCTTTTAAGCACAAGGTAACTTACTCAGAGTTACAACACTGCTTAGTAGGAAGGTGGGACAGAACCTAGGTCTTCAGTATTCTGAAGTCCATGTGTTTAATGCTTCACTTTACTGCTTCATCAAGAGTTTGATCTGCACAACCCGAGAGGTAATTTCGGTCTTATTGACATCATGGATGAATGGCTCTCGGTCCTGCCTAACTTCTCAGGAAGGCAGATGGTTCTCCTGAAGGCAGTCGTGGCTGGCAGCCTGTCCCCACTCTGAAGGTGCGGAAGAGCTGTATTTCAAAGGCAGCCTCACATCCAGGGAGGCGGGGTTGGGTTCTCCGAGGCTGAGCCCACTCTGCAGCCTGACAGGGGACTTTAGGGTCATGGCTGTGGTCTGAGCCTCTCATTTACCTGTCTGTTCCTTGTGTGAGCACAGGGGCTGATGCCACCGTAATGTCTGAAGGGCTGGAGGCAAAGAACAAGGACTCTAAAGCACTGTGACAATTTTTGTTTTTTAATATGTAAATTTGCTTTAATTGCCAATAAATGGCAAATTTATGTGTATACCAAAAAGTGCTTTAAAGTAAGCTTCTTTATTTTTTGCTGATGGACTTATTTCTCTTTTAGTTTTGTTAAATAGCATGCATAATAATGGGTTTCATTAGGACATCTTCATGTGTCTTTTCACATCCTGCCCCACATTAGTTAGCAGGCCCCTTGCTCCCTTCAATATTCCTTCCTTAGGGTTTCATGTCCCGGGCAGCCATTACTTCTCTCCTTTATCTTATGGCATCTTTCTTTCCCCTATGGTTCCTTTTCCAATCCCTTCATGTACACACCACACACACACACACACACACACACACACACACACACACATACACGCACACACATACACCACACCCCTCACACCATAATACACACATACACACACCTCACACAACCAGCACACACACACACACACACACACACACACACACACACACGCACATACACCACACCCCTCACACCATAATACACACATACACACACCTCACACAACCAGCACACACACACATGCACATACACCACACACATATACCACACCCCTCACATCATACATACACACACACACCACACACACCTCACACACACACCACATACACATACACACATACACCACTCCCCTCACACCATAATACACACATACACACACCTCACACAACCAGCACAAACACACACACACACACATACACATATACCACACCCCTCACATCATACATACACACACACCACATACAAATATACAACACACACACACCACACGCACCTCACACACACACCACATACACATACACACCATACATACACACACCACACACAAACATATCACACATGCCATACACACATACCACACACACATCACACACATACACCACATACACACATACCACACACACCACACACACACACACACACACACACACACACACACGCACATACACCACACCCCTCACACCATAATACACACATACACACACCTCACACAACCAGCACAAACACACACACACACCACACACATATACCACACCCCTCACATCATACATACACACACACCACATACAAATATACAACACACACACACCACACGCACCTCACACACACACCACATACACATACACACCATACATACACACACCACACACAAACATATCACACATGCCATACACACATACCACACACACATCACACACATACACCACATACACACATACCACACACACCACACACACACACACACACACACACACACACGCACATACACCACACCCCTCACACCATAATACACACATACACACACCTCACACAACCAGCACAAACACACACACACACCACACACATATACCACACCCCTCACATCATACATACACACACACACACCACATACAAATATACAACACACACACACCACACGCACCTCACACACATACACCACACACACATACACACATACACCACATCCCTCACACCATACATACACACACACCACACACAAACATACCACACATACCATACACACACACCACACACATATTGCACACACACACCACATACACACATACCACACACACACCACACACACACACACACACACACACACACACACACACATATACCACACATACACACACATATACCACACATACACACACATACCACACATACACACACATACCACAGACACAGGTGTAAATGTAAGTCTAGAATATGTTTATTAGAAAAATATGGCATTTGCTTTTCTGAATTTGTTATATTTTGCTCAATATAATGATCTACAGTTATATTAATTTTTCTACAAATGTCATGATTTAGTTTTTCTTCATGGCTGAGTAAAATTTCATTATCTATTTATCTATCTCACACTTTTTAATATATCTTTTAAAAGGCAAATTTCTGTGTGTTTGGTTACAGATTAAAGGACTACCTGAAGGTTTTGCTTATCCCAAAATAGGGTCCAATTATTCAGTCAAGACAGTGGAGAAGACATGGAAGGCTCTGCAGGACTTCAAGGAGGGCAATGCGATTTTCACCTTCCCAAACACTCCCGTGAAGTGTGCTGGCGCCCCCCAGAAGATCATGTACCTATCAGAAGCCTACTTCAGGAAGGTGTGTCTCCTCTTCAGGACAAAGATGACAAGGGCAGGTGCCACTGACTGAGTACCTGCCACAAGTTCACTTTTCTCCCTGTCATCTGACCTCTATATTTCTGAAAGTTTTGTTCCACGTGTACGTAGTTACATAGCTGGGCATGGAAGAGACCACTCACCATGCACATTCTCTCATAAAGCTGTTCTCAGAAGTTAGAAGAGGTTTTTCTACAGACTTAAAAAGCATGGATACAATCATACCATACTTACAAAGTAGTCCATGTTAATAATCCTTGTGACAGACTTTAAAACCGAGTATAAAAGTCTACTGGCAAACTGTGTTAGAGATTGTTTAAATACTTTAATATATGTTGTTAGGTAATTAATTATAAATCACACACAGACTCTCAATTACTTTTATTCAGTCTTAAGGTTATGAGTATTTTCTGGCTTTTGATACATGCATTTGCAAATAGGCTAAATGCCAATTTTAAAGCTAAAAAATGTTCTCATGGAATTTCAGAGCTTTTGGAAAGAGTTTTTTGGATTTTTTTTTTAAAAATGAGGGTCAAGGAGGTTTCCTCAAGTACCTACTGTGTGAGAGCAGATGGCTGCCAGTGGAGTATAGCTGACATCAGGTAGTGTGTGTGTGTGTGTGTGTGTGTGTGTGTGTGTGTGTGTGTGTGTAGGGGGGGAGGTGGGGGGCTCTTTCTGGCCTTTACTGAGACATGACTTTCGGCTCACTGAGGCATGGTTTGGGTCCAGCCATGGCAGGACCCAAAGCAACTTGTGCTTCTGTAAAAGGACGGGAAGGGAGGAAGAGAGGGGAATGACTTGAGGATTCTGGTCTTTGTTCTTGGAGCCTGCTGATGGGCGCCTCTGAGCTCTGTCCACTGGTGATCCTGTAGGTGGGGAGCTAAGAGCCAGCTTCCGTGGTCACGCCTGATGCTGAGGATGTTCATTCAAGACACAGGGTTGGTACAAGCCTTTGAAGTTCTACCATCTTAACTTCTGGTGAAAAGCTGGCACGATCTCTCCTGAGGGTTTTAATTCTGGTCTGGATGAAAAAAAGAAATTAAAAACAAAATGGCGGCTGCAGTAACCATCTGGTTTTCCTCCCCTTCCCTTTACTCTCAGATGGGAAAGCGACCGAAGGCTAATGTCATCTTCAACACCGCTCTTGGAGCAATTTTTGGGGTTAAGAAGTATGCAGCTGCCTTGCAGGAGATCATCCAGGAGAGAAACCTCACTGTCAACTATAGGCACAACCTTATCGAAGTCCGGGCTGACAAACAGGAGGCAGTTTTTGAGAACCTGGACAAGCCCGGGGAGACGCAAGTGATTCCGGTGAGTGGCAGGTTAAGCTGGCCGCCTGGGGCTTTATCTCCTGTGCTGAGCTGCAGCACAAGAGACACAGTGGCCTTTGCCACTTGCTGGAGAAGGCTGATGGTGTGAGGGAGAGAAGGGGAACTGGAAGAGGCAAGGGGAGAGAGACTGTCAGGAGGGAGTGGGGGTGGGGCTTGTCTGTGGGGCGGAGCTAAGAGATTTTTTTTTTTTTTTTTTGGTCTTATTTCTTTAAGTCTACCTTTCCTGATCCTCAAACTATTTCACCTGAGAGATTTTCTTGCCTGGAGAGTTTAGGAAGGGCTTCCTCAACTGCAAGGCGCTGTGGTTGTCTCAACCTTTGATGTGTGAGAAACAGTCCTGCTTGTGAATGGGAAGGAAGCTGTGGGTCTCTCAAGCAAGACAGGGGTGTTTTTCATCTTTGGAAAAAACTGTCTTAATACATCTTTCTTCACCTGAGCAAACATTCGGCCCTTAAATTCTTTCTCAAGGGATATGGCAGAGCCACCACCTTCCTTGGAAAGATTCTAGCCTGTGTTGTGTGTGCTGGGTCTTGGGCACCTGTTTCTTTTCCCACAAAGTGGGAATACTACTTTTGTAGAGTAATTATTAAGATTAAGCACAAGATGCAACGGTGTTGGAGAATATTTGTTCACGGCATTCTGGAAGGAGCAGTGAGAAAGTGTGACATGCTCACATTGTGCTCTGTATTTAATGACGAAGGGTTCCATAAAAAGAAATTTGGTATGAACCGGAGATTAGTCTTCTAAACATCAAAAATTTAAATTTGAGTCTTTTTACCTCAAGCTCTTTAAAAAAATCTACTGCACCCATTTTTCTTTCTTAAACAGAATACATTAAATATCATTAAAAATGTTACTGATGGCTCAGGGGCATACTTTAAAAATCCTTTATTTGGAAATATCCTCAAACTTGGAGGAGTTATAAAAACAAAACTGACAGAAATAAGAATCTTATAGCAGTTGCTTTAGCGCTATTATTTGATTTCCCCTCAATCTCTATTTGTTAATTTTCCTAAATATAAGTTACATTCATCAAGCATTATTCTCCTTATCTCCAGATAATTTTTCTAATAAACTTCTTAAGATAAGGGTAATTTTTTAAAAAAATGAAACTATAGTAGTTAATCAGCTTAGTAAATTTGGCACATGTATGATATTTTTTATCTACTACTGTATCCAAATTTGTTGATTGACCCAGTAGCTTCTACAACATTCTTCCATCTCTAGTACAGTTAGTCTGATGTCTCTTTAGCCTCCTTTAATCTGAGGCATTTCCACAGCTTTTCTTTATCTCCTATGGCTTTGGCATTGTGGGACAAAATAACCTCCTAAACTTACTCAGACCCTTCCTCATGTCTAGTAATGAATTTTGCTTTGTGAGCATTGCATAAGAACAGGGTGGTCCAGTGAATTGCGCAAGCACACAGGCCCCTCACTGGAGGTTTGCTCTGGTCTCCAGTCTAGGTACAGCCTGGAGTATAATTCTCCATGTAATTACTATTCTCTTTCTCATTTGCTAATAAGAAAGTCTTTAGAGAGGCATTTCAGGTCATGCATACACTCCATTCTTTAAAGTTTCACCTGACTTAGTCCCCAGTGATAGTACTCATCTGCCTCACTTCCAATGTGATGACCACAGCACGATTTGTTTTTTCGACCACAGAATTCCATCCACACTTACTAGTAAGGCATTTTGTCAGCAAGTGCCTTTCCTTTTATATTTTTCAATTAATTACTGGCATGGACTCACGGATGCTCATTTTCTCCAATGTTTTAGTATTCATTAAACGCTTTTATGATTATTTTTGTAGTCAAATTGTCCCAGATTTGGTCAGAAGCCTCTTCAAATTGGCTGTCTGCTGTTACACTTGGTCCCTGCTGTCTGGTTCTGTTTCCTCCAGTCCAGGGTCCTCACTGTGAACAGCTCTCATGCAGCTGTGTGCAAAGGCAGCCTGGAGTTTGTGGTTACTAGTTTTCATTTTGCACAAGGCCCTCTGCTCTTCTCTGTGGCTGTTGTTGATGGTGGCTTTTCAGTTTTCCAGGCTGTCAGGAAGTTGTGAGTTCTGGAAGGGCCTCCCTCCTTCAGATATTTAAAATTCAGATTGTTGCTCCCAATTCTTTCTTTTTCTTTTCTGGAAAACAAGTGAGCCAAGTAGTATTTTATGCAAGTAGAAGTGAACGGGCTGTGAGTGACTTGACTGTCTAAAGCAAACGTCAGTGAGAAAAGTGTGACCTTGAACAAAGGAACTTAATTTTGTGATTTTTAAAACTGGGGTTTTCAGCTGTGGTCTGGGGAGCTGAGGCTGTGAGTAGAGGCCTGGATGAATGAGTGGATGTTTTCTTTTTACCAAGTTTGTAAAGTAGGAAGATATTTATGTCACCTTTGAGTGATCAGATTTCAGCTCAGATATTTCAGTTATGCTCTTAGCCTATGAATATCAAACAGCTTACTGAAGGCTTTCAAGTAACTGCTCTCGTGCTGGAATTACCCAGGAAGCTTTTAAAATGTGCTGATTCCTGGGTCTCCATGACACAGATTTTGATTAATTGGCCTGAAGAGTGGCCTGAGGATGGCTGAAGACTGAGTTTCAAAAATTGCCCTACGACTTTCCTGTTCAACTAAGGCTGAGAATGGCCATGTAAGAATTAATGTTCCCTAAAGCTGAGTAGCCTTGGATACTTTACAGACAGTGTGCTAAGTGGTCCAGATTTCTCCACAATCACTGACAAACAGACCTGGTGTCAGGGACTCATGCCCTTAAAGGAATAATGTGCAATATTTTCCTGAGCTGAAGTAATCCTATAACTGACAGACAGTTTGAGTAAATACAACTCAGCTCTTTGATTTCTGGCCCCTCAGTGATTGTTCAGTTCAGATGAGGGTACTGGACACTAGGGGCTATTGACTATTACAAGATTGAGATACCCTTAACTTGTTACCATTTTTACCCTGGTAAAACATGAATATTCGAGTATATCCTGAAGTAGATCTGTGTGGTGATATTTTATTTGTTCTGAAATGTAGTGATATTTTATTTGTGCTTTAATAAATAAAGCTTGCCTGGAGATCAGAGGAAATAGCAAGCCATTTTAAGTCAACAAAGAAGTCAGGCGGCGGTAGCACATGGCCTTAATTCTATCATCTAGCAGGCATCTATGTGTTTAAGGCCACACTGGAAACAGAGCCAGCTGTGGTGGCACATGGCTTAATTCCAACACTACTTAACCATGGAGGTCTGGAGGTCTATAAAGACAGACAGAAAGTGTCAGAGCTGTGTGGGAAGAGGAAGTGATATAGCTGGGATAAGAAAGCCAATGAGAGAACAGAATAGAAAAGGCATATAAATGTGAGTATACAGGAAGAAGGTCTCTTTTGGAAGCTGCAAAGTTGGTGAGGTGAGGTTAGCTAGTGATTTGTCCTGTTCCTCTGATCTTTCTCTAAGGTTTTCACCCCTATATTTGGCTCTGTGCTTTTTGTTTATTAAGACCATTTAGATATTTGTCTACAATTGGCACCCAACATGGGGCACCATTTGTAGCTGAAAGTTTACTTGGGTCTAAATGGCTATGGGACTGTGGGGCTGTGGGGCCACAGGGCCATGGGAGCTGGGCAGGACCAGAGAAAACTTTCAATTATAGACCTGATGATACATTGAAGTTGTGACATGGAATTGTAAAATAAAATGAATAAAAGATATGACCTACAGAAAGTAGAAGAATTTTATGTAAATAAAAAAATAATGAATGAGTGAAAGCCTCAGCACAGGATCATCAAGGACAGCCTTCATTGATATGTTTGGGAAGAGAAAACCCACCCCTATATTCAATACTACTTAATAAACTTAAAGTTAGACAAGATCTCTTTTTAATTCTCCAAGGTGTTAGAGAATTTTATCACTCAGCTTGCCATCTCATGTTGGTGACCGGCACTTTTCTTTCTGTGTTTTGAGAGTTGAGTCCTATTTGGGAGTAAGCTCTTAACATAATATTTACAAGTTCCAGAGACTAAACATCTCCTTCCAGAATACAACAAAAGAACCAAATCAAGACAGTACTGAGTTGACAGCTGAGGGCCAGCAAAAGAGAGGCAATATATGTTACTTCTCAGTTTTTAGCAAAAAAATGGGAGTATCAATGGATTATTTCAGATATTAGTGAATTCTGTTTCAAAATATTGGATTCCCCATCTCTTATGTTGGACATGGGCTCAGTATAGGCAGACTGTATCAACCTGAGGGACAGTTGTTTAGTTTCTAATCATCCTCCACAGTAGCACATAAGGTCTTGGGGAGTATATGGATTGGTATAATCACTAATGCATACTGCTCCCTGCAGCCATTTTGATGTACAAAATGTGGAAGATATAGAAAAGCTTGTGGGCTGTGGAGACATTGAGGAGATGAAAATTTGGATGTTCTTGTTTTGTGTAGTATGAAATGCTTCATGTCACACCACCTATGAGTTCACCAGATGTCCTCAAGACAAGTGCGGTGGCGGATTCTGCTGGCTGGGTGGACGTGGATAAAGAGACTCTGCAGCACAAGAAATACCCAAATGTGTTTGGCATTGGGGACTGCACCAACCTTCCAACTTCAAAGACTGCTGCTGCAGTAGGTAATGTGACCAGCTCTGAGTCTCCTCTCAAACTGACATCCATTTCCTCAAGGTTCCATTAAACAGGAATAGAAGCCTATCACCAACTTTCATAACTTAATACTTTTAATAGTATTAGATTCGATAATAGAAAGCTTTTGTGGCTTAAAAATGACTTTGGCTTCTTCAAGGAGTGATCACGTGATCAATGAACCTGGTGTTGTATGGAGAAGGAAGTAGCTTTTAAAGGCTTTGCCAAAATACCAGAACTCTGTCCTCACCTCTCATAGAGACTGCTGTCAGAGCAAGAATGACCTGAAAGAGGATGACACTTTCCCTGCTCTCTAAGTTCTACTCCTTTTCCGATTGCCATGCTTACAACTCTGGTACTCTTGGCCCTTGGTTCCAGGCAGGCTGGCTATTTTTCTTCTGCCTAAACCACTGCAAATCTAGGGAGGCATTTGTTTCCCTAGGAAACACATGCAAGTCAATGAAAGCTCGCAGACCAGAAAATTGTTCTGTATAGACAAGCACAGTGGAGCATGCCCTGATTGGTACACGATTAAGGCCTCAGCCTGGAAAACTAAATTTCTTTACCTAGATGTTCTGCACTAGCAGTGATGGGAAGAATTGCCTTTTAGATTCTGTCTTCTACAGAGAGGAGCTGTCTTCTGTGGATGCCATAAAACATGGACCTCCCAGCTGAGGGGGCGGTAGTGTTTTGTGTGATTTAGACACCTGTGGAGCATGCTGTGTTACTTTCATTTTCTAAATATTAAGAAAGACTTTCTATGAGACCTACTGAATGTCTTTTTCATTATCAATGATATTATCTCTCATCTCTTTAATTCCAAAAATCTCAACTAATGAAAAAAATTGAAAAAAAAAAACATATTTGAATTACCACTCTTTAAACTTTCATATGTTTTTTTTTTTTTTATGAGTCATTTGTAAGATAGATCTATCTAGATCTATTTATCTAGCTTGGCTTCAGCCAGGCAATACTTAGAAAGGAAAACCCAGTATTTGCCTTAGTGGGTATGCCTGAGGCTACCAATCTAGGCTGTCTGTGAACAGGGACATGCGGTGCCATAGAATATGGCACCCAGACCAAATTGATAGCCACCAACCCCCAGGAGTAGGGGGAATAGGATTTGGGTAGAACTATTCTTATTATCCTGTTAGAGAGGACTGGGTCCTTAATTTCAAACTAATAGTGACAGTTGTGTGGCTTTTGATGAATTGAGAGCCGCCTCCTGATGGTCAGAACTTCAAGTAAAAGAAGACTCATACTCTGCTCACAATCTAGAGGAATGGGCTTGTGATCTTCTTGGGGAGAGTCAAAAGACCCTTTTACAGGGGTCATCTGAGGCCATAGGAAAACACAGACATTTACATTATGATTCAAAACAGTAACAAAGTTACAGTTATGAAGTAACAGTAAACATAATTTTGTGGTTGGGAGTCACAACATGAGGAACTGTATTAAAGGGTCAAACCATTAGGAAGGTTAAGGACCACTGCTCTAGAAGGATAGGGATAGAATCACCATTCATTTGTTCACATTAATGTTATATGCAAATGAGTTTTCATGGAAAACCTGAGGCTTTTGCTTTCCATTCCTTTATAGCTGCCCAGTCAGGAATCCTTGATAGAACAATTTCCCTGATTATGAAGAATCAAAAACCCACGAAAAAGGTTTGTATGCCTATAGGGATTACTGCTTCATTTCTCCTTTCTGTATGAAGGTAGTGTTATTCCACAATTCTGGTACTTTCTTATTAGTTTATTCCGTATGGGGACTTTAATTTTTTGTCTTTAGTATTATATTTCATTGGATAATTTGCATTTTTCATGGTCCAAAAAACTAGAACATACACACAAAAGAAAAAAATTGTAGTCAGTCAGCAAATAAATTATAAAGTCTCCATATATTACCATGACAGAAAAGAATTCTTACTCATTCTCACAATTTCAGTATGATGGCTACACCTCGTGTCCACTGGTGACTGGCTACAACCGTGTGATTCTTGCCGAGTTTGACTACAGAGCCGAGCCTCTGGAAACCTTCCCCTTTGATCAAAGTAAAGAACGACTTTCTATGTACCTCATGAAAGCTGACATGATGCCTTTCCTGTATTGGAATATAATGCTAAGGTGGGTGCCTCATCTGGTGCCTGTGCAGAGGGTACCAACTTTTGCATGGGGTTGGGGGCTGTTTCTGTGGTCCTTTCAGCTTCTACTCAGATCAGAACTTGCTAATGGGACCTACTCTACTGTGCCATTTCTCATTAAGAATTGTTGGTGGCCCTTAAAGGACTCCCGAGCCTCAGCCACACTTGGGGAAGAGGTTAGGGGAAAGTGTGCAGTATCTCCCACTTGTGGTGGGGTGCCACTCTCCTCTTATTCACCGGAGGAACCAAACCTTGTGTCTTCCACTTTCTATTCCCTTTTTGTTCCTAGCTAAATTAGATAAATAATAATGTTAGTGATAATACTATAATAAAAACTGTTCTCCCAGGCCAAATACTTTCTAATCTTTCTACCTTTCTTCAGTTTCTATTATGTTTGAGAAAAATTAAAAGTAATTAAGTGAACAGAGATAGACTCCAGTTCTGACTTACTTTTGAATAATGTTTCTACCACTTACTAGCTGAGCAAGTTGATTAGACAACGTTTAGTTTCTCATCTGAGAAATGAACATAACACTAAGGAGATATTACATGCAGAAGCAGACAATGGTAGGCATTCAATAAGTAGACTACTACAAATGAATAACTCTTCCTCTTTGCTATAAAAAAATTCTTTGCCTTTTCCAGACAGCTGTGAGATTGGTAATGTCAGGGCATCTACACCAGTGATCCTCAATCCCGGATGATTCTGGGGACATTTTGCAGTATTTAGGGACAATTTTGCTTGTCATAACTGGAAGGATGCTGTTGACAGCTAGTGAGCAGAGGTGTGGGATACTGTAGTGCACAGGGCAGCCCCTGTGATAAGGAACCACTGGGTCCTAAGTGTCAGTGAGGTTGAGAGACTCCGCCCCCTTTGAAGTCATGCGGTAAAGCAAAGTAGACAGCAGTGTCCATGAATCCGGTGCTTCATGGGGTCTTCTGAGTTGAGTCAGCATGGCTCACACAGCAAGTTCAGTGTCAAAGCTAGGCCTCAAGGCCTCAAGGCAGTTGTCCCAGTCATGAGATTTTTTTCCACCTCGGTAGACACGTCTTGCCTTATGTGCTGATAGGCATCCCTTGTGACTTCTCATAGCATGGAGTTGGCTACTTTGTCTTCATAGCCTCTCTGTGTTGCTTCTTACAGAGGCTACTGGGGAGGTCCAGCCTTTTTTCGAAAGCTGTTTCATCTGGGCATGAGTTAAGGATGACTCAGAGCTTGCTCTCCTTGGATGGCTTCTGGACCAAAATCGCAGTTACTGATTGACTATGATGGACATGGAGGACTCAGAACCTCGCCCTGTAAGGAGTTTCTTAGTGGATGTGATGACCTTTCTAGACTTTTGAGTGGCTATCATGTGGACAGCCCAGAATGGGCTTGATTCTTTGGAGCTATTCAAATGAAATAATAGACTTCTATTTTCCAAATAAAACTTTGTCAAAAAAACCCAACAACAACAACTTTGTCATTGATTGGTTTGTATGAGAAAATATCTTGCCTAGTAGAAATGGGGAGCTGCAGTACTTGGGAGAAGAGGCTGGTGCCAGAGGGATCGCTTTCATGTTGTCCACCTTGTACAGCTGGCATTAGTTTGCAGAGACTGAGTCACTGAACAGAATGGTCCCATGACATTATTGAAATCCTGTCACAGCCCTGCATACTGCTGCCTAGAACTCCTGCTGCAGGAGCTAGCATGGAGATCTGAGAGTCCAGATGCCTCCCCTTGGGTGTCTCAACTGTTTGAGCTGAGTCTGTGCTTTTCCAGCCAGAGACAGGCACTGTGGTTCCTAATCTCTGCCAATCCCTTGGGTATAGGGTCCTCTACTGGGCAGTTTTGGCTCTGGAGGCCCTATCACCTTGGCTGAACCTAAGGTATTTCTTTCTTCTCTCTTTTATCAGGGGTGTTGTCTGCATCATAGTCTGAAGGGAGCCTTACCCCCTTCACCTTCCTTTCCTCTGTCCTGCGGGGCATTTCCTCTACTAAATTACTCGTTAACCTAATTCTCTCATGGCACCCAAGTTTTCTAGAGAACTTATACATACATAGTGATGCTGGATTTGAAGAATTCCAGAGGGTGTGGTGAGTATTGGCTCAGGTCAGTTTGCCCAATAAAGTGTGAGTGAGTTTGCACTGGAAACAGTTCCAGTTTGTTTAGAGCTCAGTTGTAGCTCCAAAATGATTTTCTCCCAATCAGGTGATTGTGGAAGTTTAGTTTCAGTCAGTCTATGATTTTAAAGGCATGTATATTTCATATTCATAAATATGTTAGATTTTTATAATTGAAACCATTTTTATTACTAAGTTACTATTTTGTTACCAAGTCTCTCTGGGTTCCTAGAGTTCTCCTTATGAATCTAGAAACCCCATTCAGACATTTATTCATTCAACAAATATTTACTGAACACCTACTAGTTGCTAAGTACTATTTCAGCTTGGGGGATGCAGTGAGGAACTAGAGGGGTAAGGATTCTGCTCTTATTTTTGTGGTCTTTGTGATAGTGTCTTTCCTAGGATACCAAGGAGCTTGCTGAATTAGACAAGACTTGATTTGGGAGGACACTTTCCTTTTGACTCTGGGGGTGAGTCGAACACCAACCTAGCAGGAGGCCTTAAGCTAATGGAAGTGGAAGACTTTCCCAGGAGTTGACCATGCACCAGTCACTTTCCTGCTCAACACTTGTCCTGGCCCAGACATCCATGGCAGTCCTTTCACTCTCCAGGATGTCCTTGTTTGGACAATAGCCTGGACCACTCCCTTATTTTGCTTCCAGGATGGCCAAGTCATGCTGCCCAGGGTGCTCATACCAGGGTGGCCACTTGCCTTCATGTGGTGCACACCAAACAATTAGAGAAGACATCGTCCTGTTAAGGTCTCCAGCTGAAGTCAGAGAAGCCCTGCCTGTGCTCTCCTGGGATCCCTGCAGCCTGCCTGTGCACTCTTGCTTAGGATATGGGTTGTGAGTTCACTCCATAACATTCTTCACTACAGACTCCAAGGAGACCTGGGAAGAATTCAGAAGGGATTGACTTGTTGGATGTGGGAAGAAATGCTAGTAAAGACGGGGTATGATCTTGGTAATGGCTGAGCCTCTTGGTAGAGGAAATTTGAAATCCTTTGCAGACTTAACACAACCTCCTGGGTCTGCTTATGCTAATGCATTCTGAGTAAATCCCCCAAACAGGGAACTACTTCAGAGATCATGAATACCAGAGTAACTTATTGCCACTGCTGCAGGAACTGTGACCCTACTGGTCCGTACATCGGTCTTCAGCTTTCAGCTTCGCAAGCTGGAGAAGGTAACAACTGTGCTCAATTCTAGAAAAGCTTAGCCTTTAAAACCTTCTCACTTTATTTATGAGTATGGGGCTAGTCAGAGGAGAGGGCATTTTTGGAATTGTCTTTAAATTAGGAGCAGGGGTTAGGAAAAGGAGAATGAGGCTTGGCGTAGGGTAGGGGTGCAGGTTTCTTGACAGGCAGTGTATTTGGGTGGGACTGAGTCACAGGTTCTCCTGGTAGACATATGCCTCAGACAAGTTCCCTCAGAATTTGGAAGCGACAGGGTTGAGCCTGCTGAATGGAGACTCCTTTTTACCTGTTGTTACCTTTGCCTTCAGAGAGTCTTCCTTCTGATGGCTAGATTTGGAGTTACAGATGGCTATGTGCCATGGCGTGCATGCTGGGAATAAAATCTGGCTCCTATCAGCCCTGGGTAGGTGGTGTATGAAGTGATGGAACTAGGTCATCATTTAGAGATACAGAGAGAAGGCTGGATTCAAGTCAGCTAGGGAAGACCAAGGTTCAAGGTTTAGATTTCTTTCTTTTGTATAATGCCATGTGAAAGTGTTCCTCATTTAAATTTTGTAGAAAATGTAAAGAGTAGAGACAAAAGGAATAAAAGTAATCACTTTATCCAATAGCAAGTAATGACAGCAAACAGCAGGTAGGTGTCTCTCTTTTGGTTTAATATTACAAATAAGGTTCAGACCGAACAGGTTATATTTAGGACTATATACGTATAAACATGTGCATCTGTGCATGCACTAACAATTAGTGAAAGAAGAGGCTGTGAATTTGAAGGAGGGTGGGGAGTAGTATATAAGAGGCTTTGGAGGGAGCAAAGGGAAGGGGAAAATGGTGTAATTAAATTATAATCTCAAAATAAATTTCAAAACAAATTATTTTTCTTTTTGAGGAAGGTGGCTTTTGTAATTCAATATGTAAAAGCAGCTCATGTTATGAAAAATGTACTGGAGCCTTCTGAACTGATTTAATTAATTTTTTCCCTGTAGTTCTGGGAATTGAATCCAGGGCCTTGTGCATGTCAAGTAAACACACTACTACTCTGAGCTATATCCCCAGCTCTCTGATCTGATTTTCTCCTTCATACCCGGAAACCATAGGGCTTTAACTCAAGATAGACTTATTTTGATCATCTCAGCCAGGAAGAAAAATTGTTTGGGTAAGATGAGGCTTTCTGATTAGGTTAATAAAAATTAGATCTGTCTGTTTGCTTAACTACCAAGTAGCCAAGGGAAGTGCTTCTCCACACAATGGAAGAATTTAAGGTCAGTACCATGCAGTAGATGGAAAGATCCCATGAGGCTGAGAAAAGAGGAGATGGCGGCCAACTTTCTCTTCCAATATTGATTAATCTTTTGCATTTATGAACATGTTCCTGTGTGTGTGAGTGCAAGGTGCCACAGTACACATATGGAGGTCAGAGGCCAGTTTACAGGCATAGGTTTTCTCTTTCTGTCCTGGAGATCAAACTCAGTTGGGCAAGCTTGGCAGCAAGCACCTTTACCCACTGAGCCATCTTGGTGTATTCCCTAAACTTCTCTTCTGACCTGTCTCTGCAGGCTGTGGCACACATGCACACATGCATGTTCCCATGTGAACTCTCACTCATGCACGCTGTGACACACATGCACACATGCTTGTTCCCATGTGAGCTCTCACTCATGCACGCTGTGGCACACATGCACACATGCTTGTTCCCATGTGTGCTCCCACTCTCTCTCCACCCTCTGCCCCAGGAGCCCATCAAATGTTATCTATATCAATGGTCTCTTCTGGTGCCTGTTTTCTGGTTGAGTTTGACCAGATGATGAGAGGAGACGGTGGGATGGGGGAAGAGGGAGAGTAAACTGGCCCCTTATGCTTCTGATTCCCTTATGCTTCTGATTCCACCCTTGCAGGCTGTCTTGACCCCACAATGAGGTAAAAACAAAAATTAAGGCTATAACTTTGTGAAGTTTTGTAGCAATTTTATAAAGCCTTTCCACCTGTTGAATCTAATGATTTCAGGAAATTGAGCTTTATTTAGTGTGTTTTCCAATCTCATTTTTCTAGTCATTTTTATTGTATTTTATGAGAAGTCCTGGCCTAAGAACAAAATGAACAGAAAATTTACAAACTTGGCCCTTCAGATTGCTGGCAAAACTCTGCTGTGGGTCCTGGTACTTGCTCTCTGGCTTCTGATGGGCTAGGTGCCAGAAACAGCACATAACTGCAAACCCTGAGTGACAGCATTGTGCCGTTGCCTGTGCCTTCCCTCCACCTGGCTTCTGCCATGGTGCATCAGCCCATCTTGAACTGATCCAAGTGAGATTCCTTATCTTCTCCTTGTTGGGACCTAACTGACATTAGGAAAACCTAAAGCAGAGATGCTGAGACAATGTGTGCAGGGGTGACAAGAGAGTGTGAAACCATGAGTGAGTGTGGACTAGAGGGAAGTTGAGAGCACATGGGTGTGTGCATGCATGTGTGTGTGTGTGTGTGTGAGAGAGAGAGAGAGAGAGAGAGAGAGAGAGAGAGAGAGAGAGAGAAAGAGAAGGAGGGGGAGGGAGGGAGGAGGAAGGGAGAGAGAGAGAGGAGTATCAGTCATTATCATAGCAAGGGCTAACTAAATTCAAGACGAATAGTGTTTGCACTAAGGTCATGGCAACAGGGCTGGGTGTCATATCACCAGGACTGCAGAAACCACTGTATGAATGAATAGCTTCAGCAGAAAAATTAAATACTGTGGCAGCTGTGAAATTATGACCTATGAGACAAACACAGCCTACTATCTATTTTTTAAGTAAATGAAAGCATCTTAGAACACGGTCTTGCTTATGTGATGATTAAGGTGTTCTTATACTATGAGGGCATAGTTAGGGAGTGATGAGAGAGCCCATGCGTGGTCTACAAAGCCTGAGATATGTACAGTTTAGCTCTGGAGAAAAGGTTTGAAGACTCTGGCATGAGGAAAGCAAGTGGTTACTCTGGAAACAAGAACCTGGGAAACTCTTGTTTCTCAGAAGGTTGTGGAGCTGCAAAAGCTCCAGGCCAGTGGTCCTGACTGTTGACCACATCGAAGTAGGCAATTGCAAGGCCTGGGAGATGGCTTAAACCTTTTAGTGTCTAGCCTGGTGTGGACACCCTTGCTACTACTCTAAATGAAACTGGATGTATTTGTGTAGCATTCCAGGTGATGAAGAGAGGACTGTGGAGTGGGTGGGGAAGCCATTTTCTCTCTTGGCTTCTCTCTCCTGTATGTCCTCTTCATGTGCCAATCAGAATGGGCTGTAGCTTAGATGATCTGTGCCATTTGTCACTTTCCTTATAATCATGGATCCGCTCCTAGGGGGAAGGTTCTGAGTTGGTTTTGAATGAGGTTGTAAGACCTGAGAATGGGACTCATCTCCATTGAGAGGCTGGTGTTACAAGGATAGGAAGCTGTGGTGGCCTGCCTGCTCATTCACCAACCAGTGTTTGCTCCTGCATGCATTCTGCAGTCATGGACCGTATGGGTCCCAACCCAGCTGCTGGAGCTTCTCAGGGAACTAAGATGGGAACCAGCCTTGGAGGAGGTGGAAGGAGCTTGTGGTCTAAGAGGAATCCACTTCTTAGGGAAGAACCCTGTGGACCTTACAAGGTGTCCTCCTGGGTAGGCAGGGGGAGTGGGACTTCTCCAGGGAGGATGGGTTTCTGCCTGCTGGCAGGTTGCTTCCAGGCAGCACCTGTTTATGTGGTCACAGGGATTCCTTTTTTTTTTTTTTTTTTGCTTTTCACAACAATATTTTTTTAAAATTTTATAATTTAATCTAATTTTTACATATCAGCCACAGATTCCCCTGTCCTCCCTCCTCCCGCCCTCCCTCCCCTCCAACCAACCCCCATTCCCATCTCCTCCAGGGCAAGGACTCACCTGGGGATTCAGTTCAGCCTGGTAGATTCAGCTGAGGCAGGTCCAGTCCCCTCCTCCCTTCACCCAGGCTGAGCAAAGTGTCCCTGCATAGGCACCAGGCTCCAAAACAGCCAGCTCATGCACTAAGGACAGGTCCTGTTTCCACTGCCTGGGGGCCTCCCAAACAGTTCAAGCTAATCAACTGTCTCACTTAGCCAGAGGGCCTGATCCAGTTGGGGGTTCCTCAGCTATTGGTTCACAGTTCATGTGTTTCCACTAGTTTGGCTATTTGTTCCTGGGTCACAGGGATTCTTGGTGGGTTTTCTGCCCAAACCAGTCAAGTAATGGTATATAGAGGAGGAGGAAAGGTCAGAACCCTCTTGGCTTATTTCTGCTGCCCAGCAGTGTTTCCTGCCAGAAACTGGGGGACCTGCCTCAGATATCTGCTTAGTCATCATTCTTCCTGAGCTGCCTTCATGAACTCTGCCTAGAAATGCTTGTCTGGCTAGATACAAGTCATGCCAAGCAGTGCATCTTACCCATTTTTCTTCATTGGCTGGCAGTACTGTGAGTGCTGTACAAAGGACCCCAACCCCTAATCACTGGAGACTCCAGCCCACCTTCCTAGTCCACCCTCCCTATAACTCATGGGGACCCGTTTCTCCAGATGTGCAGAATGCTTTTATTTCTTTACCTTTCTGCTGTTAGGATGCTCTGTCCCTTCCATGCAGCAAGCTCCCATTTTTCTGATTAAGACTCCTTCCAAGAGCTAATCGTAGGCAATCTCCAGGCATCATCCTCAAAGTGCTACTCATCTTGATTCTAATTCAGAGAACTCGGGCTGCTCTATAAATACTCCTTACACAAAGGAGTATGTAAGCGAGGTGATGCAGGTGATGCAAAGGGTAGTGGATACCACCATACAGATGTGCAGGACTGTCTCCCTTCACTGCAGCCTCATACTTATGTAGAAGGCATTTATGGCAACCCGACTAGCCCCGGTGTCTAATTTTCTTCTACTGTGAGTCATGATGTTTGGGAGACAAGGTGCTACATCTGCAGGCTCGAGTTCCACATAGGACAGGAGAGGGAACAAAACTAATTTGTTGAACAGAACTGCTTTGGCTACGTCCTGCCAGCGCTGGAAAGAGGACAGCGCCATTTCTTGTGAAGCAGAGCTTGCTCAGTCTTTATCCCATGCTCGACGGTCAAGCACTTTGAAGCACACGGCTGGTCAAGAGCTTTGCATCCAATTTCTTATCCCATCCTCAGGACCTCAGTAAGGGAGAGCCTGAGTTTTAGGGAGGATCCCGGGCTGAAAGAAAATAACTTGCCTTGGTCATGTGACTAGGAAGTGGCAAGGGCAGGTCAGAGCCAAGCAAGCATGCCCCACTCTTCTCTGTGTGCTGAAGGCTCTGTCTTTCCACTGGGGTTCCTTTGACAGGCTTAAACCACACACAAGCACCTTCCTTGTTAGCTCCTTTATTTCAGAGGAGGGGCAGCACTGAGGGTGTGAGGCTGGAGGGGGACATTTCTAGAACTGGAAATTATGCCACACTTCCAGAACAAAACTTCAATTTAATTCAATTTAAGAATCTCGCCTTGGAGGTGGTGGCGCATGCCTGTAATCCCAGCACTCAGGAGGCAGAGGCAGGTGGATCTCTATGGGTTTGAGGCCAGCCTGGGCTACAGAGTGAGTTCCAGAAAAGGTGCAAAGCTACACAGGGAAACCCTGTGTCGAAAAAACAAAACAAAACAAAACAAACAAACAAACAAACAAAAAGAATCTTGTAGAAATCTATGCTGTTTGCTCTCATACTAAACAGAGGGAAGATAAAGCTGAAGGGTCCTTATAAGCTGTGGTTGGCAGTTCGTGTGTGTGTGTGTGTGTGTGTGTGTGTGTGTGTGTGTGTGTGTGTGTATGTATGCATGTATAAGCTCACACAGTTAACTAGAGCATCCCCCAGGCCTATTCTCAGTTCTCCCTGGGTTGGATAACATTTAGCCCGAAGCCTTGTTCACCTCCACACATTTGCTCCCTGTGTGAGTGCCCCCAGCAACGTCTGTCCAAATTTATCCACTCTCCACAGAGTATCAGCTTTAGCCGCCTCTCATGGTTCTATCTGTGAGTAGCCACTCTCCACACTGATGAGCAATTCATTATAAGTGATGGCTTTCAAGCTTTCTTTCTTTTTTAAAAAGAAATTGTTAATTTTTTTCATATAATATATCTTGATCATATTCTTTCCCTTCCCCCAACTCCTCCTAGGTCCACCCTACTCACCTAAGTTCATTTTCTCTCTTCAAGACAAAACAAAAATAAAAATGAAAATCTAACAAAAGACCAATAAGACAAGAAACTACCAAACCAGAAGAAAATGAAACAAAAAGCTCACCAAACAAGACATGGGATCCATTTTGTGTTTTCTCAAGCCCCATTGGTTGTCCCTCCCATAGCCTAGGCATTTGGAGGACAAAGCCTCCATCCCCCTCTAGTGGTGGAGCCTTCTCTGCCCGTGTTGGGTGATAAATCTGGGCGACTCCACACCCACGGTTCTAAACTTGGTAGCACACCCAACAAGCTTTTCCAAACACAGCTTCCCAGACCTTCACCAGAAAGTTCTGTCTAGCTTGATTTGATCAAACCTGTGCAATGTGAGAGGTGGCTGCCGTCCACATGGCATCTATCTCTGCACAGATGCCTCCCTATGTTTATAGTATGGCTTCCAGGGACAGGGGAGGGGTGCCTTTGATACTTGGAGAAAAGCTTGGGTCTGCTGGTAGGGCCAGCATCTCCTTGCTCTTGAGTGTTTTTGAAGGATGTTGATGAGGAAATTCATCCAGTGTGAGGAGAGCTGTGAGGGAAGCTGTGAACCCTATCTTTCCATGTCAGTACTGTATGCAGGAGCTGGGGCTTGGGAACCTGTGTCTTTAAAAGCTCTTAAGGTGAGCTGGTGCTCTCCCAGGCTTGGAAGACACCTGGGGTAGCAGGAGGATGCAACACAAAGCAGAAGGAGCCAGGAGTGAGTTCTAGAGCCATGACCTCCCATCACAGTCAGGGGTGAGGCTCTTTGCTACTAACTTACTCATTTATATAATTTTCTCATTCATAGACTTGAGGTCAAGATATCAAATAGGATAAGTGTATGAACTATTATTGAATGTGTTAATACATGTAAGGCATATAAAAAAGTGTCTGAATTTCATGAGAGCATTGTACAACATTAGCCACATTTGTGCACATGATATTGTCATTGTTAACAGCATTGCAAAGCGGTGGCAGAAAGTGACGTGAGATCTAAGGACGTATCTGATGTTTTTGTATTCATTGGCTCTACTACACCCTTGATGGAAACACTACTCCCCTCCTCTTCTGGCATCTGAAAGTTACAAAAAACTCTAAACATAAAATAGCACTGTCTTAGTTAGGGTTTCTATTGCTGTGATGAAACACCATAACCAAAATGCAAGTTGGGGAGGAAAGGGTGTATTTGGCTTACACTTCAGCATTGCTATTCATCACTGAAGGAAGTCAGGACAGGAATTCAAACAGGACAGGATGCTGGAAGGCAGGAGCTGATGCAGAAGCCATGGAGGGGAGCTGCTTACTATCTTGTTTACCCTGGCTAGCTCAGCCTGCTTTCTTACAGAACCCAGGACCACCAGTTCAGGGATGGCACCACCTATCATGGACTGGGGCCTTCCCCATTGATCATCAAATGAGAAGATGCCTTACAGCTGGATCTCAAGGAGGCATTTCCTCAGCTGAGGCTACTTCCTCTTATGACTCTAGCTTGTATCAAGTTGACACACAAAACAATCTAGTACAAACACAAAGAGCAATTAGACAGACTTTACTCAGATTCACCAATTGGAACATTTCACTTAATGCTGTGTTCAATATGGCTCCAGGGACTTGGACTAGCCTGGGGCGATGAGGGAATGAAGAAAAGTCAAACAGAGACAGAAAGCTTGGGTTGAGTGGTGAAGAGTCTCTACTGGAGAAACCTAAGCACCACAGAAGCTCAGAGTGTTCTAGAGTTGAGCAGAGAGAGTTGAACATAGCTGAACAAGGAGGCATGGTTTATGGCATATAGCGGTGCCAAGGAGGCTGGTTTAGCTAATCTGAGTCTTCAGGCTGTAAACATCCAGGAGGGAGAATGATATGATGTGTGTTCTATGTATACACTGCCAACATCCACACACTGAACAGAAGGTCAGGCTAAACATCCAGTGGGGAGAATGATATGGTGGACAGTTTTTGTGCACACTGTCAACAACCACACATGAAGCAGAAGGACAGATTTGCTATTTCCCTCTGAGGTCTTGACATGGCTGGGCCTATGTCAACAGCACACATTCTTAGGACTTAACTCACTTAGGGGTTCCTCCACTCCCTATAAGTTATCTTTCTTGCTACTTCCCTGTATATTTAGAGTTATATATGTTTAATATATGTATATACATTGTTTCCAATAATTAAACATTAATGCCAGGAATACTAAACACTAATTGGTGATGTTCTTTTGTATAAACACAACGTGGTTGTCAACCTCACAAATTTACTGACATATTTTATCTGATCTATTGTTCATATTCTGACTTACAAGTTCATTAAGGATGTCCTTCATAGCACTACTCCAGTATGGAATCCAGTGTATGGTTTGGTGGCACTTATATGTCCAGGGTCTATAGCTTTACCATCTCATCTGGAACATTTCCATAGCCTTTCTTTGTCTTTTATAACATTGACTCCTTAGTTTTTGCATATATTGATTGATTGATTGTGCATGCATGTGTGTATGTATGGACACAAGTGGAGATCAGAAGACAGCCTTTCAGAGTTGATCCTTTTCTTCCACCATGTGGGTCTCAGAGAACAGACTCAGGCCATCAAACTTGGTAGTAAGTGCCTTTACCTGCTGAGCCATCTGACTGGCCTAACAGTGACATCTTTGAAGGATAAATGATACCCCCTCCCTTTAATTTGTTGTTATAAAAAGTGTTCTTTTTTTTTTTTTTTTTTTTTTTTAAGACAGGCTGTCTCTACTTATCCTGAGCTGGCTTCAGACCTGCAGACTTCATGCCTCAGAATCTGGAGTGGTGTAATTACAGACGTATGTGACCATGCCCACTGCGTATGCCTCTAGGTCTGGCTATCACCCTAATTTTTAAATAGGTGTTTGGTGTTTATGAGAAGTTGCTACTGTGCCCTTGGCCACTACACACTGTAGCCTGAGTTCCATTGGACAGGGGTGTCATTTCTGATTAGACATCAGGATGAATCCGTAGCTGCTTTTGCTCACTCTCGGCCTGGCACCAGAGAGGAACTCAGGGAAGTCCCAGGGGGACCAAAGCTACAACCATCAGGAAATCTTGAGTACTGTTTGGTGCAAACCATATAACAGCACAAGCAAAACGAGAAATGAAGTCACTAAAACCAATCTGATCGATGCTATCTCAGGGTTAAAACCAGCTGTGCATTTCTAATTTGTGGGCGATGACTTTTGCTGGCCATAAAATAGATGGGGTTGGCTTCTGCTCATTTCAGCCCAGAGTTGCCATCATCATAATACACATTTTTTAAAATGAGAGAGTAAGGTTGGAGGGGCAGTGAGCTTCAAGTAAGGCCCCATAGTAATCATCAGAGCAGGAGTTAAGAGTCCCAGCCTGTCTGGATGCCTGTGGTGCTCCACAGGGGAGCAATTCTTTACCTTGAAAACTCAACTGTTAGTCTGAGGCCTATAACAGGAGCAGTGAAGCCCTGGATAGGATAAATACCAGCTTCCAGAGTTACTAAATCCTTTGTCTCTTTTTAATGCTCACTCTTGATAAACCACTGTGGAATGTCTTGGGTTCAGAGACTTGTTTCTTCTAGAACAACTGCTTAAACCAATTCAATGGTCTGCATTCCTCTATTTGTGACCTTTCTGGTTGCTGTAACTGTTTTTGCTGATGTCAGCTCAAGAAGTTGTCCTTGGACAACTGTACTACGTTGAAAAAGAGATGGCGTGGTTGAAAGTGCAGAGGTGGAAAGTAGAAAAATGACTGTAATGGGTAGCCATCCCAGCCTTGGCCTGGAAGTTCCAACCCCCACTGAGGCTTCGGTAATGGTCACGCCCACAAGGCGGGGTGGAGGAGGAAGCGGGAGACCCAGGATCGAGAGGAGGGCTCTCTCTTGGTTCTGGGACCCTGGATGCTGGAGGTAGACCGAGCAGAGTTCTCCAGAGAACACCGCCGGATTGCGCTATACCTTTGCCAGACCCTAAAACCTACCCCTTCATTTGTAAGTTACCCCACAAAATAAACCTCCCTTTTAACTACGTGGAGTGGCCTTAATAATTCCACCAATAAATGACCTCTGTATGGAAGGTCACATAGCCTACTTCTTGGAATGGTCAGGATGGGCTTGTTCCAAACTGTGTATGTGTACAAAGTTCTGGGATTTTCCTTTGGGTGTGAGAGAAGCTTCTGTGGTCCAGAGACTATCAGGGTGTGTGGTTTATATGTGTGTAAATAGAATTTTGCTTCTCTGCCTGCAAAGATAAACTGTCTTTTTAATTATTATTTATTTAAAGCTACTCTGAGGTCTCAGGACTACCATTTCATCATGATAACAACCAGAACAATAATATATAAATACCAGCAATAATAATGATAATTGTTTGTTTTGTTGGAGTGCTATGGGGGAAATGAGCTAGATTGTGGTTCCCAAAGTGCTTTGGAATTCAGAAAGAACTATCATTATACTGTCATGTTGCTAAGTATCTGTTGTAATCACTGCTGACCAGACGCGGGAACTTGGTCATCATGTAGGTTTTACCCTCTTGTGGTGGAAAGAAGAGCAGATGCAGCTTTAGCATTTTCTTGTTTCCTTTGGAAGAGACAACTAACTGGTAAGCAGCTTGGCCACGTGTGAGGTGATTTTAAATACCATCTTATGTAATTAAAATAAAAGCTTGTTATTATATATAGTCATTATTATTATTACTCCTTTGATATTTTAGGGCTAACTGCAGACATGATGCTGCAATCCTTTTAAATAGACCAGTTAGGCATTCCTGAGAAGGGCAATTGTCTAAATAATTACCACACTGTCCTCCAAATAAAACAATAAACAATGTTGGTATGTTTCTACCTGTTTTGTGACACTATCCCTGGGGAGACATGAACAAAGGTCTACTTACTCCAGATAGAACCTAAAGACAGACCAAAGTAAGGTTACCACTGAGGTCTAACCAGTGAGTTTTATTGGATTACTTACAGGAGCAGAAGGAACTCAGGTAGCCATATCACCAAAAGCCCACCCCAGGATGGATGACAGACAACTCATGGCTCACTGCATGACCTTCAGGCAGCTCAGCAGCTTGGAGAGTGTCTTCCTGGCAGCTCCACTGCTCTCTACTTCTCCCAGGCAGCTCAGTTTGTCTGAGAGTATCTCCCATCAGCACTTAGTGAAGGAAGTGGCCAGTGAATCTGGTTGGTACCAGGGACTTCCTGAATCGATTATGTTGCTTATTTCCTTTAACAAGCAGGATATAGAATGTTTTAGAACACTCCATTTCATAATGATCTCTGCTCCAAGACTACCCACAACCATCTAGTCTCCAGATCCACAGACCCAACTGTCCCAACCATGTCACATTTGCCATTCTGGTATTAGATCTAGCCTAGCACTATGGTAATACTTTATTTGCACTGAAATGTGATTTTATTTGTATGTTAATAAATAAAGTTGCCTGGGGGTCAGAGCTAATAGCAAGCCACAGCAGAAGCCGGGCAGTGGTGGTGCACACCTTTAATCCCAATCACGATCACATGACAGACAGATCTCTGTGTGTTCAAGGATACAGCCAGCATGGAGACACACGCCTTTATATCTCAATACCAACCATAGAAGACCTGGAGGTCTGTACAGACAGGCAATGACGAGGAGGTCATGTGGTTGGGTTTACAACCAATGAGAAGGCAGAACAGAAAGTCAAAAAAGACAGAGACACAGGTAGTAAGTAGTTTTCTGAGAGGAAGGACAGCAGCGGCAGGAAGGGTAAGAAGGCAGTTTTAAGTCTCAGCTCTCAGCTGCTGCTCTGACCTCTTGGGCTTTTAACTCTGCATTTGGCTCTGTGTTTCTTATTTAATAAGACTGTTTAGAATTACATCTACATAACACCACACTCCATTGTGTCTCCTTAGTTTCCTGCCACCTGGAATGTCTTCTCAGCATTTCTCTGTCTTGTGTGGTTGGAAAAGCTTAGAGCACTGGCCTTTCATTCTGAAGGCTAACCTGGTTGGATGCTGGCTGTGTATTCTCAGAATTCACAGAAATGACACTGCTCATCCTGGGAGGCAGAAGATGCCAACTCCTCCCTTGATTTTCTCCTTGACATTTAGTCCAATTGCTTTCTGTCACATTTCTTCACTGTAGTCACTAGTTTTTCATTGTGATTAATACTTTGTTGGAAGCTATTCACCAGGCTTTTCAATCATTGGTGACTTCCTTATTGATGGTGCCTTCCTTCCAGCTGGTGGTTTCCTGTTCCCGACATTCCATCTGCATTTGTTTGTTTGCACTCACTGGGAGGAAGAGTTTCCCCTCTCATCCGTGGACTGACCTGTTTCTTCAATGCCTCATGGATTTTCACTCTATCCAATGGCTTGCTTTTGGGTCCTTTTGATAGCTCTCTATTAATTTGTGGGCACTTTCATACTTCCACACACATGATATTCTAGACTTACGGTCATTAATTTGTTCATTTCTGTAAGACCTCTGCTTTATATTTTACTCAGCAGTGCAACTCATCACTATCACCAAGTGACATAGAGTAATTGATTCTTTCACGTCCAGTCATTTTTTTCCCTCGAAACCCATCCCATTCACTTAAGCTTTGTAGACCTTGGCACAATCACTACCATTATCTTTCCAACAACTTGGAGGAAACAGGAATTATCCCAGTCTTCTGGTCCAGCATCAGGGACCTCTCCATTCTTTTAGGCTGTCTACTTGCATGAATCTCGGTTTCCTGGAAGATGTTCCGAGCGCTTTGCTTCCTCCCATTCCCACTCCCTTCCCTGCTCCTTTCCTTCTGTTTATCTAGAAACTAGTGTACCAGCCCGTGAACCAGGCATTGAGAAGAGCCGCGGGCATAATGTAGATCCTGCTACGTTATGTGAACGTACAGATACATGTAAATCAGGTGATGATAAAGTGCTGTGAGAAAGACCGAGTCACTCTAGAGGAAGAGTGCAGAATGGTGTGTGACTGCCACCGGGTCTCTGACTGGTGTATGTGTGGGTCTCTGGATGCTGTTTTACATCGTACACAGCTAGTCATCCCTTCTGTTAGACGTGTGACTATTTTCCATCGACATTTGAGCTTGAACTTGAAGTCAGAATTCCCCATCACCATGAAGTCTTCTTCTTTGGCTGAGTCAGACTCAGTGATCTTTGCCTTCTCTGAGCAAATGAAGGTCAGTAGAAAGCCTGGGTCTGTGCCTATGTTTGGTTATGGAGAGGTGGCAGGATAAAGCTTGGCCGTGCGTGTTCTGGAAGGCAGGACTTCCCTCTGTGTTCCTTTCTCTCTTTTGCTCTTCCCTTTGTATCTAGTAGTAGATGCTTGATCAGTCTGACAAAAGACCGAGGGAGGAGACGACTTGGAGGGACTGGCGGAGAAGGGTACTGTGAGTTCTTTTGCGAACCCTGGGCTGCGACCATACCCACCTCCACCTTCTGGAAGGTTGAGGATTCTATGCCTGAGGGCTTGTTTGGTAACTTCAGCTAGGGCAGATGAACGACGGCTCGTTACAGATCATATTTCAATATCAAATGCTCTTGACGATTATGTCTGATTGATTATACACACCCTGGCAACTTCCTAAAATAGGTCTTCAAGGAAAAATAACCATGTTTTTAGACGTTGTTAACTGAAAATAAACACCCAAAACTATATCATCAATCAGGCCTATAACCAATCAGCAGCGAAGCCTCTTTCTTGCTGTGTTCTCCACCGCCATACATTCCCAAATAAACATAATAACCGCTAACTTTACATAGGCTAGATGCTCTCTGCTCTCAGGGACGGCCTTTGAACAGGGCGGTGATGAGTTACGCCTAGAGAGCTGTAGGTGGCGCTGTGGGTTCGGTGCACCGTGTTCTGCGCATCTTTTAAGATTTAAGATTTCCATTGCAAGACATGGCGTCTGGCATCTTTTCAGTTAAATTTCATCCTATCTGCTCAGCTTTTGCGGAGCAAGCCTGAGAAACAGATTAGCCGATTTCTGATCCTAAACGGAAGGTCAGCCGTTCTGTGCTCAAATATAGCATTTCACCGCAGCCTGAATCATGTCCTGGGCTGGGCTTTGGAATTCTGCTCATAGGCTGTGAAAATGACCCCAAGGTGTTTCTTAGCTCCTTTCTTTGCCTGGGAGTCTTTTCTAAAGCTTTTATACATTAAAGCAGAAACCACATTAGCGTCGTGTTCCTGGCCTCTGTATGTGTGCATGTGCGTGTGCGTGCGTGCGTGCGTGCGTGCGTGCGTGCGTGCGTGCGTGTGTGTGTGTGTGTGTGTGTTATTGTTTCATCAGCTGCAAGGCTACTTGATGTTTTATATCACTTTCTGAATACAGTATTTCTATTAGAGTGGGCACCTGCTTGAATGAGGCCTTTATTACCCCAACCTGGTCCCCAAGTCTCTGGGAATTGTTCTTTGTTAAGAATCATTATGACCATTGGGGAAAATGGGACTCACCACGTTGCCAAGGCTTTGTGGCTGTAGTGCCCATCCACTTAATAGCAGAAAATTGGGCGCTGACTGAATCATTTGTCAGCCACGCTGTGGGATTTCAGATTCCTTAATTAAACTTGCATGTTTCAGATTTCAAAAAATGAATATATGTGTTTTATGTTCGTAGAATGTGGGCATGTAGAATGGAGAGAATTGAACCTTGATGACTTCCTAGACTGATACAATTCAAATTCCCTAAACACATTTACTAAAGGCATGCCTGACTTTCAGTGTCTCTTAGATTTTCTTGTATTGAAGAGAATGAGATGACACTTCCCATCACATTTCTATAATGAAGTTATTAGGGTGGAATTTATATTCATTTCCCCCCACATTCACCGTTTTCAGATGAGTACTTTTGTTTACTTACTGATGACCAGTAGATGGCTCTGTGGCATTTCTTGAGCTGACACATGTTAGTTTGGTTGCCCCTTAATTTATGAGAGTAATTTACTTTCCCCCTGGCCTGTGGGGAAATCTTGAGCTGTTCCATTCAGCCACGTGGATGAGGAGAAAGGCTGATGAAGGTTCTTTTTCTTCCTGAGTTGTTGGGAAAGTGTGTGTGTGTGTGTGTGTGTGTGTGTGTGTGTGTGTGTGTGTATGTGTGTGTCTCCTACTGGAGTAGCCAGATAATGACAAACTATGGGCATAGGACCTCTGGGATGGCCAGTGTGCAGTGTAGTGGCTCCTGCTGGCCATAAATCCTACCCAGATGCCAAAAGGAAGAAGTGACTAAGCATGACTGCTGAACACCAGCTGTTGGAGCTCCTTCTCTGGTGGGAAGGGATGTGGACATGCGTAGCTGACTCAGTTTCCATTTGTCTCCCTGGGGCGGGGGACCATTGCCAAAATACAGGTAAAGCAGGTGGGTACACCTCTGGATGCTATCTTCTGTGCCTCTGTCTACACGGTGCCTCCAAATGAACGCTGTTATCACTTTCTCCCATTACTTTCCGTTGTTCTGCCTTCCTGACACTCACTGTAGTGATGGGATGGGGTGGAGGGTTGACGGCGTGTGCTCCCAGTCTTCTTTTCTTGCCTTTTGAGGTTAGATGGCAAGTGATTGCCCATGCCTGGTTCTTCTCTCCTTCCAGGTACACATGGAGATGAAGGGTTTTAGACCCTCTTATAAATTAGGTGGCTTGTTGTAGTCAGTAAAATTTAAACAGGATTCCAGGATGTTATGGACTGAATTGCATCCTCTGAAGTTGAAGTCTTCGCTCCCAATGGAACTATATTTGGAGATAAGAGGGTGTTACGGTTAAATGAGGTTGTAATGGTAGGATCTTAGTCCATCATGCCTGGTAACATAAGGAAAGGGAGAAACAATAGGGTATATACAATAGGGTATAGATGGGACCAATGAGGAGAGGAGAAACGATGGCCATCTGCAAGCCAAAGAGAAAGGCCTTAGCAGAAACCAAATCTGCTAACACCTTGGTCTCGAACTTCCAGTTTCTAGAACTGTGTGCGATCAATTTTTATCGTTTGAGTCAACAAGCCTACAGTACTTGTTATGACAGCTCTAACAGACTGATACACAAGCTGAGAATTTGAAAGTTTAGGTTATCCATTCTATCTTCTGCCTTATTGACCTTCAGTGGTATGTTCCTGATGATGTTGCTAATAGATGGAGGGGCCAAACAAATAATTTGTCTTACACCAAGCCACTCATATTTCTGATTGCATATTGCTGCAATATGGTCTGACACTAACCAGGTAGACCAATCCAACCCGAACTGTGCCTTTTGAAGGCAAATCAAATGTCTGACCATTTGTATGGGATAAATCCTCTTGTAGGCAATGGATGCCTCAGGCCCATGTAAGGGAATTGGGCTGGTTCATAAGATAACTGGGATCATGGACATGAATAAAGTTGGCTAACTCATCACAATATTATATTGCTGTAATTACATATGGTCCCAGGGGACAGTGGAGGTTTCTGTTTGGTTTCAGATTGAGACCTCTCAATCTCAGAGAGCTGCTGAGATAGCTTAGGTGGAGGTGGGGAGGAAGGTGAATCTTTGTCTTTTCTTTCTTTAATGAGAGTAACTATATTTTTTATATGTGTGAGGTTTTGTATGCAATTTAATTAAATGAATGACTGTGTTGCTAAATTTTTTTAAACTCACACTTGAGATTTTACAGGTAAAGAAATACAGATCTTAAAATTTATTTATTTATTTATTTATTTATTTATTTATTTATTTGTGTGTGTGTGATTTTTATGAATGTATATATGAAACTCTTGGAGCTTGAAGTTTAGTCTGAATCAGCTAGATCTTCTTTATTGATATGTTTATGGTCATAAGCCTCACTTTAAATCAGTTTCTTCATTTCTAGCTGGTGTGTAAAATATCTGTGGGGGCTGTAGAGATAGATGGCTTAGTGGTCAAAAAGAAAACAACCAACTTGTTATTCTTGCTGAGGACCCAGGGTCAATTCTCAGCACATACATGGTGGTTCACAAGCATCTGTAACTCCAGCTCCAGCACCCCTTATGACCTCCATGGTCAGCAGACACACATGTGGTGCACATACATACATACATGCAGGCAAAATGCTCACACACTTAAACAAAAATTTTTAAAAAGAAAGAAAAAATGTGGTTCATGGAAATAGAGTTGCATAAAAGTTCGAGTCATAGGTATTCAAGTATTTACACTTAAAGGACATTATAGAAAATGTTGATGGCACACTCTTTTGTAGTAGTGAATCAGAAACCATGGTTTGAAGGAGCACATATGTATTTTTCTTTCTTTTTGAATTTATTTATTTATTTTTCATCCTGACTACATCCTCTCTTCATTCCTCTACCCCCACTACCTCCCCTCTGTCCTCTCCTCCACCCCCTCCCCAAACCCACCCCTCCCCTGTATTCACTCAGAAAGGGGCAAGCCTCCTCTGGGCATCAGCAGAGCAACACATATGTATTTTCAATGCCTATCAGGAGGGTTTCAACTCCTGTCCTATGCAGACACTTGATAAATTACAAACTCATTTCCACAGAGCATAGATATCTCCACTTAATTCTTAGAAAGAGAACACTTTTATCATCTTTATGCATAATCAACAGCCATTTGGGATTCACTTATCTATAATTCAGAGCATCATTTAGAGTTATGGCAAATTTGGTAAACAAATTGCTGGATGCCAGCGAGCCAAGTAGCAGAGGTGCTGAATGGGTCCTTTTTCAAGATGACTTCTTTATGTACATGTACCTTCAGGGCATTTTATTTTTCCTTCTGTAAATGGCGTCTTATTCTCTAGGCCTTCTTCACATGCCTTGAGATCATCTAGCGTGTTGATCCCACTGCAGCAGCATATTTAAAATGTTGACTGGCGCCTTGCAGACAAGGAATAGAAGTTCCCAGGGAACTTAAGGGCTGTGTCTAGAATGTGCACAATCATCTTTTTCTGTATATTATTGATTAAGAAATCACAGGGCTGGCCTAGATTCCCTAGGTATATCAAAGTGGGAGCACAGACCATCTCTTGGTGGTAGCCTAGCAGCTCACTTTGCAGAAGAGCAGGTGGGATGGAAGATACCATTGCCCTAACTCTGGAAATGTTCTCCATGCATTCTGTCATCCTTTGCTTCACTTATTAGATGGTTTTAGTTCTTTCACTGAGTTCTTGATTTTGACTTATTATGCTTGTCTAGTATGCTCCACATGGTGCTAAGTGGTGGGTCAGCAGGCTGTCGCTGACTCCCGGAATCATCCACCAGATAGATACTGTCATCTCCATTCCAAAGATGAAGAAGATGAGGTAGCAAGAGGACACTTATCTTGCCTAAGGTCAACAATAGCCATACAACGCAGTGTTTCAGTGGGATTTATGATAACTAAGAACATACAAAATGCCACAAAGTAGTATAAAATTAGCAGGTAAGAAGGATGCTATTGTGGGAAATACGGGCTGCAGAGAGGTGAGAGGGTAGTGTGAGTGATGCCTGCTGTCAGGTCTGCCCGGGGAACTTGCTTGGAATTGGGCTGCCTGTTTGGCTTTGAGATCTCTTGAAGCTGGTGCGAGTCAGGGTACGAGCAGTGTGTGCAAGAAGTGGAACCAGGGTCGGTACTTCCTTCTGTTCCTGATGGCAAACTCAGAAAAGTGTTCCTCTCTCGGGTCCTGAAAGAATTTAACATCCTCCTCCTTAAACTACTTGCTGTTTCATTTCGCTGAGATTAAAAAAAAATTACACTTTAATGTTGACTGAAGCTTGGGGGGCATCTCCAAAACTAAAACAGGTCCCCAAAGGTGAATTTAAAAACATATCCATGGGATAACTTGAAATGTCCGGAAGCAATGTCCTTCACTAAACTTAGGATCATCCCCTTCAGCACCACTCAGAAGATGCCAGTCTGGAGGTAGAGACCTTGCAAGTCTTCTCGGAAGGAGTGAGGGTACCAGCCCATGAGGGTAGGGGTTGGGCTGTCATAGGCATTGTACCTTGGTCTGTCTGGGGGAAATGAGAGTTTGGCTGTCTTTACTATCCCTGCTGGTAATTTCTAAAGCAAATCATAAAAAATAAAGACATAGGAGAAGAAAGGAAAGAAATAAAACTTAAGAAAAATAAAGTCAGTGAAGGTTAAGGTAATATTAAAGGTGAAACATCGAGGTGTGATTAAAAGGCAAAGGACAGACTAAGAAAGAGAGTAGAGTCCAGTCTGAAAAATGTAAAAGGATAGTGACAGATAAATAAAACCTAGGATGAAGGGGTCAGAAAAAGATTGGGGTTCCTAAAGGAAAGCAGGGAGCAGGGAAAAGCTGAAACTAAAATCAGTTAAAAAGGAGGTCAGGAAGTTGTCAATAAAATTTAAGATAAAAATAAAAACCAAGAATTACAAGTCATGATAATTTAGCTAACAAGACTTAATTAAGACCAGGGATAAAAACATGTAAACTGATGATGTGAAAGGTTAACAACATCGAAGTGAAACAGAACGCAGAGAGGAAGAGGCTCCAGACTGAAGCCCACAGGGAGACATTCTGAAAACCTCAGAAGGTGGTTTGAAGCTGAAGTGCACGATTAAGGCCTTAAGAATGTTCTTCTGAGTGTTAATACTTTGAAAAAGAGGATTACAAAAAACACTTTAAAAGGAAAATAAAAGAAGTGTGAATTCATAGGAATAGATAATAATAAAAAAAAGAATAAAAGAAAGGGAAGTTTAGAGCACACACCAAGGCAATAAAATTCTCAGTAACAACAGAAACAAAAATTAAAAATTCTATGTAGAAATCCCTGAATGTTTCCCTGTCAACAAATATTCAATAAAAACTATCTCTCTGATACAAACTCAAGTATCTCCTGGGTTCCTCCCTGGAGAATCCTGTTACAGCAGCGTGGATGGCTAGCTAGCTACATCAGGATAGAGAAAGAAACAGGGTATGCTGTAAAACGCCTGGTGGCTTGGATTCTTGGCTCCAGGCACTAATTTTTCTGTAAGAAAATGGCAGTTACTCTGTAATCCAGGCAGTTTGGGTTGGAGTTGGGCATAAGCAGTGGCCAATCCCTGCTATGAAAACTTCTCAGGCGAAAACGCCATGGGAGAGTAATTTGTCACCCAGAGAAGGAAGGGGAATGAGGATAGGGGAGAGAGACAGGTCAGGAGCAGCAGTTAGAGGAAGGTGAGAGTATAGGAGGGCAGGAATTAAGAGTAGCTCTTTTCAGTGATGCAAGGGATGGAGTCATCTCCTGAGAGCCAGAGGGCAGGACCAAGGATGGTCAACACAGTCTCCTGTAGCACAATCACGCAGAGAAGAACCCTGAGGCCAGTGCTGCATGATAGCTGGTCTGCCCAGCCGGTAAAGCTGCCAGACCATACCACACTTCAGTGCTGACTCTGTAAGTCGGATTTCAGTGGGTACAAAGTCAAGGGTAGTCAGAATCCTGGGGCCTTAGTGGAGCAGAGTTAAATGGTGATGGATCTACGTGGTGTATCCAGGCACTCGGGCAGAGAACACTGGTGGGGTGCAGAAGAGGGTGGAAGGTTTACACGAAGGCAAGATAAGGGCTGTTGCCTTGAAACTCCCGCCTGATTCACACCTCTTCTTTAGTCCTTATCTTTATGTTCTGGAGGTCAGTCACGCTAGCGCTCGCAGAATATGGCGCTCTTCAGACAAAGAGGATGTTGAAGAAGCATAGACGATTTACATCTCTCAGGATGTTGGGAGCAGATACTGGAGAAGGAGATGGGAACAGGGTTGGAAAGCCCCTGAAGGAAATGGGGAGAGCTCCGAATGAGCAATAGGAAAGGGAAGGCAGGACATTCAATTCAGAGGTTACAAATAGAGGTGGTAGGGACACTTGTTCAACCATGTTCATTGCCGCTCTATTCATAATAGCCGGAAACTGGAAACAACCTGGATGTCCCTCAGCAGAAGAATGGGCAAAGAAAATGTGGTACATTTATACAATGGAGTATTACTCAACTCTTAAAAAAATGGCATCATGGAATTTGCAGGCAAATGGATAGAACTAGAAAAAAATCTGTCTGAGTAAGGTGACCCACTCTAAAAGATAAATATGATTAGTACTTTATTCAGCCAACATCAGAAAGTCTTCCTCTGTCAACAGACAGGAACAAATATAGAGACCTACATCCAGACCAGACAAGATGATGATGATGATGATAATGAGAGAGAGAGAGAGAGAGAGAGAGAGAGAGAGAGAGAGAGAGAGACCTTGGAACAAACAAGATGTCTCCATCAAATCTCTTCCCTCAGAGCTCAGGGAACCCTGTGGAAGATGAGGCAAATGGAACCAGGGAAATAGAGAGGTTGGAGGACCCCAGAAGAACAAGGCCCTCTAAAACAACTGAGCAAAGCTCATATGAACTCTCAGAGACTGAAGCAGCATTCACAGGTCCTTCATGGGAGTGTGCACCAGATCCTCTGTATGTGTACTATTACCTCTCAGTTTAGTGCTTTATTGGGAATCCTGAGTGTGTGAAAAATGGGACTCTGATTCTTGTTCCTTCTCTTGGGGCTCTTTTATTATTTTTCTGCAGGCTTGTTTTGTCCAACTTAGATATGATGGTTTTTGTTTTTATCTACTATATTTTTATTTTGTTATGTTTTGTTGTTATCTCCTAGAATCCTGTTCTTTTCTAATGAGAGACAGAAAGGGAGTGGATCTGGGTGAGTGAGGAGGAGAAGATCTGGGAGGAGTAGAGTGAGGGGAAACAGTATTCAGATTTTATTGTATGAGAAAAGGATTTATGTTTAATAAAAGGGGAAAATAAGTGGGGGTGGTGAGCTTAATGGAGGAAATTAGGACATCTGGTTCTTTGCATTTGGGTTCTAGAATTGCTCCAAGAGGCATCAAGGTGAAGGAAAGCGGCTTGCAGTAAAGTGGAAGAGCAGATGAGGCGGGCGGGGGAGGAGGCAGCAGGATGCAAGGTCGTTTTAAAACAAGCGTAGTGGGGGCTGGAGAGAGGTTCTGAGTTCAATTCCCTCAACCACATGGTGGCTCACAGGCATCTATAATGAGATCTGATGCCCTCTTGTGGCGTGCAGGTGTACATGCAGATAGAACACCATATACATAAAATAAATAAATCTTTTTTTTCCTTGTGGAGCTGAGGATCGAACCCAGGGCCTTGCGCTTGCTAGGCAAGCACTCTACCACTGAGCTAAATCCACAACCCCCAAAATAATAATAATAATAATAATAATAATAATAATTATTATTATTATTATTTTATTATTTTGTTTTTCGAGTCAGGGTTTCTCTGTGTAGCTTTGGTGCCTTTCCTGGAACTCACTCAGTATCCCATGCTGGCCTTGAATTCACAGAGATCTACCTGCCTCTGCTTCCTAAGTGCTGGGATTAAAGGCATGCACCACCACCACCACCACCACCACCACCACCCAGCAAAAATAAATAAATCTTAAAAAATTATTTTTTTTAAGATTTATTTTGTTTGCCTACATGCATACCAGTTCTCATTATAGGTGGTCATGAGCCACCATGTAGTTGCTGGGAATTGAACTCATGACCTCTAGAAGAGCAGATGGTGCTCTTAACCTCTGAGCCATCTCTCACAACTCCAGGGAGGCTACCTAGTAAAGAGAACTCTAAGAAAGACACAGGGATCACCCAACGACAGAGAAATGGATGAGATCTACATGAGCAAATTGGGGGTGAGGGGAGCAAATGGAGGGCAAGAGTCGGGGGAAAGAGAGCTTAGGGGAGCAGGAGGTCCCAGCTGGATCAGGAACAGAGTGGGAGAACAAGGAAAGAGATACCATGATAAATGAAGACCCCAGGGGAATAGGAAGGAGCAGAGTGCTAGAGAGGTCCCCAGAAATCCACAAAGATACCTCCACAATAGACTACTGGCAATGGTCGAGAGAAAGCCCAAACTGATCTAGTCTGGTTATCAGATGGCCAAACACCCTAACTGTCATGATACAACTCTCATCCAGAGACTGGTGGAAGCGGATGTAGAGATCCACAGCCAAACCCCAGGTGGAGCTCCAGGAGTCCAATCGGCACGAGAGAGGAGGGATTGTATGAGCAAGAGATATCCAGACCATGATTGGAAAAAGCACAGGGACAAACAGCCAAACTAGTGGAAACACATGAACTGTGAACCAATAGCTGAGGAGCTCCCATGGAACTGGACCAGGGCCTCTGGAAAAGTGAGACAGTTGATTTAGCTTGAACTGTTTAGGAGGCACCCAGGCGGTGGGACCAGGACCTGTCCTTGGTGCATGAGCTGGCTGTTTGGAACCTGAGGCCTATGCTGAGACACTTTGCTCTGCCTTGGTGCAGGGAGGAGGGGACTGGACCTGCCTCAACTGAATCTACCAGGCTGGGCTGACTCCCCAGGGGAGATCTTGCTTTGGAGGAGGTGGGAATGGGGGGTGGATTTGGGGGGAAGTCTGGGGGGGGGGGTGGGAGGAGGGAGAACAGGGGAATCTGTGGCTGATATGTAAAATTAAATTAATTACAAAATAAAAATATAAAAAATATTTTTAAAAAAGGTAAAGTATGGTGTCAGAGAAGAGAAGTCTTATTCACCCTGGGCAGACTAGAGTGGAACAGGCTGAAGGAAGCCTGAGAAGAGAATGCCATTTTATCTATATCTAGGACAATATGTTGGTCACAGAGGTGACCAGCCAGATTCTGAGGGTGTTGGGAGAGGGACAGATGTGTGGGCAGTATTGAGGGAATTTGTTAATTTTCAGTTTGTGGGGAAACATGACTACAGCCATCTTGTTGGTAACAAAGCTCATGAAGATAAAGCCACCAAAAGAGTCAGCTGAGCGTTTTGTGCCAACCATTGATGTTGGGATTTAACTAATATCAGCATGCTGACATTAACAGTTCTTTTCTAATTAGCAACCCCAGGTACATTCTGATCATCTGTGGGCCATTTGCCCAGCTTAGCCCTGTCCTGCTACCTCTAGAGGCAGAGGACCTCCTGTTCTGCTGCCTCTGAGACACTTAGGTGGTTAAGCCTCTAATCGTTCCTTATTTGTTCACCTTTTTCTTTGGCCTTGTGGCATCTTCTTCCTTTGGCAGTCAGATCTCATGTACTAGATTTTCTGAAACATCACTGGACAATTTAATGCAGCGTATCTCATTCCAAGGTTTTGACGTAGATGTGAAAAATTCTACATATTTATTGGTAACCAAGGACAGGGCTTTATTGTTGTTGTTTAGGGATGCAGGTGTATTATCAGTAGAGGCTGGGAGGAAGGCCATTCAACACTCACTCTCCAGTTTTGATGATTTACAGATACTGATGTAAACCAAAACTGAATGGTGAAAATTTAGGACGTAAGAATAATTAGAAAAAGTACAGATTTGAGACTCAGAATGCCTCATAGTATTAGAGACTTGAATTGCAAACACCACTGCCAAATGCACATTGTCCTGGCATATTAGACAAGAGATATGAAATATTCTTGTGTGCCTGGAAAACCATTCTGAGGCAATAGCTGCTGGCAACTCATCTGCAGGTAATTACCACACCAATCCTCACACACCTGCTTAGTAGATGGCCTATCAGTGATGCTTAACAACAATGATTTGTTTCTGGTTGGATGTGTTCGATAGTCAGCTACCACACATTTTCTGTGTGAGCCTGCTGGGGAAAATGTGATTGCAAGGGCTGTCTCAGAGCGTGTCCTCCTCAGGAACAGCTCAACATCCTGTGCATGATCCAGCATCCATTTCTGTGAGGGAGAAAGAATCAGGACCACCACTTTGAATACCAATTAAATGGCTTAAAATGCCCTGGTAAATGCATTGATCCCAGACAATCTGTTTCCAGAAGGAAGAAAAAAGCCTTTGATTACTATGGGAACTTAAATGCTATGATAGATGACTGGCTGGAGAGGGTGTCAGGGTTCTTTAGACTTATTAAAAAAAGAAGGTAAATGACCTCTTTTGACTTTGGGCTCCTAAGGAGAAACTTTTCCTTAGGAAGGCACTAGGGTGGGTCTTTCAGAGAAAGAGAGGGGTGCTTGAGACTGACTATAGATGTAACCAGCTTGTTAAATAAGAAACACAGAACCGATTGCAGAGTTAAAAACCACGAGGTCAGAGCAAGAGCGGAAAACCTTACCCTTCACTGCTTCTGCTGTTCTTCCTCTCCGCAAGAGACCTACTTCTGTGCGTCCTGTCTATTTAAAGACTTTCTGTTCTGTTTTCTCATTGGTTGTAAACCCAGCCACATGACCTCCTTGTCACTGCCTGTTTGTACAGACCTCCAGGTCTTCTATGGTTGGTATTGAGATTAAAGGCATGTGTCTGCCATGCTGGCTGTGTCCTTGAACACACCCTTTTCTATTTTAATAAAAAGAAAAAAAGGAAAAAGTTATAACTAATATAAGAAAAACTATATACAAAAGTACAATAACTATATATACCATATATACAAACAATAAATACCTAAACAATATCTAGTCCATTTGTATTTGACAAATTCAGAGAAAATAACTCCATTATCTATCCTATTTTGGTAAGTCCAGAATGTACCTGATTCACTTTTATCCTAACTTATATTGCTAATGGAACTGTCTTATAACATCTTTCAAATTTATACACTTACAGCTCTTAGTGAGTTTTTCTGAAATCCTTAACAAAGATAATTATAACTATAACTAACTGATCTTCAACTCCCTCAGAGACCCAAGAAGGAAATAATACTACCTAATAAAAAATAAAAACAAGAAGTGCATGCAAGCAACTTCCAAAAAAAAAAAAAAAAAGTGAGTTGACAGAAACAGCCAGCTGCCTGGACAGTCACCTGAGGTTTCTCCTCAGTGTTGGGGCATCATCTTCAGCCTATAGGCTTAGCGTATCTGACAGACTCTTTTGTGAACTAGGATGTATACAAGGTCAACAGTTTGACCTCACATTTGGTGAGAGCAGTCCATGTACCAGAAATACCTGAATTCCATTAGTGTCATGTCATGATTCAGGATTTTAAATTCTGGAAATTATTGATGTTTTTTTTCAATTCAGCTGTCCATTTTTCTTGGCTGTGTACATGTGGCTTCATCTTGGCATCCGGTTCTTCTCCACATCCCTCTATTAAATGCCAGTCTACTATTGAGAGGGGTGAGCTTAGTTATTCTTCAAGAATAACTGTTTCATCTGCTGTTCCATTGCACATCAGAAGCCATTGGCCCACTCCCTGTTCAGCTGCCTTCGAAGAAAAGGGCATGGTACCTTTTACAGATTGCAAAGGTCACTCACTTCAAGGATGGTGCCATATTGTCCTGGCTTCAGAAGATGCCTTTTGTTAAAGCCACAACCACACTTGTTTTGGCAAGAATTGGTAGTCCTTGGTTTAATGTCCTGTCTGTCCTGTTTGTCAGCAGTTGATTAGAGGATACTTTGTTGTCCATTGGCTAACTTTTGCCACAATGAAAGTTAACTCCATATGCAGTTTCTTCAATGCCCATATTTTCTCTGAAGTAGATTGGTACTGCCAGGAGCCGTCATGACTCATAGTCATAACAAAAAAGAAAAATTCTTAAGTTATTAAAACATTTTAAATGCCATGTTCTGTAGATCTCTGAAGGGTTTGAAGATGACCTGTCTATCTAAAATATATCTGTTTGATCTTGAAAACACATCTAATATGACTACAAGTTCAATTGTAATGTCTAACTACTAATTTTCATTTCTATATATTCTAATAGTTGGTAATACTAACATTCAAGGATTAGCAAATTGCATTACATTGTTAAATGAATGGTATAAATACAATATCTCGAGCAAGATTAGAAATACATGTATAGTATATTCTAACAATCTCAATCTCAATAATAATTTGTATACAATATAAAACAATCCAATTGAATGTAAAGTATTTAAAACTAGTAATTGTCTTTTTCTTTTTTTCTTTTTTTTTTTAACAAGCACCTTTTGCCTAGCCCTTTTCCTAACCCTTAACAACTTGTAACCAACCCTCCTAAACAATGAAAACTATCCCAGACCCAATACCCATAAAAAGACCAAAAAACCACCCACCCCACATCACCCCTTTGGGAATGTGGGCGTTGAATTCTTAAAATTGCTTCCTGCTGGGTATGGGCGAAGTTATCTTTATTCTGAAAAGAAAAATTTTGGTTTAATTGACAAATTCTAGGAAAGATAACTATATTCTTTGTTATCCATAATGCCAAAGTTCAGGGTTTATCTCAAGTCCTTATTCAAGTAGTCTTTGAAACTGGATCATCTCAGCTAGCCATCTCAGAATTGCTCTAAGCACTTTGTAGTCCAAAGCTGATCTGTAGATGATGTTTGTCAGCTTAGTGATATTATTTTCCACGTGGAATTGTGGTTGTGGGGCCCCATCTTCTTCCTGGAGATTTCAGTTGAAGTTAGGCCTAGCCGTGATTTCCTGCAGAAAACTGAAAAGAGACTTGAACACAAAGACATGTATAGGCAGCTAATTGAAGCCTTTTCTCTAGAATTAATTAGTACTCTATATGACCATTATTATCTTAACAAAGTTTAAAAAAAATATATATATATATTGTAAATTTCGATATAAAATTCATACTTTAAGAAAAGTTTAAAGAATCAGAATAGAGTCAAAGAATTGAGATTAGTAATAGAATAGTCCCTTAATTAATTTGGTTTTTCTCCTGTCCCATGTCAGAAGATGGCTCTTTCTTCTGGTATGATACAGGGAGTTTTCATTTTCCTTTTAACAACATGCTTGAGTTTAAAGGAGGAGGGAGCCATTCTCCAACTCCAAAATCAGCTTGAAGCTTTAATTGAACTGGGACTACAAGAAGACTAAGAGTATTAATTTTTTAGAGAAGAGCAGAAACAAACATTTAGAAAGATTTATGAAATTCTGTAGGTGATATACCAATAGGCCATTTTACTCTTTTTCCTGGGACAGATGATTTGTCCTTTTTCTTCAGTTGTCTCATTTGTCCAGTGTTCTTCAGATTCCTTAGTATTCATTCTCCTAAAAGACAAAAACAAAAACCCTTCCCCAAGACTAATTTTGGGGAGGTCCCCTTTTGGCAAGTTACATCTGAATAAATGAAAAGGCATGTATTAATGGTATAAGTGAGTTTAAACTAGATGGTCATGTTGGTTGATGAACTATCACCTCTTCTAATTAAGAGGTCTCTCTTGTTCAAATCGAACCTTTATCAGTTTTGATGGTACCCACAGCTTATCTTCTCCTGCAGAAACAAAAGCAAAACCTCGTCCCCAACGTAACACATACCCTGGTTTCCATTCTGAGGTCAGCACATCCTTGAAGTATATAGGCTGATTTAATTCTGTTGTTTTTTTCTATTAACCAATGTCTCTCTGCAGCTGTTATTCCTTTCTCATTAGCATTGAGAAAATTCAAAGTTAATAGAGCATTGTGCAGTCTATTTCTGGGGTTTTTTGTTACCCCTTTCTGTTTATTTATCATGTCCTTTAGAGTTCTGTTGGATCTTTCTATAACTGCTTGGCCTGTAGGATTATGTGGTATACCTGTAATATGCTTTATATTATAATAAGCAAAAAACTGTTTCATTTTAATAGAGACATATGCTGGAGCATTGTCAGTTTTAATTTGTGCAGGTATACCCATGATGGCCATAACTTCTAGCAAATGAGTGATTACAGAATCAGCTTTTTCAGAACTCAAAGCAGTTGCCCATTGAAATCCTGAATAAGTATCGATAGTATGGTGTACATATTTCAATTTTCCAAATTCTGCAAAGTGAAACACATCCATCTGCCAGATTTCATTCCTCTGAGTACCCTTTGGGTTACATCCTGCTGGTAATGAATGGTGTCTGATTGTAGAAGGAACAAGTAGGACATTTCTTTACAATTTCCTTGGCTTGTTGCCAGGTTATGGAAAAATCCTTTTTTAAACCTTTACTATTGACATGATGTTTCTTATGAAATTCTGAGGCCTCCAGCACATTTCCTATCAATAATTTATCAATCTCATCATTACCTTGTGCTAGAGGGCCTGGCAGACCAGTACGGGATCGGATGTGAGTTATATATAAAGGATGACTCCTTTCCCTAATTGTATTTTGTAATTGAATAAATAGTGAAGTTAATTCTGAAGCATCAGGGATAAATTCTGCAGTCTCAATATGTAATACCACTCTTTCAGCATACTGAGAGTCAGTAACTATATTGAGAGGTTCTGAAAAATCCATTAATACCAACAGAATAGCATACAATTCCGATTTTTGAACTGAATTATAAGGACTTTGAACCACTTTACTTAAATTTTCTGATTTGTAACCTGTCTTTCCTTGTTTGTTGGTATCTGTATAAAATGTCCAAACTCCAGATATGGGTTTTTCACGTACAATTTGAGGCAAGATCCAATCAGCTCTCTTTATAAGATCAATTCTATTGCTTTTAGGATATTTGCTGTTAATTTCTCCCAAAAAATTACTGCAAGCTCTTTGCCAAGGTTCACTTTCTGTCCATAATTTTTCAATGTCCTCTTTAGTTAAAGGTACAACAATTTCTGCTGGGTCTATTCCTGCTAATTGACGAAGTCTCAATTTTCCTTTCAAAATTAAGTCAGAGATTTTTTCCACATAAGTTTTTAATTTTTTATTTGGTTTATTTGGTAAAAATATCCATTCCAATATAATATCTTCTCTCTGCATTAATATTCCTGTAGGAGAATGCTTAGAAGGTAAAATAACCAAAATGCAATCCAGCTTTGGATCAATACGATCTACATGTCCTTCATGTACTTTTTTTTCTACCAATGCCAATTCTTTCTCAGCTTCAGGTGATAATTCTCTTGGACTATTTAAGTCCTTGTCACCTTCTAAGGTTTTGAACAAATTATTCAGTTCATCATTTTTTACCCCAACAATAGTTCATAGATGAGAAATGTCCCCAAATAATCTTTGAAAGTCATTAAGAGTCTGTAGGCAATCTTTCCTAATTTGTACCTTTTGAGGTCTAATTTTTTGTAGCTCTATTTTATATCCTAAATAATTAATAGAATCTCCTCTTTGTATCTTTTCAGGAGCAATTTGTAATCCCCAGCAAGGCAATATTTTCTTTACTTCTTCAAACATTCTTTCTAAAGTATCTGCACTTGAGTCAGCTAGTAAAATATCATCCATATAATGATAAATTATAGATTTAGGAAATTTTTTACGTATCACTTCTAAGGGCTGTTGTCCAAAATATTGGCACAGGGTTGGACTATTCAACATTCCCTGTGGGAGGACTCTCCATTGAAATCTTCTAACCGGTTGAGATTATTGTAAGGAGGCACCGTGAAAGCAAATCTTTCTCTGTCTTTTTCTTGTAGGGGTATTGAAAAGAAACAGTCTTTTAAATCAATAACTATGAGAGGCCATCCTTTAGGTAACAGAGTAGGCAAGGGAATTCCAGATTGTAGAGAGCCCATTGGCTGAATTTCTTTGTTAATTGCTCTTAGGTCTATTACCATTCTCCATTTACCAGATTTCTTTTTAATAACAAATACAGGAGAATTCCATGGGCTAGTAGATTCTTCAATATGCTGAGCATTTAACTGTTCTTCTACCAGCTCTTCTAAAGCCTGGAGTTTCTCTGTTGTTAAAGGCCATTGATGAACCCATACAGGCTTGTCTGTTAACCATTTTAAAGGTGGTGTCTTTGGAAGATCATCAGTTTTTCTGCCCTGTTCTTGTATAATATGGATGGCTGGTGACCACTCATTAGAATAATACCTTCTAATATTTCTCTCAGAAACATGTGCTAGTTTATTATTTATTTCTGAGGTTGGAGGGATGTTAATCTGAGTATTCCATTGTTGTAACAGGTCTCGACCCCACAGGTTCATGGCTATGTTAGCCACATATGGTTTTAATTTGCCTCTCTGTCCTTCTGGGCCTATACATTCAAGCCATCTTGCACTCTGTTTAACTTGAGATAATGTTCCAATTCCTAACAGTTGAACATTTACCTCCTGAAGAGGCCAAGATGGATGCCAAAATTCTGGTGCAATTATGGTAACATCAGCACCTGTGTCTACCAGACCAGACAACAAAACACCATTTATTTTTATTGTTAATTTTGGTCTTTGTTCATTTATAGAAGTTTGCCAAAAAATTTTCTTTATGGTTTCTCCTGAATTTTCTGTTCTCTCTGTCTCAGTTGTTCCATTACTCTGAGTAGCCTGGTTTATTCCAATAGGCATTTGGTCATTTAACTGCTCTGAGTAGGGGTCTCCTCTACAATTGCAGGAAAAGTCTGAACTGGATTCACTGTAGGGGCCTGCCTGAGGCCCCTCTGGGAGTTTCCCAAAGACTGAGGCAAAGTATTACCTTGTCTGTCCCTTGTTGATCTACATTTATTGGTCCAGTGTCTGCCCTTTCCACACCTTCTACATACTCCTGAAGGAAGGGGCATTCTGTTGCTATTGTTCCTTGAAGAAACATTGTTTCTAGAAGTGCCCTGTTTACAGTCCCTTTTCAAATGTCCTTGCTTTCCACATCCCAAACATCTGACATTCCTCAAACCTCTTGAAATTGCTTCTCCTACCCATTATCATGATCATGAGCCTTAACATTAACCATGTCTCTAATCCAATCTTCCAAGGGTGCAGATCTCGCCTTTAACGGCCTGATTATTCTCTTGCATGCTTCATTTGCATTCTCAAAAGCCAAAGATTCAATTATTATCTGGCTAGCTTCTGAATTTGGGACCATTCTCTTTACTGCTGAAGTCAGTCTTTGTAAGAAATCTGTGAAAGATTCTTTTGGGCCCTGTATAACCTTTGTAAATGACTCAGTTTTCTTCCCTGGTTCCTCAACTCTGTCCCTTGCATTCAAGGCTGCCATTCGACATAGAATTAGAGTTTGCATATCATATAAACATTGTGTTTGTACTGCGGCATATTGGCCTTCTCCAACAAGCTGATCCTGGAAGATTTGTATACCTCTATCCCTACATTGTTTTGCTATGCTTGTAGCTTCCTCTTTGAATCACATTTGCCACTGGAGCTGCTGTCTGGGTTCCAGAACTGTCTGTGCCAGCTCCCGCCAGTCCTGTGGTATAATCCTATTATAAGTTGACCAGGAGTTTAACATCTGCTTTACATATGGAGAATGCATGCCATAAGATACTATTGCTTCCTTAAACCTTCGTAAGTCTAACATTTCAACTGGAGTCCAAATATTTTGCGTATTCACTTGACCAGGTTGCTGTTGTATGGGTACCGGATAAATTAAGGGTGATTATGTGAAAACAGGCTTTCTTTCTGTAACCTTATAATCCAATCCTGAAACAACTTCACTGTTAATTTCTTCTGTCTGAATCTGAATTTCTCTATAATTCATTTTAACAGGTTTAACAAGTTTTTCTAAAATTTTTATCCTGGCACTTGTCTTTTTAAATTGTAAAATAAGGATAAGAAGAATAATAATGTACATAATTCGATCAACATGAATCTTCTCATATAGTTGTTCCATTACCATACTGCCTAAAATTTCAAACAAAGCCCAATTTTCTTACAGTGTACACATAAAACCCATTTTTTTTTTTAATGTGGAAAAAAATCTCTTTTAAATAGTTTCCTTTAAAATATCTGATATAAATGACTTACCAATTCTGCGTAGAACAGTAGAAATCCAAGGGAATTTCCAAACAGCTACCTAGCGTCCGAGGTGGGAATTGAGAGAGAGAGAGAGAGAGAGAGAGAGAGAGAGAGAGAGCGCGAGCAAGAAAGCGTAGCCACGTTCTGGCTAAAAGCTTGAATCCAACCGCTTCAACGTTCCCGTTTGACCCGAGTCGAGCCTGGGCTCTGGCTTCCTTAAGCTCCGACCGACCACATGCGCTGGCGTTTCAGCCAAAAGCAGCCTATCTGCAGTTGCGTGTAGCTCCTGCAATTGGCGGTAGCTTCCGCAGGCCTGAGTTGTTTGTAGTACCAGCTTTTTAAGCAAGTAACTCCAGCTGCGGCTGTAACCGCCCGTAGCTAAGGTAGGTTGGGCCTGAGTCCTAAGCTGAGCTAGGCCCAGTTTAGGCCGGGGCAAAACTGGAGCTAAGGAGCCGGGCCCGCCCAGGCGGGAAGCTGGACCCATTGCCAAGGCAAGCGGGTTTTTAATGAATTCTTGCCACGTTGGGCGCCAAATGTAGATGTAACCGGCTTGTTAAATAAGAAACACAGAACCGATTGCAGAGTTAAAAACCACGAGGTCAGAGCAAGAGCAGAAAACCTTACCCTTCACTGCTTCTGCTGTTCTTCCTCTCCGCAAGAGACCTACTTCTGTGAGTCCTGTCTATTTAAAGACTTTCTGTTCTGTTTTCTCATTGGTTGTAAACCCAGCCACATGACCTCCTTGTCACTGCCTGTTTGTACAGACCTCCAGGTCTTCTATGGTTGGTATTGAGATTAAAGGTGTGTGTCTGCCATGCTGGCTGTGTCCTTGAACACACAGAGATCTGCCTAGCTCTGCCTCCCAAGTGCTGGGATTAAAGGCGTGCACCACTACTGCTCGGCTTCTGCTCTGGCTTGCTCTGACCTCAAAGCAACTTTATTGACATACAAATAAAATCACATTTCAATACAAATAAAATATCACTATAACTGACACTTTATTAAGTAATAGAAAAGAGTTATATGAGTAGTCCTTGCTTTAGGCAACACTTGAATGTCTTGAACTTATTTCTCTTCCCCCTTTCCTGTCCTTCCTTTCTTCCTTTCCTCCCCCCTCCCTTTCTCCTTCCATTTTTTTCCTCCTCCTTTGAGACAGGCTGGTCAAACTTACCCTGTATTTTCTAGGCTGGCATTAAACTTAGGATACTCCCATTTCTACCACCCAAGTGTCACAGTTATGTGCCCCCTGAAGGATTTTTGTCTGATTTTATTTTTCATTGCTGGAGACTGAACCCAGGGCTTTACCTATATATGCCAGGCAAGTGTCCTGCCACAGAACTATATCCCCAGTCCCATTTAATTTTTCTTTCAAGACAGGGTCTTGCTATGCTGCTCAGCTTGGCCTCAAACTTGTGATCCTCTTGCCTCTTCTCCTGAATATATGAGATTATAGGCACGTCTGTCTATCTGTCTGTCTGTCTGTAGTGCACTACCAGGCCTGCTTTCTTCCTCCCCTCACCCCCACCCTCACATCCCTTCTGTTTTTGTGAGGTTAATTTTTCAGGGATATTATCTAGTAAGCATTTAAAGACTAAAATACAAACAAACCAACAAACCAACAAACCATACTAGTTCTTTCCTGTTTCTGCTTTGCCCGTGTGGGGTGTGTGTGTGTGTGTGTGTGTGTGTGTGTGTGTGTGTGTGTGCATATGTGTATGTGAAGCATAACTCTATTAGGATGAATCAGATAAATAATAAGGAATATTAGAAATTGGAATCAAGCCCACAGAAACAGAAGACTACCTTTTCTGGAATAGGCCTCCAAGTGCAGTATCACCTAAGAAGGTTGCTGCTGTTTCTGAAGAGATAGTGGAAAGGAACCTTAAGGACCAGTGCTGATGGTGACATGCGCCATGGGTTTTGTCTAAAGTAACTCCAATCAGTCTCAACTCCTGGGATTTGTACCACTGTGTAACCCTTTCATTCAAATGTGGGCTGGACCTAGTGGCTTCCTCTGGATTAATGCAATATGGAAAAATAATGAGGTTCCAGCCTTGAGACTGGGCGGCAGAATGACCGTAGCTTTCTTAATTGCTTTCTTGCTCTTTTATTCCAAGGAAAGCCAGTTGTTTTTATGAGAAGCCCATTTAGAAAATAGGGAGTCCTTGGTCCACAGTTGGTGAATGTGGTGGTTTGATTGAGAAATGTCCCCTAGGAGCCCATGTAGTTAAACACGTGGTACCCAGTGGTGCTGTTTGGGCCTGGGAAGAAACAACACCTCCAAAAAGTATAGGGGGAGAAATAATCAAATAATCAAACTTGAAGCTCAAACCAGTGAAATAGAAACAAAGAAATGAGCAAAAACAATACAAAGAATCAATGAAATGAAGGTTGGTTCTTTGAAAAAAAAATCAACAAAATTGGCAAATATTTAGCCTAATTAACTGAGAGAAACAGAGGATCCAAATTAATAAAATTAGAGGTGAAAAGGGAGATATTTTGATAGACAGCAGGGAAAGTCAGAGAATAAGGACATAATTTAAAAACTCTGTATTCCACTAAACTGTAAAACCTATGTGAAATGGATAAATTTCTTGATATATACAACCTACCAAAGTCAAACCAAGATGTAATAAACAATACAAACAGACTCATAACCACTAGTAAAATAAAAGCAGTATTTAAAAATGGCCCAGCTGAATAAAGCCCAGGGCCAGATGGATTCAGCATAGAATTCTACCAGACCTTCAAAGAAGAACTAATGTCTCTTCAAGTTATTCCTCAAAATAGAAACTGATGGAACACTTCTAAATTATTTTCATAAAGCCTCTATTACCTAGCTACCAAAGCTTTACAAGACCCTCAAAAATTATAGATCAATATCCTTTGTAGTCATAGATGTAAAAGTCCTCAATAAAATATTTGAAAAACAAATTCAAGAACACAGCAAAAAATAATTATTCACCTCGATAAAACTGGCTTCATACCAGAGATGCAGGGATGGTTCAACATACATAAATCAATAAATTAATCCAACCATAGACATACTAAAAGATGAAATTTTTTCCCTAAGTTGCTTTTTGTCAGGTATTTTATCATAGCAACAGAAAAAAGTAACAAACACAGCGAGGAACTGAAGCCCTTAGTCCAGCAGCCCTCAAGGGACCAGGTCCAACAGACATGGGTGTGAGCAGATTCTCCTTCCGTCCAGATGATGGTAGCCATGTGAGAGACCTTACACAAGAAGAGTCTGCTAGCCTGTTCCTGGATTCTTGACTCACAGAAACTGTGAGGGAATAAATATTTGAGTTTTTCAAATTGCTTAAGTTTGGATCAATTTGTCACACAGCAATAGGTAACTAATACAGAGACTTACTTGCTCATATCCCTTGAAGAGATATTGGAAAACTTCAGTAGAGTTGTGGGCCCTGGTCTTTCTCAAGCTACCGCCTAATGTAATTCTTTTCCATGGGTGTGAATTCATCTTTGGACAGTTTTACTGTTTAATATTTATCCCTCATATGATTCTGATAGCCAATAACCTTCACCGCCTCTTTGATGGTCTTATGTCCCTTGAGTTCTGAGGTGATAAAATGTTTACAGAGAAGCATATAAAGCACATTGGAGATAATGGATTTTTTTTCAGAGCTACTGACATTATCACCTTTACTGTCAACATGACCTGTTTATTTTGCAACTAACAGGACTTTGAGCACATGTAAGTTTGATGTGACATCTCATTAATTTGCACATGGTCCTGGGCACATTAGGACACTCATAATCCTCTTTGATTTGACATCTGTACACTTAGATGTTCAGAAGCAAGCCATCCCAGATGCTCCTTTGCTCAGTCATGTGAAGAGCAGACTCAGATAGAAGGATGTACTGGGACATTTAGCCCTGGTGTCAGCATTACCATGGTATTCACATAGAAGGACTGTTTCTGATAAGCTGCAGCCAGAACTAGATAATCACCCACAAGGGTGGGATTATGTGGAAAAGAGATGTCTATGGCTTTGCCTTCTTTGAGTCAATGGGATATGCAAATAACAGACATTGCAGAATGGGAAAAGAGAAAAGAGAAGTCTTGGTAAGTATATGGATCAGAACTCAAATTTTGTGTTGTCTTTGCTAGCATGGGATCTGGGTACCTATCTGACTTTCTTGATCCTTCTTCTCATGTATACTATGGGGATAACAATATCTAACCTAAATCTAACAAATCTATCCTGATTTGTTTAAGTCAATAAACACATATAAAACGCCTGACCTATGTATGTTACTCAAGAATAAGTAGCACTTTCTGTGAATCCCTACTATGGGTATCCTAAAGTCTAGCATAGTACCCAATAAAGACTGCCCTGGTTCTTGAGCCAGTAATAAGCCAAAAGGGGAATGGATGAAACAGTCACGGCCCTTCAGAACTCCCTTGAGAGGATGTGTTGCTTTTTTGGCTTAGGTTCCATGGTAGCTCCAAGACCTTCTACGGCACCATGTGGGTTGGACTCAATATATACCAGGGTCGGTATGGACCTCAGATCTGGGCATTCTGATGATGACTCTGGTTTGGGGTGTAGTTCTAGCTTCTCAGGTAGATCAGATGTGAGGCTAGGATTTCAAACATTGCCTGAAGGACAATGGCTGGCCTCTGGCTCTTCCCAGAAGCTCCAGATGAAGAAGGATTGAATTATTCTGCTTCTAGAAGGAGAAATGATTATGTTTTTCTTTGATGATGTCACAGGTGGGGTTTGGGTAAAGCAAAGGCTAATGGTTACAGAAGAAAGGACCAATGCAAACCATGACCCACAATGATGAATTCTTGATGGCAAGAAAGACGGTGCACAAAGAGCAACATCTGATTGTCAGCTTATAATCATGCAGACCACACAGTGCCCCTGCAGCTCTTAAGGAGAGACCTCCCACACAGCTGCTGGAGATGGGTTGAGGAAAGCAAGGAGAAGGGGCCTGGGTTTGTAGGGGCACATGGAAGGTGTTGAAACAAGAGAATGGAGTGACTGCATTGATATTTTACTGGTGATCTAGAAACAGCGTAAGGGAGACTCTGAAGGTGGAAAGGAGTGGGACAGTGTTACAAAGCTCCAGGTTGGAAATATGACTGACAAACTAGAATTTAAGAGTAATAATGACAGTATAGGGATGGATGGATTGCTCAGTGGTTAAGAACACTTGTTTCTCCTGCAGAGAACTGAATTTGATTCCTAGCACTCACATGGAGGCTCCTAACTCTTTTTAACTCCAGTTTCAGGGGATCTGATGTCCTCTTCTGACCTCTTCAGGCACCAGGCACATACATGGTGCACATACACACATGCAAGAAAACACACTCTTTTTTTTTGGTTTTTCGAGATAGGATTTCTCTGTGTAGTTTTGGTGTTTGTCCTGGATCTTGCTCTGTAGACCAGGCTGGCCTTGAACTCACAGAGATCCGCCTGGCCCTGCCTCCCGAGTACTGGGATTAAAGGTGTGCGGCACCACCACACGGCTAGAAAAACACTCTCTCGCATTAAATAAATAAATAATTACATACTTCCAGATATATAGAAAACTTGTAACAATTGTGTGAAGAGCTATGTACATTTCATTCAGAATCACCAATTTGTATCTTGCTATCCTGGCTCCAGCAATCTTTCAATCTACCTGTTAAGCATCTTTGGTACAGGAAGGTACCCTGCACACTACCAAAGGAGAAATCCAAACATCAACCCAACCAAAACGCCTTTGATCTTCAGTGGTGTACTGTTTGCAGGATATGCTAAGGCAATGGTGGCACAAAGCTTGTGGGCGTAACCATCCAATATCTGATTTGATTTGCAGCCCACTCCATAAGATGGAACCCAGACTTGATCCTGTTTGGGTGACCAAGAACCTGAGACTAGATAGTCCAGTGACTAGATTATCCAAATACTACTGTTCTAAAAAAATGTAGAAATAAAATGACTCTTAATGATAGCCTGCTACACCCATAATTCAGTGGCTTATTCAGCCGTCATCAGAGAAGATTTTTCCTGCAGCAGATGGGAACAAATACAGAGACCCACAGCCATACAAAATGAAGAGAATGAGAGACCTCCAAAAACTCAGCCCTAAATGGAATGTCTCTATCAAATCCTCCCCATCCATCCCTGCCTCGCCTTGGGTTCAGGGAAGCCTGCAGAAAAGGAGGCAGAAAAAGTTCAAGAGCCGGGGGGTGGGGGAGTGGAGGACACCAGGAAAACAAGGCCCTATAAATCATCTGATCACAGCTCATATGAACTGACAGAAACCGAGGCAGCATGCACAGGGCCTGAACAGGTCTGCATCTGGTTCTTTGTGTATTATGACATCCAGTTTAGTGTTTTTATGGGATTCCTGAATGTGCAAGAGAGTGGGTCTATATTTCTTGTGCCTTTTTTTGGAATCTTTTCTTACTGTTTGTTGTGTCTAATTACAATGTGTTAGTTTTTGTTTTATATTATTTTATTTTTATAGTAAACAAACAGACAAATAGAAGAATGCCTTTTCTGAGCTGCTTGGTAAGATAACATTCGAGACATTTCCCTATTGAAGAATACTTGTATGCATTTCCTACTAACAAAAACTTCTTAAATTCTAGGACTGACATATGAGTCCTTAGTTTACCATAGCCAACCCCAAAATAATGTATTGCTTCACTTACAGTTTAATTAACATAAAACTGCATGTTTCATTTCTGTCTCTGGTCTTCTGTGAAATTGTCATTAATCTTTACTTTTATGTTTTAAGCACTACAAAGTGTTGTTAGAAACATTTGAATAACCAAAAGATGAAATATCCACTTATTTATGGGTTCTGTTATTTTGTGTAGATTTAGGTTTACATTTGACATCATGTAACATTTTCTGTAGTGCAGATCTGCTGGTGTGATGAATTCTCTCAGCTTTTGCTTGAAAACCTTATTTTCACCTTCTTTTTTTTTTTTGTCTGAGTATAGAATTCTGGGTTGACAAGTTTTAGTACTTAAAAGGCAGCATTCCATTTTCTCCTAGATTTTTATAGTTTCTGGCTAGAAGTTAATTTCTCCTTGTGTCTTTGTGTCTGTTGTATTCCCCCTCTGAATATTATAAAATGCTTAAAATAATCTCATTGCATATGTTTATCATGGTATTGTGTTATAGAGGGGCTTTTTCCATACATGTATACATTCCATTTTGAGCATATTTCCCCCATATCCATAAACTTTCCCTTTCTACTTCTCCTCTCACTGGTCCTCATTAGTCCTCCTAGACTTTTCATATCTACTTTTGTATCATTTTGATTTTATGTATCTGTGTAACCTTTATGACCCACCCATAGAAGAAAACATGATAACCATGTTTGAGATATCTTATTCACTTACTATGATCACCTGTGATTGCATCCATTTTCCTGAAGATTACAACTGCTTTTATGGCTGAAAAATTTTTTATTGTGATATATATTACATTTTCTTCTTATATTTTTAAAGAAACCATTTAAATTACCTTATTGTTGCCTGTGTGCATGCCATGATTTGCACGTGGAGGATGGACACAACACTCTGGAGTTGGTTCTCTTTCTTTCTTTTTCTTTTTTTCTTTTTCTTTTTTTTTTTTTTTTTTTTTTTTTTTTTGAGACAGGGTTTCTCTGTGTAGCTTTGCGCCTTTTCCTGGAACTCACTTGGTGGCCCAGGCTGGCCTCGAACTCACAGAGATCCTCCTGGCTCTGCCTCCCAAGTGCGCCACCACTGCCTGGCTGGTTCTCTTTCTTTACCTGCACTTGAGCTCTGAGGACTGAACTCCAGTTGTCAGGCCTGTGTGGCAGGCTTCCCCTGTTGAGTCATCCCCATCGACCCATAACTTACTGTCTTTATCAGTTTCTCTGCTCCTGGCACCTAGGCTGGTTCCATCAGTTAGCTATTGTGGAGAGTACTGCAATAAGCATTGCTGGGCAAGTGTCTCTGAGACCCAGTGATTTGGAAGTTTTTGGGTAAAGGTCTAGGGGGTGATGTTGCTGAGTCATATGTTAGATCTGTTTTTAGTTTAGTGTTTTTGTTTTTTTGTTTTTTGTTTTTTTGTTTTTTTGCGTGGAGAGGGGGTAAGAGATTCTGTGTCCACCTCCCGTCTCACTATGAGAGTGCAAGGATTGCAGAGGTACACTCTTGCATTTGGTCTTATGTGAGTTCTGGGAATCCAAACTCAAGTTCTCACACTTGGGTAAGTGTTGAACCACTGAGCTTCTCCACAGCCCAGTTTTTAGGCTTTTGATGAACTGCCTTGTAGACCGGGCTAGTTCACAGTCTCACTAGTCACAACCTAAGCAACACCTGTTTGTTTTCTGAATGACTGCCATCCTGACTGGGGAGAGGTGGAATATCAATACAGTTTGAGTTTACATTTCAATGATGGCTCTTAGAGTTGCGCACTTTTTCAAGAGTTCATTGACTATTTGTAGTCTATCTCTTGAAAATTCTGTTCATTTTATTAATCAGTTTATTGGTTGTGTTGTTCAATTTCTTGTTTAATTTATTGGCATATTCTAAATATTAATCCTCTGTCAGCCATGTGGTTACTAAAGATTTTTCTCCCATTCTGAAGGCTGCCTCTTCTCTCAATTATTTCCTTTTTTTTTTGTTTTTTTGTACAGAAGTTGGTTGTTGTTGTTGTTGTTTTTTAATTCTCCAAGGTCCATTAGTTGGCAATTGGAATTAGTGACTAAGTGCTGGAGTCCTTTTCAGAGGGTCCTTGCCTATGCCAATTTTGAAGTGTTATCCCTGCTCTTTTCTCCTACATTTGCAGAGTTTCAGATGTTACAGTAAGGTCTTTGATACATTTGGAGTTGGCTTATGTGCAAGATGGTAGATAGAGATCTAATTTCAGACACCCAGTTTCTCTGGCACCATTCATTGAAGAACTTGTCTTTTCTCCGGTATATATTGTTGACATCTCTGTCAGAAAACCAAGTGGCTTCAATTGTGAGGGTTTTTATCCAGGTAGTCTGTTTCACTTCAGCGATCTATGTCATGTTTGTATCATTGCCATGCCAGTTTTGTCACAATGACTCTGTAGCGTAACTTGAAATCAGGTATGATGACACACTTTCAGTATTAATTATTTTTGCAGTGGATTGTTCATTTTTTGTGCTTTTGTATATGTGAATTTATTTATTTTTGTTTCTGTAAAGAATAGATTGAAATTTTGATGAAGACCCAGATTGAATCTGTAGATTGGTCTTGGCAGCATAGCTGTTCACAATATTGATTCTTCAAATCCATTAGCATGGGAGGTCTTTCCACTTTGTCTTGTGTCTTCTTCAATTTTGTTTTTCAGTGTTTCAGAGTTTTCATTGAAGAAGTTTCACTTCCTTGGTTGAGTTTATTTGTTTGAGGCAATTGTGAATGAAATTGTTTCTACAATTTGATGCCAAGTATGTTTGTTGTTTTTATACAGGAGGGCTACTGAATTTTGTCTGTTAATTTTGTATCCTGCTGTTTTGCTGAAAGTGTTTGCCAACTCAGAGTTTTCTGGTGGTGTCATTAGATTTCTTATGTGTAAAATCATGTCATCTATAAATAAGGGCATTTCAACTAATTGTTTACTCTTGCTTCCTTTTCTTTTCTTCTTGCTCTAGCTAGACTTCAGGCACTATACTGAGCAAGGGTGGAAACAGTGAACATCACTTGTTCCTGATTTTAATGGGAACACTGAGTTTTCTTGCATCTGTGATGCTGGCCATAGGACTCTCATATATAACCTTTATTATGTTGAGGTATGACTTTTCTGTGTGTCATTATTTCAAGGCTTTTGATCATGAGTGGTATTGGAGTTCATCAGAACCCTTTTATGCACCTATTGAGATGATCATGTGTTTTCAGACCTTGAGTCCATTTACATAATGTACCATATTTCTTGATTTGCATATGTTGAACCATCTCTAGGTATTTGGGATGACGCCACATTGATCATGGTCAATTATATTTTCTCTGTGTTATTGAATTTGGTTTGTAGACTTCACTTTAATTTAATTTGCTAAATTTTATTGCCATCATTTGCATCTAGGTTTATCAAGGAGATTGGTGTCTAATTTCCTTTTTTGTTTTTGTTTTTGTATCTTTATCTACTTTTGGTATCAGGTTGATTCTGGATTCATAAAAAGATTCTGGTAGCACTCTGTACTTTTCTATTTTATGAAATATTTATAGACCCATTAATATTGGTTCTTCTTTTAAGATCTGGCAGAATTAAGCAGGGTATATACCTGGGCCTGGACTTTTTAAGTGGAATTAAAAATATTTTTACATTTATTTATTTGTATGTGTGTGTGTAGAGGTCAGAGGATAATTTGTGGGAGCCAGTTTTCTTTTTCCTCTGTATTGATGTGGGAGATCAAACTCAGGTATTCATACTTGGGACCAAGTGTCTTTACCCACTAAACCATTTTGTCAGTTTCTAATAGAATTAAAAAAAAAATACCACTGGGCAGTGGTGGCACACACCTTAATCCTAGTACTTGGAGGCAGAGGCAGGTGGATCTCTGAGTTCAAGGCTAGCTTGGTCTACAGAGTGAGTTCCAGGACAGCCATAGTTACACAGAGAAACTTTGTCTTAAAAAACCCAAACCAATTAACCAACCAACCAACCAACCGACCAAACAAACAAACAAACAAACAAACCACTTCAATATCACTTCTTGCTATAAGATCTGTTTAGTTTATATCACCTTTGTTTAATTTCGGTGGATCATTTACATCTAGAACTTCATTTATTTCTTTTTATGTTTTCAATTTTAGTGAAATATAAAATTTAAAGGTATGTCCTAATAATTTTCTGAATTTCATAGATATTTATAATGTCTTTCATTCTTAATTTTAATAATTTAGACCTACTCATTCCTTTGGTTAGTTGACTAAAGGCTTATCCAATTTTTCAAAGAACCAATGTTAGTTTCATTGATTTTTATATTATGTTTGATTTCCATTTGTTGATTTCTGAACTATTTCTTTCACAATCCACTGATTTTGAGTTTGGCTTGTTCTTCTTTTTCCTGAGGCCTTAAGGTAAATAAATTGTTGTCTATTGGGAGCTCTCTGATATTTTTAATGAAGGAACTTGCAGTTGTAAACTTCCCTCTCTGGATGGTTTTCACTGTAGTGCATATATTTTGGAACTTTTAAAATATTATTTTTATTTTTATGTGTATATGTGTTTTTCTTACATTTATGTATGTGTGACTATGTGCATGCCTAGTGCCTTCAGAGATCAGAAGAGGGCATTTGATCTCCTGGAACTGGAGTTACAGATGATTGTGAGCCACCATATGTGTGATGGGAACTGAACTTGGGTCCTCTGCAAAAGCAGACAGTGATTTTTCTACACTGAGCCATCTCTACAGCCCTGATATAACTCAGGCGTTATTTTGTTTGTTTGTTTATTGTTGAGATCTGTCTATTGATGAGAATGGGGCATTGAAGTCACCATTATTATTGTCTTGGGATTAATCTGTGTCTTTACATCTAGTAGCATTTGTTTTATGAAATTGGGTGCATTCAGATTCAATGTATGTATGTTTAAAATGATAGTATCTTCTTGATGTGTTGTTCCCTTAATAAGTACAAAGGCTTCTCTACCTCTTCCACCTAATTTTTGTTTGAAATCTATGTTGTCACACAGCAGTGTGGGGATAGTTTCCTATTTCTGTTCGCCATTTTCCATTCTTTTTTTGTAAGTAGAATCTGTCTTTGATAATGGAATGCAGTTTCTTGGAGGAAACAAATAGATGGATCCTATCCTTATATTCAATCTCCTAGCTTGTGTCTCTTCTTTATGGAATTTAGGCTATTGATATTCAAAGTTATTATTAAAGTGTGTTTAATAATTCCTGTCATTTGGTGATTTTTGGAGTATCTGTTGTTTTCCATTTCCTTATTATAATGTGGTTTATTCCTTCCTATACCTCATGGATGTGCCTATCTCTCTTTGTAATCCTAAAGATTTCTTTAAGTATCTTCTCTAGCATTGGCTTGGCAGTCATGAATTCCTTGGGTTTATTTTTTATCATGGAAAGTTTTTCTTTCTCCTTCAATTATAACAAATACAGTCATTGGGTATAGCCTGAGTATTTACTAGATATAATAGTCTGTTGTGTTTCATAATTTCACATATATCTTTCCAAACCCCAGTAGGATATTAGAGTTTCCATTGAGAAATTTACTGTTATTTTATGGCTTTGTCTTTATATGTGACTTGCTTCTTTCAATATATTTCCTTTCTTTTTCTGTACACGTAAGTGTTTTGACTGTAACATGACATTGACAAGTTCTTCTCTTGTCTTTATTGTTTGATGTTCTAAATGTCTACTGTGCTTGGGAACACATTCATTCCTTAGATGTCAATAATTACTGAAATTTTATTGAAAATGTTTTATGTGCTTTTAGCATGAAAATTTTCTCCTTCTGTATCTATTATTCATAGACTTGTTCTTTTCCTAGTGTTCCATAACTGCTGAGCATCTTACTTTTAGCTCCTTGTCCTAGTTTGTTTTTCTGTTACTATAGTATAACATTATGACCGAAACACCCTAGGAAAAGGTTTATTTCATCTTAGAAGTCTATCACAAAGGATGTCAAGGCATGAGCTACAGCAGAAACCATGGTAGAAACCGTAAGAATGCTACTTACAGGCTTGCTCATCTAGCTTTTTTATATAGCCCAGGCCCACCTGCCTAGGGATAGCACTGTCAACAGTGGGATGGACCATTCTACATCAATGAACAATTAAGAAAATGCCTTGCAGACATGCTCACAGGACCGTTTTCTGATCAAGAAAATTATTTAGTTGAATTTTCCTCTTTCCAGGTGACTCCACATTTCTGCCAAGTTGACAGCAGATGATATTTCTTATGAATTTATCTTTAGGTGAAAATTCCATTCCTCTACCTCATCTTGAAGCCCCAATAATATCCTGCCCACCCCTTAATGTATTGGTAGGGTTTATAGTAGAACTGTTCATCTGATTTATTGAGTCTTTCCTTTCTTGTACTTCATTTCTCCCCAGTATTTCTGTCTCTTTATTCATCTCTACTTTTGTATCCTATATCGACTTCCTTATTTCAGTGAGCTGAGCTGATTTTTATTTATGGGAATCCCACTTAGGAGTTTGTTTGTTTCCTCCTTGTGTTATTTGAATATAGTTATAGTCACCCCTTTGAATTCTTTGTCTGGGATTTTACCTATTTCATTCTCATTAGAGTCTGTTACTGTGGGATTAGTAATTTTTGGAGGAGTAGTGTTGCCTTAGTTTCTTTGTTTCTTGTGTTGTATGTGTGGGGTCTGTTTCTTCGTTTAACTAAAAAAACCATTCTTTCAGTGAATTTGTTTGCAATGTTCATGAGGGTGGGTTTTAGTAGAGTTGAAAAATCCTTTTTTTTAATCTGTTAAACTGGTGTTCAGGGAGTCAGGTTCAGGCCTTGGTACTCTGCTAAAGTATAATAACGACTGGGAAATCAATCACTGCAAGGATATAGATTCACCATGAACATTCAATGTAGGCAAATAACATCAAATCACTCCTCAAAGTCCTATCATTTTAGGAAGTAAAGGAATATTGGTAATACAGAATGCACTAAGATATTAGTTGCCATGGTTATGAGCGCAAAGAAAAAGAGCAGAGTCAGACTAGTGATTGCTATTAGGTTGATAGAGAAGTAGAGGAGGGTAGAGTAAATAGAAGGGGTGAACAACAAGGACACAAGTGAGGTAAGGCAGTTTTGAATAAGGGTAGAATGGACATAGAGAAGAAAATAAAGACAATCTGATACTGTAGAGTCCTATGTCCCAGAAGACTGAACTATGTGGACCCCCAAAACTAAGCTGGTCTGTGCTTGTTAGAACAACCTGTCAGAAGGAAAATGAATCAGGGTTTCCCAAACAGTACAGGCAATTACAATCGCTCTTGACTGACTACCCGAATTAGAATATAAGATCTACTGCTGAAGACACCGTATTCTTTGGTTGTGCATCAAAAGAAGGAGAAGGAGATGAGAAGAGGAGAGAACAAGAGAGAGATAGAGAGACACAGAGACAGAGAGACAGAGGCAGAGAATTAGCTTGCTAAACTGATCACTGGATATTAAAGAGGAATAAATGTGGAGAGGAGAGACCTGGATTTCATTCTCTCTTCTGGAATCTTCAGATGTCATATTCCCAGGAAGTCCTTCATGTGGTTAAATCCCAGATGCTAGTCACAACTACAGGCCATCCTTCAGGAATCTGATTGTGTATGCTGGTCACACCTCTGGGCAGTCCTTCCCAGGAGCACTGCTTGGAACCTGTCTATGTTCCCCTGCAGACTCTGTCTCTAACCAGGTTTCCAGACTTCCATCTTGCTGAATACTGCAAACAGTTCTGATTCAATGTTTCTTCCTATGACACATATTTTAGTAAATATATATGTTAATATATATTAAAACACAAACTTATTTGCAGCACTCTCAGTGATTACTGTTTTCTATTTTAGGTATTTATTTATTTATTTATTATTTATTTTTACAAAGAGACATTTCTGTCACAGAATAATAGTCTTTGCTGAGCAGTCTGTCCATCTGTCTTTTTTTTGTTATCACAAATTAGTTAAATAAAATAATAGTTAATTTTTACATTTTCATACAAGCATACAACACACGGTAATCTTGCCCTGCCAGTCTGGCTCTTTAAATAATCCTGGTCATGGACTTAACATATAAGAAGGCTGATTGTGAGCATGTACACCCTCTCCCTTTGTTCTCACCCCCAACCATTTTCCTGTTCCTCTTTCTCCTCCCCCCTCTCTTATTTTTATTTTGCTTCAGCTTTCAACTTCTCTGAGTGACTCACAGAGTGGGAAAGTTTCTAAAGGTTCCTAACTGTATTAGCTGTTTTTCTGAGGTTGTGATAAAATACCAGATGAAAGCACCTTCAGGAAGAAAGGGGTTATTTTAGTGCACAGTTCAGAGGGGTGGAGTCTGTCTGGTGGGCCAGGCATGGCATGGTGTCAGGAGCAGGAAGCTGGCCAACTACATTTTCATCCAAACACAGGAGACTGAGAAAGCAAGAAGGGTGGGGGGCTACAGCCCTCAAAGCCCGTCCCAAGTGATGTATTTTTTTTGGCAAGGCTCCACCTTCTAAAGGTTCCCTAACTTTCCTAAACATTAGTACTAACTGTGTACCACGTTTTCAGTTACAGGAGCCTGTGGGGGACTTTCATCATTCAGACCACCACACTAGTCCAGTTCTTCCTTCTGCTTTTGCTGTCAAGCTTCTGGGGTTGCTGAGCTGGCTGTCTCCAGAAGCAGCTGTCACTCAGACACATCTAGGGACTTGTTCTGAGGAGCTGGCAGCTGCACTGCACAGACACTTCCCTGCAGCCCTGTTATTTTGGGCTTCTCTTTCCTTCTTGAGGGTAACTGGCTCCTAGTCTTCATGTAACACCATAACCGTTATGTACGGGAAGTCTTCTGTTTCTTCTTCAGTTTGCCCTCACTGATCCTTGTGTCTTTATAAGGTGGGCAGCGTGTCTCAAGGCCCTCACATGTCACCTGCCTATGATTGCCTGGCTCATCCTGCAAGGCGACTCCACACACAGTTGGAGGGTCTTGACTTTCCATCCTGGTTTGCAGCAGTCACTGTCTGGAGATGGCCTGATCCCTGACAACACATGAAACCTCTAGGCCGTCAGTCGGTGAGCCAGGAGACTGAAGATAAGGGCAAGGAGCTGGCCTCAGGACTGGCCTTGGTCTCGCTGGCAGTTTATGGGGCCAGAGGGAGCCCTTTGCTCTCAGAGGCAGTGCTCAGCAGTCACCCCAGACCATCCTCAGGGCGAGAATAAAGGGCAGCTCATTCCCTCTCTGCCTGCAGCAGTAGAAAATACAGAGTGCTGCCAGAAGAAAAGGCCAGACGAAGGGCATTTGTTTTTTCTTACTGTTCCTTTCCCCAAATGGCTCCCCCTCTCTCCCCCTATGTGTAGTTCTCTGTAAAATTTAATCTCTTGAACGCCTTTGTTCCTCTTCCATCCCATTTCTTTAGAATGGCCACTGATTCTAATAGAACCGATGCACACAAACTCTTCCTTCTGAAAGGAAATGATACGATACCTTAACACAATGAATTTGTGGCAACTACAGAAAATAAAAACACATCTATTGGTGTATATCCCCTTGCACGTAGATTTCATTTTTAAAAGCCGCTTTAAAGTTATTGCACAATTGAGTGGTAAGTGCAGACAGAGAGCTCCCGTGTAATCCTGGCCCAATACATACAGAGACTCCTGCACCATCAGCGTTTCCCACAGGCTGAGACATTTGTTACCAGTGTTCAACAGCCTATAGGCTTGGACAATGTCCAGTGTGTTTTCACTGCCGCAAATGAGCCCTGTTCTTTACCATTCGTCTCTTCCTCCTGTTTCCCATCCTGGCAAACAGACTGTCTCTGGAGTCTCCTTTTTCAGAATGCCGTGCAGTTTGAGCTGGGACTGTCCTGTGGTCATCCTGCTCAGATGGGTTCCTTCACTCACGAGCACATGCGCTTCACCGCAGCTGCTCCCCTGGGTACCAAGAATAAGAGCTCCAGTCATTTGACTGTTCCCGAGGCCTCTGTACAAGAAGACAAGCATGAGTTCTGGGATGATGGACAACCATTTGTGTGACCTCAGCCCTCACTTTTTTCACCTGCAAGAAGAGAGAGGGAGGAGTGGGGAGTGAAATACATCTCACAGTTTGTTGTGAAGAGTCAGTGAAATAAGGCATATAAGGTAACTAATACACCCTGGGTCTTGGTAAGTGCTCAGGAAATGGCAGGGAAGTATCTACCTAAAGTTATTTATTAATTGCAAAGGCAAAGGTAGTAGCCTAGTGGGGAAAGGCAACAGATGTCACAGTAAGAGATCAAAATTAATACCACAACCAATAATGAAGCAATTTGATATCAAGCACCTTCTCATACGACATACTGTTATTATAGCTTAGCCAAAATTGCCTGCCTAAAATATCATATAAAGCCAAACCGAGGGACATTCTAGAAAATACCTGGACTATAGTCCTCAAACCTTAAGAAAAAGAGTATGATAAATTCTTTCTTACTAAAAAACAGAGATACAGAAATTGAATGTAATACATGATCCCAGATCAACCCTAGACCAGAGAAAACAATAGCTATAAGGAACATTATTGAGACAATTGCTAAATTTTTAATGTAGAGAGGATGCTGATAACAGAATTACAATGTTATACATATTTCAGCAAATTTTCATTTGATCATAACTGTGGTTATGCAAAAGAATGTCCTTGGAGATTCAATATGTCAGATAACATGAAGGCACAGCACTGGGGGTTCAGAAGGGAGGTACAGGCACAGGTTTGTGGAAACAGGCTGTCCATGGTCTGAACCTTGCCCATCTGGGCTGCTCAAACTCCTTGTTTGCTCAAATGGCCTGCTCCCAAACACAAAATTCACAGAGCCTTGTGCAAAATGAAAATAGAGGGTCATTCACTCCAAAAAAAAAAAAAAAAAAAAGGAAAATAAACATCTTTTATTGTTCAAAGCACTAAAATAACTTTCTTTACTTCTCTCACAACTCTTAATGGTAGTTTTGATTTGCTATTTATTATCGTTTCTAAGAAAAACCGAAATTATAAATAACACAAATTCATTGTCCAACTTTACATTGGGCCATGTCAGCTTTGAATGCAAATATAATAATATTCAGCTCATATGCAGAATCACCAAAATTATACAGCTCATATTTCATAGAGCATATGTGCATGGTATTTTATTCTTGTTAGAAAATGGAAACTCTGAACAAAATGAACTCATTTCTTGGTATTTCCAGTTCTGTCTTAGCTTCACTGAAGGTAGGGAAGGATGGAAAGGCAAGGAGGCATGGATATTGCCTCTCTCTTCCTTCTCTTCCCTTTTCCCACATCACTGTGTTCGGGCAAAGTGGCTGGGATAGCTTATAGTAATACATGTAATAATATGCCATAGGGACACAATGGGGGTGCCTTGGTCATTTAGTGATTTAGAATATCACTGCTTTTGATGGAGAGAAAGTTCTGGTTTGAAAATCGAGTATGACCTCTTGGAAATGTCAGGCTCCTGCGCATTCAAGGGCAGAAATGTCATGGTCAGAATTTATCCATTAATACCAACAATGGTCATCTTGTTATTATTTGGAGTCTTGCTGATTCTCTGATGTCTGCTGGAGTCCTGTATCAGGCAATATTGAAAATGCTTTACTGGGAGGGTAAGAACAATAAAGGCATGCACATTGACCATATTGCCTCTGCCATGTGCAAGGCACATTTTTCACTGGATTTCTCTTACAAAACCACAAGTTCAAAGACAGAATAAAGAACTTCCATGCAGGAACAGCAAGTTCGGGGCCTTCTGAGGGCAGTGCACTGTGTGACTAGGCTGGTTGTACATCTGCAATGCTGGTCCTGTCAAAATGACGAGTTGGGAACTGCAGTGTTGATTTGCTACTAAGAATAATTTCATTCTGGTTTTATTTTAATGTAGGTTTTTAAAATTGAGAAGCTTATTTTTGTTTAGAAGTGTTATCACTTCTGTAATTAACCTCATATTACAAGCTGAATCACTTCCTGCCTAGACTAATTTGAACAGGGGAATAGAGAGCTGGATGAGAAGTAGGATTAGAAGCCGGGGAAGTCAGAAATCCCTGGAAAGCTGTCAATCAGGCTCATTGGATGTTGCAGAGGGAAAAGGCAAATACCTATTTATCAGAACTGGAATGCCAGCTCCGGTTGCTGGGGACCCCACAATAAGACCAATTAGGAGGGAAAGGTACGCAGCTGTGAGGGCAAGGCAGACCAGAACTCTGGGGGTGGTTCAGCAGGTATCCGAGGCTGCAAGCCTGGCTGTTGGGCTGGAGGTGACACCTGGACAGCCTCAGAACCATCTAGCCTGATGTACCATAGCCACTGACCTCATTACTGACAGTAGGTTTGAAAGGTAGGATCTAGTTTTTGAGAAATCAGCATAACTGGTCAGGGGACATGGATTCCTGGACCCCAAGGAACTAGCAGACTCAAAAGCAAGGGTGTGGGAGCTGAGCATTACATGGACACTGGCAGGAAAGGAAAGCTTTTGTTTTAAGAAACAAGGCAGGAAGGTGACCTGCACACAGACCTGGGGTCCAACATTGGGGTGTGTGTGGCATTTCCAGGCTCAGTAGACATAAATCCAGCTCCAATAGCCTTTGATTTCCCTGATAGTCCATCAGTTCCAGGGCTGATGGTGGACAAAAGGCCCCAGCTATGGGTTTGGAAAATGCAGGGGTGGAAGCCACTTTATGTGTACCATTTCTTATTTGTGTGTGTGTGTGTGTGTGTGTGTGTGTCTGTGTGTCTGTGTCTGTGTCTGTGTCTGTGTGTGTGTCTGTGTCTGTGTATGGAAGTCACGGATCAAACTTGGATGTTGTTCCTCTGGCTCTGTCTACCTATTTTTTTCTCTTTTCTTTTTGAGGCAGGGCCTTTCACTATCCTGGAGCTTATCCAGCAGCCTTAGGCTGGCTGGCCTGTACTTCCCCAGGGCTGGATTTACAAGCTTATCTCACTGTGCCCAGCTCCTTTACATGGGTTCTGGACTGCACTCAGGTTCTTATGCTGGTGACGGAGCCATCTCCCCAACATTTCTACTTGAAAACATCCACGTCCTCTTAGATGCGTATTTTGCATGCAGGAAAAACACACCGACTCTTCTTTTCTCAAATAAAATGTGACTGAAAATGACCCTGGAATGTCTATCATGTTAAGCAATTCTAGAGGCTCAGAATTCACACAGGTTTACACTGGTCCCCGCCCCCTGCCGCCCCCCTCCCGTGAGAGTCCCAGTACAAACAAAAATTCACAAGAAAAAATTGTTTGAAATCTACCAAGTACAAATAAGCAAATCTATACAGAAAGCAAGTAGCAGACATAGAGACCTCACCCACTGCAGTAATTTCTAAACCAGAAGCCCGGTAGAGCAAGCATAGGTCATGTGACCCAAAGGTCACTTCCAGAAGCTCTAGCTGAGGCTGAAGGGACTCTAGCCAGCCTGGGTCTGGCAAACAAGGCTCTGGCAGACCTTGCCTGTGCTTCTCCCCCATTCCCTCAGCCTTGCTAAAACCCATGTTAGATCACATTCCTAAAGCTAGCCACCAAGGTCTAGTCCCTTATTTGGCCACTTCCTCCTCCTGAGCCTGACTACCAAGGTCCACGTATCAAAGTATTGAAGCTCCCCTTTGGCTCACCTGATTAACATGCCCATCAAAATCAAACACCTCATCCTGACACAGGGTTCCCCTTTTCCATTCTAAACCGCCATTTTCCCTTTGTGCCATGTCTGTTTCTTTATCCAGAGGCAGTCCTTTGTCCCTCCGGGACAAATATCCCTGCCCCAGTCTCCTTTGTTCCGTTCCCCTTCTCCCTCATCCACTATCTCCTGTCCTTGTCTCTTATTCCCTGACCTCTGTCTCTCTAGGGGCAAATAAATCTCCTTTGTTCTGAGAACTTGGTCTTGGGCTTCCTGAGCCGATACTTTGCCTTTCAGGGCCTATGACAATTGGATCTCTCTCAACTCAAGGAAAAAGGCAACTCAAAATTTATGGAGAGCCGGGCGGTGGTGGCGCACGCCTTTAATCCCAGCACCCGGGAGGCAGGGGCAGAGGCAGAGGCAGAGGCAGAGGCAGAGGCAGAGGCAGAGGCAGAGGCAGAGGCAGAGGCAGAGGCAGAGGCAGAGGCAGAGGCAGAGGCAGAGGCAGAGGCAGAGGCAGAGGCAGATGGATCTCTGTGAGTTCGAGGCCAGTCTGGGCTACAGAGTGAGATCCAGGACAGGCGCCAAAACTACATAGAGAAACCCTGTCTTGTAAAAAAAAAAAAATCACTGAGGTTTCAGAATGCTCTAACTCCAGATAGTTGGACTTTCCTTGAGCCAGGAGCCGATGATGCTTTTGTACTTGTGAGACTGTCCTGTACGGGAGCCACCTTTTCCAAAAGAGGATCCCTCCGTCTTTTGACTACTTTTTTGAATGTTAGTTATGTGCATATTTTCCTGGGCTTTTCAGTCATTGCTCGGGCATCTGTTTCCTGCCTCTGACTTTCTGTAACCCATGAGGCTTTGCGAATCTTTGGGAAATTCAAACAGAGTGATTTGAGTTCCTGAGAATTTCCCCAAAGTGCTCTGTGGATACGAGCTCGTGGCTGAGCTCTGCCTGATCAATTAATTTGTAGCATATTCACAGTTCTTACTAAGTCCCCTACCTTCACTGCGGAGCTAGCTGATTTGGGAGCCTGATCTGTCAGCCAATTAGAATTCTCGAGGCAGGTCAACGCAAGGCCACGAATGGAGAACGTGTCTTGACAGGCCTTAAAAAGAAGAGAGAATAACCACCAGGCTTTGATTTGCGCCTCTGGTCACTGCAGGTTCCTGAAGATGCCATTTTTAGATATTTCCTGTGTTTTCCTTCAGAGTCACAATACGTCAGGCTGAGCTAAATGGAGAACTAAATTAAAACCGTCATTTCAGCTCATAAATAACAGATGTCTAATGTATTTAATTATTTATAGTCTTGAATTTCTCAAAATGAAAATGACTATACACATTTTTAATGCAGTTCTTGGTAATTTACCGGCTGACTGATAAGATTTGCTGATAATCTTGCATGGAAAACATGAAAAGTAAAACTGAGATGGACTCGCTTATTTCACGAGACTGCTCCTGTGCTCCTTTGTGGCTTTGATAAAATTTAAATTAAAGTGAAATCTAATCACAACAAAATGATGTTCATATACTCATATTAATGACTAAGTTTTCCGAGATCACATGCTAGGTGCTTGGATGCCACAGACTTTTACATTGCCTGAAAAAAAACGAACATTCTGTCCTTCTATAAACCATCTTACCTGTGGTGTCAATAATTAGGGTTTAATAGAGAAAACAGAAGCTGGTGGCCCCTGAGTAGGTTTCTTAGCTCAAAATGGCAAGTTTGGCCCATTGTGGTTAAAGAAGGGCACGTGGTGTTGGTGAGCCCAAGAACTCTTCTTTACCAGAGAGTTTATCTGTTTTGCTGTGGATGAAGAATCCTTCAGGTCTCTGTTAAGTCTCCATAGTATCTTAAATTGCACCAAAAAGTATCACTAGCTTGTAGTTTTCTTGGATTATTTTTTTTAGAGGTTGTAGCCAGAAAGTCTCCTTAATTGAACAGTTACTTTCTGGGTGTCTTGACCCCAGATAAATCTTTGTTTTTGTTTTACTGGCACAATAAAAAGTGAACCCTTGTGTAAGGTGGGGGTTTGGAGGGTTTCCATTTAAAAGAAAACACACACAGTTTAAATCATGGTTCTAACAGTTATATAGCAGTTAAAAGCTTGAGTAAATTATTAAAATCCCCAAGGCTTGGGTTCCGCACTTCTAGAATGGACATAGTGTACATGTCTCCCAGCGATGTCAATAAAGACCAAATTAGACAACATACATAAAACAGCCGCACTTAGAAAGCAGTCCATAATATTAAGGAAGTTTGTTTGTTTTTCAGTTACAAGTCCTTGCATCCATGGCTCCTAGACCCTGCTACTTTACTTCAGCAAAATCCTCACTGGTTTCTCAGTGCTATACAGGGCCTCCCTTTGATATATATATATCATATATCCATCTATCTATCTATCTATCTATCTATCTATCTATCTATCTATCTATCTATCTATCTATCTACATCTCTCTAGTCATTTCTGCTCCAAAGTGTGCCTTGGGACAAGGCCATTGGTTTACCTACAGAGCAAGGTCTGGTCCCCAGCTAGACCACAGTGATGTATAACATTGCTGGAACATCAGCACATCTCAGAATCCATGCAGGCATCTTGTAGAGACGAGGATGAGCAAATGGTACAGTTGTGCATCCTCTGAGTTATACATATGATCATGCATGGATATAAGTCTAATGTTGCCAGACTTTTAGATTTTTTCAAGAGAAGTCAGATATTTAAGGGAAAACACTCAAGTTTTAATAGTGACAAGCTAGTCACCTTGAAAAAAATAGGACAAAACGAGTGGGGTTTAGTGCTGTGTCATCCAAACAATGTGAGTCTGTGGATTTTCACTTATGACCTATGGAATTCTGATGTTTCATTGGCGAGAACTCCTGGGTGCCATTTATCTCTCAGGGCTCTTAGGCCTCCCAGGAGCAGCTACAATTCCTCTTTTTTAGTAGCTATAAAGATTTTTGTCCTTCTCTCATGGGGCTCCTGACATTTTGATACAGCCATTTGATTGCTGTAGCTATATTTATATCTATTTTGTGTTCATATAAAATGATAATTGAATTTTTAAAAAATTAAGTGGTGCCATTAACCTTCATTCAGTCCCCCAACTTTCAGTCCTCTATCATTGACCTACCCTGAGTCTCACAGTCTCCCTAAAATCCTTCAGAGATAAGAGAAGGCATGAGACTGTCTGTAATACATGTTTTTGAGTGATTAAAAAGCTTGCATTTTAGTGGTTTATGGTCTGTGAATTTTCTCCATCTTAAAAGAAAACATCTTGCCTTAAAGTCTTGAAAAAAATGAATATTCTTTGCCTGCCCTCCTCCTGGAGGAGGTTGTCCTTCTACGTCTGGGACATAATCTTCTTCCCGCAAAGTGGAGTAGGTAGGTATCAGAGCTTAGAATTCTTTGAAGTCTGTAAACATGACATACATATTACTGAATACCTTAGAAGAGACTGGTGCTGTACCCCAGAATCAATACATCAAAATCTCTGCAGCTATGAACGCTCATCCTGAGCGAGATAAAGAGAAGCTGCAAACAGCCACATGCTAGCCAAGCTCAGGTTTTGATGCCAAACCAATTACAGGAAAGAATCTGATTTTCAGAAGCTGGAATTATGGATGAAGGATCATAAAGTCACCACCAAATCATACCTGACTGCTGTCCGAAGGTGATCTTCTCAATACAACTTCAATGGAAGATCCTACGTGGCTCTTCTTCATAGGACCATCCTTCTAGATCTGATTAAGTCTACAGAGTTACAAAAGCCTATTGAAAAAATTTCCCCATGCATTAAATATCTATAACAAATATAAACTTTATAGCTATAAAAGATATTACTAATGTCACATAAGTTTGGAAGGTTAAGGTGGTAGTCCATCTATACTGTGTAGGGGCAATAGGCTGAAAATACAGCACACTGCATGGAGAAGGTCTCCTACCTGTAGGGGCTCACAGGAAGAGGAGGAAAGAAGTCTCTCCTGCTTATTAACCTTCTCGACCATTTCATTTTAAAATTATATGTATATATGCATGTTTGAGGGGATGCAGATGCCATTGCCCATGGGCCAAGGTTGGAGGATGACTTGGGAAGTCTGTTATCTCCTTCCATGTAAGTCTTGAAGAACCACCCAGGACATTAGCCTAAGCAGCAAATGGTTTTACTTGATGAACCATCTCACCAACTCCCTCTCTTTTGTTTGATACCCCAGAACTTCATAGTGGTAAATAGATCCTTGGGGGTTTGACATATTGTATAGCTGATGGTAATGCACTTTGGCTTCAGGGCAAAGATACCCCTGGCAGAGCAGGTATGGTTGGTGTTCCACAACAGGTAAATAAATGGGTGGGAAGCTGGCAGCTTCAAGTGACAGTGACATTGTGCTTCTTAGACAGTAGGATCTTAGAGAATGACCACGTGGGGCTCTGACTTGATCGGTGACCATTTCAGTGGCATTTAGAGCCTAGTATGCTTATGGTGGGTGTCCTTGTATGTACACAAGTTCCCAGCACCAGCAGTCTGCAGAAGGCTATGGCACTGCTATGAGGCAGAGGAAGACAAGGACAGGAAAAGCAGCCCCAGCAGGCTCCGGGGATGCTGCCCGTTCAGAAATTAAGCCTGAAGTGCTTCCTGTCTGTATGGTATAAATTCCTGGAGACCTTGAATCACTCAGTGGAGACTGGAGTGGTGACCCAGACCTTGGGCCAATTTTGAGAAGAACTAAATGTATCATTCCTTGCATCTTAAGGCTAAGGCACTATCTAGAATCATTATAACTGAAAAAAATGAAAATGGTAGAGAAAACAAATTGAGATGTCATGAATTTGAGTATCTCTTGTAGTATTATGTAGCATTAGCAGATATATATATGTATATATAAAATGTTATAAGAATATCTATAAACAATAGCTATCTAGAGGATTAGTGGAAAGACAACAGGAGAAGATTAGTAGAGACTAGGGCATGGAGGGAAGGCTTCTCTATAGGTTTGCTAAGGTCTAGATCAGTGTTCTCAACCTGTGGGTCACAACCCCCTTGTGGTCGCATATCAGATATTTACATTATTATTTATAACAGTAGCAAAAATTACAATTATGAAGCAGCAACAAAATAGTTTTATGGTTGAGGGTCACCACAACATGAGGAACTGTATTAAAGGGTCGCAGCATTAGGATGGTTGAGAACCATAGTTCTAGACACAGAGTTACTCAGTGGTATCTAGCAAATATAAATGTTTTTAGACTTCATGAACAAATTTCCGAATCTCTAAAACTCAGATGGAGTCTGGATCAGAATGAACCCACAACTCCATTCCTTTCCCATTGTGGACCGTGAGAATAGAGACTGCCTACAGTGATCAGATTCTGTGTGATCTTTTAGTCTGTATCAATGATGAATAGAGAATTGGGACATGCAAGTAGTTGATGTCCCAATCAATGAATGTAGTTTGTTTAGCAGCTGAAAATACTGCTAAAATCATGTTCCTCTGGGCAGAGAATTTGACAGATGCCCGAGGAAAAGGCTGGGAACACTCATGGGCATGATTTTGTCTCTGACTTTCTGAAATCACAGGTCTAGTCATTTCCTGTGCCCCACTTTCCCAGCTAAATGGCATCTGTGTCTGTGGGATGTATAGATGAGTGACAGCTGATGTCCTCCCTACAGGGCTGTTATTTAAGAAGATTGTTTTCAAAAGAGTGAACATTTTGATTGTCTCCGTTGATGAACTGTTAACAACTGCTCCATTCAGTAGATGAACTTGGTCCAGTCCTACAGCTTTGCTAACATGGGGTTCTATGGGTCCCTGGCTTTTCTCTCCATCATTCTTTAGTCATCTCGCCATGGTACTGTGCTTCCTCCGCTCTTTGTACATTTCCATGTCTTCCATTCATGACCCTCTGCTTCTCAACCTACCATTTCAACCATGATCTACCAGAATATCTCTTTTTACAATGGGTCCTTTGTGATATAGGTCCCAGTCTGCTCCAGGCAATGTTGACTTGTGCTCAAATTTCCTTGCAAAGACCAGTTGCTAAGTAAATGTGTATTGCTTTGCACCTTCCACACTGACTTCATTCTGTTTTCTCCATGTGAAGTTCTGTTATCAGGGTACAGAAAACCTTGTAGCTACCTTGTCTTCCTCTATTATCATGGGTGTTCTTGTGAGGGGGTGGGTAATATGTACTCTGGTAGACCTGTATAAAACATCCCTGAGTGTGTCTCCCAGTACGGCCAGGAGCATGTGGGGTTTGCTGGCGGTCTGACTCTCACATCAGAGTTATGGACTTTTTAGCAGAGGGCTTGGGGTTTGCTAGTGGCCACTGTCAGTCCACCTCATGAGGCTGTAGATGGCCTGTATCCTGATGCCCCAAGCCTCCAAAAATGGAGGGAAAAGTCCTGTGCCCTAAACTATGAAGTGATGGCATTGATTTCTTAGGGCTGCTCTATGAACTATCACAGGTTAATTGTCTAAGACAAAAGGCATGTTTTGAAGAGTCCCAAAGTAAGAAACTGCACCGTTGCAGGATTTGTTCTCAGAGGCTGTATGGGAAGCAGTCCTGAAACACTCTCCTGGCATTGGGAGGCTCCAAACAGTGCCTGGTGGTCTATGGCTTTATAGCTGGATCAGTCCAATCCTTGCTTCTATTCCATAGCACCTTCTCTGGGTCTCTGTTCAGTATCTTATTAGGATTGTCTTATATCTAAACTTGTATGCTCTTATTTTGATCCTTATCAAGTTGTAATTAACAACTATAAAAAAAATCTTTCCAAATCAGATTTCAGGCTGAGGTAGGATGCTGAAGTAGGATGAAATTATTATTGTTGCTATTACTACTATTATTATTGTCAGGGTCTTGTTATATAGTCCAGGCTATCCTTGAACTCACTGCAATCCTCTTGCCTCAGACTTCCAAGTACTGGGATTATGGATATGTGTGCCAACATACTCAATTCAGAATTGAATTTTTCAGGTTCACCGTGTGTGTGTGTGTGTGTGTGTGTGTGTGTGTGTGTGTGTGTGTGTGTGTGTGTATGTGTGTATGTGTGTGTGTGTGTGTGTGTGTGTGTGTGTGTACATACACACTTATCCCACCAGCTCAGCTCCATGCTTGAGAAACATTTGGCTTCAAGACTATGCTTTGGAAAAAGCAGACACTGAGTAGGGACTATAAATGCCATGCCCTGAGTTGTGCCTCACCTTACTCACATGTTGAAACCCCAATTTTTAGTACCTTAAACTGTGATTGAATTTGGAAAAGGGACCTTTAAAGAGCTAATTAAGTTCAAATGAGGACATTAAGTGGATTCTAATCCAATCCAACCAGTGTGCTTATAAGAAGAGATTTGAGCCACAAAGGGGGCACCAGGGATGCTGTTGTAGAAAGCCTGTGACTTGGCACGGTTAGGTCAGCCCAGAAGAGACCCAGAAGGTCTCTGTGGAAATCAACCCTGCCAATACTGATCCAAGGCCTCCCACCTCAAGAAATACATCAACTATGTTGGACTACAAACGAGCAGAGATACCTAGCATCAAGCCACATGACCAATTTAGACTCTCACTTTCCAGGAACAATTTCTGTGGAAAGAAACTGATTCCTTCCAGGAGAATGAACAGTAACTTGGAATGAAGAAGCCCCGATTGAGTGTTGAGGCCAGAGCAGTCTGATTCCTCTGCCCTTAAAAGTAGAAGTAGGGTTTAAAGGCTGAAGAGAAGAAGGCACACATATGCTAAGGAGATCATCACATGCAAATAGAATGCAGTCAAGCCCCCAAGCAGGGAGTTGAGACAGGCTGTAAATAAGCCGCATCCGCTTTGAGATGAAAGGAGGACAGTGGGTCCCATCAGCCCGAACAGCATATTGACTTGGCAAACAGATTGCACATTGACATTTCGCAGCCACCACAGGAGCGACAATGGCAGTAAAATACCAGAGCCCAGGCTGAGCCCCAGAGCCACAGCGGTGTTGGCACCCCAGCCGGCGGCTTCGCAGTGCAGCCTTGGCGAATGCTGCCCTTTCCAAACTTCCATGGAAATATTTTCCATCATTTTGACATTTCATTTAAAATGAAATATAGGAGATATTAAAAATTCATGTTCATGACAGGTATTATTTGTTGGACTTTGAAATATACAGTGAACACAGTGTTAATGAAGAGGGAGGGACGTGTCAGCGCTGTGTGCGTGCATATTCATGGCGGCTTTCCGACTTCAGAAGAAAACAATTGCCGAATCAAAGAGGGCTGACCTTTCATGGTTCTAAAATCTGTGAGCATGTGCTTATGAATAATTGAATATGGAATAATAAAAATGACCCCCTTTTGGGGTAGTTCAGGTAAAAAGCAAAATGCCATGGCTTTATCCCAGAAACACGAACCTCAATTATTTTTGAATTTGCATGAATTATGTGAGTATCTCAGTTGAAACTTTACTAAGATATAGTGACATTAATTTGCCCAACTGCCAGCATGCCAACAGCATGCCGTCTGTGTAGTCCCCAGGTGTGTGGTGGAGCAAGCCTTCTTCCCACCGTCCCATTATTCTCCTCCCATTTAGACTTCAGGAGGACATTTTGCTTTGCAAGTCCAACAACCTTCCAGCATTGTGTGTGTGTGTGTGTGTGTGTGTGTGTGTGTGTGTGTGTGTGTGTGTGTGTATGCGCGTGTGTGTGTGTGTGTGTGTGTGTGTGTGTAGGTGAGGGAAAGGACTATTTTGTGATGTCAGGCATGACCAACACATGAGAAAGAACAAAAGAACAAGAGGGACCCATTTCATTGGTGAGTGAGGTCAGGGAGCAGAGCTTTTTTTCTCTGCAATTATTATCGTACTTAAAAGAACAAAGCACAGAACTTTTGTAAAAATTCTTGGAATTTTCCATCATGTAGAATTCTGTGTGTACATCCCATTGTTCTTAATGGTTCTGTTATAGAGTAATTAACCTTATTTGTGTACAGAACTTTCCAGAATGCTTGCCATGTTCTGGGCAAAGGGCCTGGCAGGGAAAAAAAAAGTCAGAAGTGAGAGTTACTGGTGATGGATGAGTCTGACAGAGAGGGTGGGTTACTGCATTTGTTTGTGAGAGGGGATCAGCCTGGTGGTAGGAGAGTCTTGAGAGATGCCTTTGAGGCTCCTGGGTAAGCTTGCAGGTGTGGCTTGTCTAAAAGAATAGCAGGTGTAAGGGTCCAAGGAGAGAAAGCTTTCTAAAATAATCTCCCAGAAGCTACAAGGGTCATAGAGGGAAGGAAAGAGGCAGAGAGACAAGCGTGGTGAGATTCCTGACCCTAGCCCTGGCTCTGCCATTTACTGAAGAACAGAAAGGCTGTGAGATCTGTTGCACACCTGTTACCTTAACCTTGGCATCTGTGGGTGGAGAGTCGGATGGGGTAGAGGCCTCGAGGGCTGGGAATGGATTTAGTGATCTGAAATTCAGTATTTACATACTGAGGGATCTCTTATATGTGCATGTATGTAAAGGACATGGCAATTTAGCATTAGTATGTGTGTTTTTCAGCTATGTAAGATTTTCTTTTTAAAAATAGACACTTCCCAGTTGTTATGGTACTAGAATGTAAGTAATCTCAATGAGAAGAGGAAATTGCACTTATTCACCACTACCTAGGAGACTTAGATATGATGTCTAATACACAGGATGGATAATAAGTTTTATTAAAAATCAGCAACTTATCACCAGTTAATATCAAGGTCACTGAGCCAAATTTTAGGGCTGTAGACCAGACTCCTAGATCAAGGGAGTGCTGGGAAGAACAGTATGTTACCATGTCAACAGGTGGATCTGAGTGGTTCTTGCTTTTCATCTAGACTTCTTGGCATCAAGTATATTCATTTGTCTTTATGTCAGCAAGATTAATACATCATTTTCAAACAAAATAAAGCCTCCCAATAGAGATATGGTTAAGAAGTACCAGAAAAACATGAAGATGGATAGACTAATCTATGAGTACAAGGATTTGAACTAGTTATACAAATACCACTAGTTTAGAGAAAGCCTAATTTAGGCTCCTTCCTTTTCATCCCTCCATTTTTTAAAATAGTAAAACCCCATGTCAAACCCTTTATATTTTTCTGTTCTTCCTCATGCTTCTAGCATTTTTGTTCTGCACCAAAATGAGGGTTTAACATACAAGCTTAGTTTACATAATGTGCTTATATTCCGAAAACCTTTCAAGGATGTAGGGTTTTGAATTTGAAGTTGAAGAAGATGGAGAAGGAAGAGACCCTGCCTGTCCTCTGTAACAGAGATTTTAGGGCTGAGGACTCCACAGTTTCCTGTTCTCTGCACTTTTACTGGCCATGAGCCTCAGTGTTATCACCACTGACTGTAAAAAATGCTTCTCTGTGGGATGGTGAGAGGTGCACTTATCCATGAGTATAAGAACTTACAGTGCAATTTGTTACTATGTCAATTTAACAGAACAGCAATATTAGAGTCTTCCCTAGGGTCTATGCTTTAGTCAGCCATGCGGTTTTTGACTCAGTTAATAAATCATATCAGGTATGAGTTCTATCTTTTGGAGTGGGGTTTAAATCCAGTCATAAAATGGTTATTCTCTTGTCAGTCATGACACTTTTGTATTGCTGGGTTTATCATACCAGGTCAGTTGTTCATGTAGCATGTTGAGTTCACAGCTGGGTAACACTATTAATCATTTTTCTGCCCTGGTAATGTACACAGAACCTTACAGCATTATAAAAGATAACCAGTAGGGATGAAGCTTTCAGGTCGGGACTGGCTTGATAACTCTATGTTCTATGACTCAAGTGTATGGGGTCTTCAGCAATGTCTTACCATCAGGATGTAGAAGGCAACCAAGAGCAATGATGATAGCCTATAATGCTTTTGGTTGTGGCTATGAGACCCCACTGACCAACAACTTAAAAAGAGATAACCCATACCTGTAATGGGGCATTTTATTTGATAGCTCATGGTGTCTAGGAAAGGTATTATCCATTTTATATAGGGTAACTCTACTTAAACTCCTTTGGCATATGTATATGTATCTATTTTGGGAAGCTTGGGCGGTAGTAGGTTTCCATATGGCATTTTCAAAAGTCTTTAGTGTTAGTTACTCTCCCCTAGACTCTTGTCTCTACCTTGCCCTCTCACCCTTACTATTGAGAGCCGCTGGTAGCAGTAGTCCATGAGAGTATACAGTAGTGACAACTAGAGTTCAGAAGGTCAACCTATCAGAACTAAGGGTCCTGTTAGAGGAAACAATCATGCAAAGTGTTATGGAATTACTGCCTTTTGAATGAACTGGCTGTCTCCTGTTGTAAACTTCTTGTGAATAACAGCTATGATTCTCCCCATTTAGGGTGCATTTCCATGTTATGTGTACATGTATTCTCATGATTGAATCTCAATCTTATGGGCACATATAATTGTGGATAGTCTGGAAGATGGTTTCTTATTTAACTGTACAATTTTTATGAATAGAAACATACTAAAATATGCTTCATACTAGATCTATTGTTCCATGTGGACTGTAGACACTTAGAGGTCTTACTTTCCATCCTTAGCCACTGACAAGGTAAATATTGGCCAAAGTGTCTTTGTAGAACTTTCACAGAGCAAAATTGCAGGTGCCTGGCCTTGTTAGATCAAAACTCTTCAGAAGAATTATAGTGACCTAGAAGTGATAGTGCAGGTGTCTGGCTTTGGCATATCTTAGTCCTTCAAGAGATCAATAGTGCCTATGTTGCCCTAAGCTTCCTCCACCTATACCTCCCCACTTTGATTCAAATAACAATTAACACTTTGTCTTTATTTATACACCAATTTTTAATGCAATATTTTAGGCTCAGTTGACTAATTATATATATGTCCTGAGATTCAGGTGACTAACAGAAAAAAACTAACCATATCTGGATATTATTAATCATATAAAATAGTATACATATTCTTTGCCTTTTTCTTAAATCTCTCATTGGTTTAATTTCTTTCCTTGTAACCTTTGTAGCTATCCCTTTAAGAGATAGCCAGAACTTTTTACAACCTACAGCTGTTGTCAATCACCAATTAAGCTGACCAAGTCTTTGCCAAGTGTGACTCTTATCAGAATACTTGTCCCTGAGAGTTTACTTTGAAGTTTTTACTAACAAGTTGTTAATGAATGGAGATATATATATATATATGTATATATATATGTATATGTATATGTATACGTATATATATATGTATATGTATATGTATACATATATGTATATGCTTGGGAGAACAAAGAGGCAAGAAGATGGAAAAGACCAAGATAGATATGAGAGAACAGCAAGAAAAGAATTGATTGAGAACAAAGATGAAAATAGAAATAGAAAGAACTAGGTAGAATGATGAGAGAACAGCAGAAAGGACTGAGAGCAGGAGGGACCGAGAGCAGGAAGGGACCAAGAGCAGGAAGGGACCAAGAGCAGGAGGACCAAGAGCAGGAGGGACCAAGAGCAGGAGGACCAAGAGCAGGAGGGACCGAGAGCAGGAGGGACTGAGAGGAGCGAAGTAAGAGAGCAGAAAAGAAGCTGTGTAGATAGAATTGACTTAGAAGAATAAAGTGAATGGACTATGAGCTCAGTGTGATTAAATTCATTTGATATCTTTCAGATTAGAATCCTCAGCTGGTTGTTAGACTCTTCCACGGACCCTGGGAGCAAACAATATAGGTTGGACCTATTATTGCTTGTGTTACCCTACCCCATTTAACCTTTCTGTTCCATTATTCCCTTTATTGTAAGGAGATCATGTGTCCTGAGAGGGCTTTTCTAGAGGCATACAGTCCTAAGGACACTCAAGTCAGATGACACAAGGAAGGTAACAAAGAGACTACTCATGAAGGTTGGCATATGATGTGGGGGAAATCATGAGAAGGTACAAAATCCTAGAGCTATAAGCAGTCAGGCATCTACTGCTTCTGGTCTAGAAGGATGAGTGCAAGATTCAATTAGTTGAACCTGCATTAGGGATGAAAGTGTGGAGGGAGCCTCTTGGAAGCCACCCAGACTTTTTGTAAAGGGAGGTAGACATCCATTCAAATACCACTGAGAGAAACCTGGTAAGTAAGCAGCTCTGTTTTCTTCCTTGTCTCTCTGTCTTGTTTCCAAGGCTCCATTTTCAGCAGAACCAATTGGAAACTAGATGTGAGGAAGTCCATGCAACATCATATCCATGCAATATTCGTGTAGAATGATCTGGCACTGAGTAGACAAAGGTGGAAAGTGACCTATGGTCAGGTGAAAATATTTGCCACATCTATGACATGTCGCCAGATTGTTCTTATGCTGCTTGCCTGTGTGCAACACCTTCCAAGGTTACACCATCAAACCACCTGAGAGCTGTCTGCTGTTTAATCCCTTGTAACAAGGATTTTTGTTAAGAGAGAAGCACTTGGGGTAGACATAGCATTGATCCATTATTATCTCTGAACATCTTTACATGGACCATGGAACGCTAACAGCTATATATCTAATAATTGATTCTCCTGACCATTAAATATGAGAATTTGTTTCCTTGGCCCAGCAGAAAGGTGATTTTTGATAGAGAACAACTGATTATGTACTCTAGCCACACACATCAGCATGCTGATTATGTGAAATCTCATAAGGAATTATAGTCAATGCCAATCATTGTGTGAGTGAAGGTCAAATTTTACATCTTCTATTGGTATCATCAGCATTTTTAGCATAAATCTTTGAAGCACACAAATTAATATTGGGACACCTGTCAGTATTGAAGGGATTTGTGTGAAATTAAATGCCTGTGGACCAGACAAGAAAAAGTGTGTGTATGTGAGAGAAAGATACCAGAATCCCTATGCATAAAATTGTTTGTTTAAACTCAAGGACTATAGTTAGTCAGGTTTTTTTTTTTTTTTGCAAGTAGATCTTTCTCTTTTTAATTTATTTTTTATTATATTTGTGTTTTAATTTTACGCATCAGCCATGGGTTACCCTGTCCTCCCCCCTCCTGCCCCCACCCCCACCTTCCCCCATCCCCTCTCCTCCATTCCCATCTCCTCCAGGGCCAAGACTCCCCTGGGGATTCATTTAAACCTGGTGGATTCAGTACAGGCAGGTCCAGTCCCCTCCTTCCAGGCTGAGCAAAGTGTCCCTGTGTAAGCCCAAGGATCCAAACAGCCAGCTCATGCACTAAGGACAAGTCCCAGTCCCACAGCCTGAGTGCCTCCCAAACAGTTCAAGCTATTCAATTGTCTCACTTATCCAGCGGGCCTGATCCTGTTGGGGGCTCCACAGCCTTTGGTTCATAATTTATGTGCTTCCATTCATTTGGCTATTTGTCCCTGTGCCTCTCCAATCTTGGTCTCAACAATTCATGCTCTTACAGTCCCTCCTCTTTCTCGACAATTGGACTCCTGGAGCTCCACCTGGGGCCTGGCTGAGGATCTCTGCATCCACTTCCATCAGTTATTGGATGAGAGTTCCAGCACGACCTTTAGGGTGTTTGGCCATCTGATCACCAGACTAGGTGAGATCAGGCTTTCTCTCGACCATTGCCAGCAGTCTACAGAGGATGTATCATTGTGGGTTTCTGGGGACCTCTCGAGCACTCTGCCTATTCCTGTTCTCATGTGGTCATCATTTATCATGGTCTGTTATTCCTTGTTCTCCCTTTCTGTTGTTGATTCAGCTGGGATCTCCTGCTCCCCTAAGCTTTCTTTCCCTCAAACCTTGCCCTTCATTACTCCCACTGTTGTCCAGGTTGTTCATGTAGATCTCATCCATTTCTCTGTCATTGGGTGATCCCTGTGTCTTTCCTAGGGTCCCGTTTTCTAGGTAGCCTCCCTGGAGTTGTGTAGCAGTCTAGTCATCTTTGTTTTACATCTAGTATCCTCCTATGTGAGTACATACCATGTCTGTTCTTCTGAGTCTGGGTTACCTCACTCAGGATGATTTTTTCTAGATCCATTCATTTGCCTGCAAACCTCATGATGTCATTGTTTTTCTCTGCTGAGTAGTACTCCATTGTGTATATGTACCATATTTTCTTTATCCACTTTTCAGTTGAAGGGCATCTAGGTAGTTTCCAGGTTCTGGCTATTACAAACAATGCTGATACGAACATAGCTGAGCAAATGCCCTTGTGGTATGATTGAACATTCCTTGGGTATATGCCCAAGAGTGCTATAGCTGGGTCTTGGGGGAGATGGATTCCCAATTTTCTAAGGAAGCGCCATATTGATTTCCAAAGTGGCTGTACAAGCTTGCATTCCCACCAGCAGTGGAGGAGAGTTCCCCTTGCTGCAATCCTCTCCAGCATAAGCTGTATTCTGTGCTTTTGATCTTAGTTAGCCATTCTCACAGGTGTAAGGTGGTATCTCAGAGTCGTTTTGATTTGCATTTCCTGGATAATTAGGGATGTTGAGCAATTCCTTAAATGTCTTTCAGCCATTTGAACTTCCTCTGTTGAGAATTCTCTGTTTAGTTCTATAGCTCATTTCTTAATTTGACTGTTGGGCATTTTGATGTCTAATTTCTTGAGTTCTTTATATATTCTGGATATCAGCCCTCTGTCAGATGTGGGATTGGTGAAGACCTTTTCCCATTCTGTAGGCTGTCTTTTTGTCTTATTGACCGTGTCTTTCATCATCTCTTTTGATTGATTTTAGTTTGAAGTCTGTTTTGCTGGATATTAGGATGGCTACACCAGCTTGCTTCTTAAAGACCATTTGATTGGAAAGTATTTTCCCAGCCTTTTATTCTTAGGAGGTATCTGTCTTTGAATTTGAGGTATGTTTCTTGTATGCAGCAGAAAGATGGGTCCTGTTTTTGTATCCATTCTGTTAGTCTGTGTCTTTTTGTAGGTGAATTATGTCCATTGATATTAAGGGGTATTAATGAGCAGTGATTGTTCGTTCCTGTTATTATTTTTATTTTTTGGTGGTAGTGTGTGTGTACTTCTCTTCTTTGGGGTTTACTGCTGTAGTGTTATCTATTGCCTGTGTTTTCATGGGTGTATCTGCCTTCCTTAGGTTGGAATTTTCCTTCTAGTGCTTTCTGTAGGGCTGGGTTTGTGGATAAGTATTGCTTAAATCTGGTTTTGTCTTGGAAGTTCTTGCTCACTCCATCTATGATGACTGAAAGTTTTGCTGGGTATATTAGTCTAGGCTGGCATCCATGGTCTCTTAGTGTCTGCTTTATATTATATCTGTCCAGGTCCTTCTGGCTTTCAAAGTCTCCATTGAGAAATTGGGTGTTGTTCTAATGGGTTTGCTTTTATAAGTTACTTGGCCCTTTTCCTTTGCTGCCCTTAATATTATTTCTTTATTCTGTACATTTAGTTGTTTAATTATTATGTGGCGAGGGGCCTGTTTTTGGGGGGTCTAGTCTGTTTGGTGTTCCATAGGCTTCTTGTATCTTCATAGGCATTTCGTTCTTTAAGTTGGGAAAGTTTTCTTCTATGATCTTGTTAAATATATTTTCTGTGCCTTTGAGTTGGTATTCTTCTTCTTCCTCTATTCCTATTATTTGTAGGTTTGGTCTTTTCATGGTGTCCCAAATTTCTTGGACATTTTGGGTTTTAGTGTTTTCTTTGACTGATGAATCTATTTCTTCTACTGTTACTTAAACACCAGAGATCCTCTCTTCCATCTCTTGCATTCTGTTGGTTATACTTGCATCTGAAGTTCCTGTTCATTTACTCAGATTTTCTATTTCCAGCATTCCTTCTGCTAGTGTCATCTTTATTTTTTCTATTTCCCTCAGGTCTTGGACTGTTTCCCTTGTCTGTTTCGTTGCTTTTTCATGATTTTCTTTTAGGAACTTATTGTTTTCTTCTGCTTTAATTGTCCTTTCCTCTTTTTTTTTTTTTTTAATAGTGTTCTTCCCATTTTTTGTTTGTCTGTTCCTCTACTTTACTTTTGATTTCTTCTATATAAGGCTCTAGCCTCTTCATGATGTTACTTATAAGGTTGTTTTCTTCTGCTTCTTCTGTTCTGTGATGTTTAGGTCTAGCTGTTGGAGAAGGGCTAGGTTTTGGTGATGCTGTATTGCTCTTTATTTTGTTGTATGTACTTCTGCCTTGGAGTCTGTCCATCTCCTTGTGGATTCATTCTTGGTCTTATCAGTGTACTTGGTCCAGACAGAGCTGACAGATTTAAGGAGCCTTTCTCTGGTCCAGATGGGAGCTCTGGTCCAGATGAGAGTGCTGGCTGGATAGGAGCTGGGGGGCTGGACTCTGAGTCTCAGGAAGTCCCTTGGGTCTCCTTTTCTTGTCCAGATGGGAGCTCCTCTTGTCCAGATGGGAGTTCCAGGGTGGATGGGAGCTGGGGGCTGGTCTCTGAGTCTCAGGAAGTGGCTGGGGTCTGGGGCAAATGGTTGTGGGGGTAGGGTGTGGAGACTACAGGGTCTGCCTACAGTCTTGGAAAAGGGGAGCCTTCCCGCAGGGCCTGCCAAATGGCCAGAAACTGGGGCCAAGTTGGGCACATCCTCTGGGGATGGCTGGTGCCCAGGGGTGGGACCCAGAGGTGGTTGCCTCTCTGACTATAACCCCAGGCACTCACCTCTGGTCCAGATGGGAGTTCCGGGGCAGGATGGAAGCTGGGGGCTGGTTTCTAAGTCTCTGGATGTGACAGGGGTCTCCTGCAGATGGGTGTGGGGGCAGGGCGTGAAGGTTGTAGGGTTCACCAGAGGGTCTTAGAGAGGTGGAACCTTCCTGGTGGGAATGGGGGGTCCTGCCCTATGGCCAGAACCTGGGGCCCAGTTGGGCAGGTCTTCCCTGGAGTGGCTGGTGCCCTGGGCTGGGACCCAGTTGTGGGACTCTCTGGATGTGACTCCCAGGCACTCACCTCTGGTCCAGGTGGGAGTTCCAGGGCAGGATGGAAGCTGGGGGCTGGTCTCTGAGTCTCAGGAAGTGGCTGGGGTCTAGGGCAAATGGGTGTGGGGGCAGGGTGTGGAGACTGCAGGGTGTGCCTGCAATCTTGGGAAAAGGGAGCCTTCCTGCAGGGCCAGCCAAATGGCCAGTACCTGGGGCCAAGTTGGGCAGGTCCTCCCAGGATGGCTGGTGCCCAGGGGTGGGACCCAGGGGGCGGTTGCCTCTCTGAGTTAGTCAGGTTCTTAAAAGTGTCAAATGCAGCTCAGCTATTCAACTCACAAATACTACCTCCAAATTTTAAATCTTCACTTGGTGAGCAGTTGTGGAGTGAGACTTTCTTGCTGTGCATGTACATATATACATGCACACACACTGCCGGAGCTCCATTTAATCTTAGACTGGATAGTACATCTGTGTGCATATATCTTAATCTGTACACAATGGACACACACACACACACACACACACACACACACACACAATATTATTTAAAAGCAATTCCGGGAGTAAGATGGTCTTGGGTTTAAATCCTGGCATATCATTTATTAGCTGTATGGTTTTCTTTTCTTTTCCTTAAATTATTTTAATTAAAATATAATTATATTACTCCTCCTTTCCCTTTTCTCCCTTCAGCCTCTTCAGTGTTTCTTCCTTCCAACCCTTCCCATATGCTCCTTCACTCTCAAACAGATACTATTATTAATATTAATATTAATATTATTAATGTGTGTGTGTAAATACAACCTGTTGAGTCCACTTTTGCTGCTTGTATGTATATAGTTTCAGGGCTGACCACTTTGTATTGAGTAACCTATTAGGGGGCTTATCACTGGGAAAGATTCATTCTTCTTCTCTTAACATCATTAGTTATCTTTATCTAGTTGAGCTTCTCCCCCTTCCACATCAGCATGTCTGTTGATATTGTCATTGTTTATGTCTTGTTTGTGCAGCCATTTCTAGGAAAGACAATCTCACATCAGACTTCCTGGTATTCTGGCTCTTATAATCTTTCCACTACTTTTTCCCAGATGTACCCTGAACCACAGAAGCAGGAGATGCTGCAGATATATCCATGGGACCTATGGTCCCCACAATCTGTTGATCTCTGCATTGTGAACAGTTGTGGTTTTCTGTGACGTCTCCATTTGCAGTAAAGAGAAACTTCTTTGATGGTGAATGGTAGTAGCTACACTTATCTGTGGTATGTGGTGGTATTGTGTTCCCCAATATATTGTGCAGGCTAATAAACTTATCTGGGGTCAGAGAATAGGATGGCAACAATATTAAACATGAGGATAGGCAGTGGTAGCACAGGCCTTTAATCCTAGCATTCCAGAGACAGAAATACCTCTGGATCTCTGAGTTCAAGGCCACATTAGAAACAGCCAGGCATGGTGACACATGCCTTTAATCCCAGAAATCCAGCCTTTAATCCCAGGGAGTGATGGCAGAAAGTAGAAAGATGTATAAGGCGTGAAGACCAGACACTAGAGGCGTTTTGGCTGGTTAAGCTTTCAGGCTTTGGAGCAGCAGTTCAGCTGAGATTCATTCTGGATGAGGACACAGAAGCTTGCAGTCTGAGGAAACAAGACCAGCTGAGGAACTGGTGAGGTGAGGAATCTGTGGCTTGTTTTGTCTCTCTAATCTCCCAGCATTCACCCCAATAACTGGCCTCAGGTTTGTTTTTTATTAATAAGACTTTTAAGATTCCTGCTACAGTGGTATAAGGATAAGATTTAGAAAATAGTTAGGAATTACGCTGGTCTAGTAGAGTGGTGATGGTAGATTCTCTTGTAAGATCCAGGACCTTACTAACTATAGGTAGTTGGCTAGATTTCTAGTACCAGGCATGAGTTATCTCTTGTTGAGTGGGCTTAAAGTCCAAATCGGCAGCCTTTGGCTACCATAATAAGGTGCCACTTTTCACACCCTTACAGATGTCTTGCCATGCTGGTCATTGTCATGGTTCATCGGCATCACAGATGGGTAGGACTTTGCTTCTCTCCCTCAGCAGCTCTTCAGCAGCTCTCATAAACCTTCCCAGGACTATGGAGCTAGACCATAGGAGGAACTCTTTTGGTTTAAATTTAGCTCAAATCATCTTGTGTCCTAAGTGTTCAATGCCTTCAGCAATAGAGATTTTTACCTTTAACCCCTGAGAAGCCTCCCAAGACAACAGCAATCATCTATATTGTTTGGGGAGTCCTTCCAACTACCCTGACCAACCACTCTAAAGGTTTCTTCTGCCTGGTGCTGGGATTTTGCTAGTGTATGGCTCTTGTGGGGAGTATTGTCAGCCCAAGTGGCATTTAAATGTATATCTATATTGTATATATATATATCTTATAAATGTATAAATATAGCATAATTTTAGGTAAATATAAAATAATATGATTTCTTAAGGTTTTATTAAGCAACCTTAGAATAATTTGTCTCATCTACTTCCTTCTCCTTCTGTATTGATCTCCCTTCTCTCTCTCTAGTTGGAACTCTGTAGCAGGATTTTTTGACTGTTAGCCCCCAAATCATGACACAGAGATTTATTATTAATTATGAAAGTTTGGCCTTAGCACTGGCTTGTTTCTAACTAGCTCCTATAACTTAAATTAACCCATTTCTATTAATCTTTGTGCTGTCACATGGCTCATGGCTTTTACCTCCCCTCTTGCATGTACTGCTTCCTCTGCATCTAGCTGGTGACCCCGCCTTTCTTCGTCCCCAAGATCTCTCTGTCTCCAGAAGTCCTGCCTATCTTCTTCCTGCCTAGCTAATGGCCATTCAGCTCTTTATTAAACCAATCACAATTACACATCTTCTCACAATGTAAAGAAATATTATGCAACATTTCCCTCTTTTTGTCTAAATAAAAAGGAAAGATTTTTTAACTCTAAAATAATAAAACTATAAACAGCAAGAACAATTAGCAAGTAAGAAATACATGTATAATGTCCAGTCCATAGTATTTGTCAAATTCAGAGAAAATACTCTATTGTCTATCTTACCTTGGTAAGTCCCAAGTTTTGTACTGTATTTACTTTCTATCATGACTAAGGAAAACTGTAACTATAAGTTTCTCTAACTCCATCAATGAACCAAGAAAGATATAATATTACCTGAGTAAATAGGAAGTGCAGAGCAAGCAACTACCAAAACTATGAGAAATGACAGAAGCAGCTGGCTGCCTGGACAGTCACCCAAAGTTCCACTGTAACATTGGGACATCCATCTTTGGCCTACAGGCCTAGAATACCTGGCAGACTTTTCTGTGAAGCAAGAATTTTGAAGGACTGTCCCATCTTGTCTTGGCAAAGTCAGGCAGGTGCTTTCTTTTGTGTCTTGCTTGTCCAATTTGGACAGCATACTGTCAGCAGTTGAGGCGAGGGCAGTTACTTGCCCAAATGAATAGCTTTTGCCACAAAGAAGCAAACTCCATATGGAGGTTCTTTGATATTCATCATCCTTTTTTGAAGTAAGTTGATGCTGCCAGGAACAGATATGTCTCACTGTAAGGAAAAGCCTTATGTTATTAAAACATTTTAAATATCGTATGCTGTAGGTCTTTGAAGTGTTTGTAGATCATCTATCTAAAAATACATCTCTGTATGACCTTGAAAACATACCTAATATGACTATAAATTTGACTGTTATAGATGATTAACTATTAACCTGTATTTCTTTATTATCCTAAATAGCTTTCAGTGACGAAAACTGTGTATTACATTTTTAAATGAGCTGCATAGGTACAGTACCTTAAACAAGAATAGAAACATATGCAGTATGACAAAAGTGATTTTAAATTTGTGTCAATATACAAAAATCCATACCAATGTAAAATATTTAAGGCTACTGGTTGTTCAAAAGTAGACTCAACAACCCATCCTTTTATCCCATCATTTCTATACTATATCCCTACTTTTCCCTTCAGAAAGAGATCCCTGAAGCTAATCTCCTTTGTTTAGCTTTCTTCCTGACCATGACAATAACAACTTGTAACCAACCCCCCTAAACAATGGCAAACATCCATAACCCACTGAATGACCAAAACTCATCATCCTACCTCTTGGGAATGTGAGTGTCATGCTCTCTAAACTGCTTCTTGTTGTCTGGGAGTGATAGAATCTTTGGGGGACCACAAGAATATTAGGATAATGGTCAAGTTGGGGGCGGGGGCTAGCATTAACATCTGTTGTCCAGTCTCTGTGCAATGGGAAAGGGCAAGGCTTATCTGCAATCCTGGCTAGAATAGTCTCTGAGGCTTAACCATCTCAGCCAGCAGCCTTGAGGCTGTTCTAGATATAGAACTCTGAGGAAACTGCAACAGAGGAACTCTGAGGGGTTGGATCTCCTGAGCTGTGGTGATATATTTGTAATATAAGAAATAAAGCTTGCCTGAAGATAAGAGGACAGAGCTAGCCACAGAGGTCAGGCAGTGGTGGCACACACCTTTAATCCTAGCACTCAGAGGCAGAGGCAGAGGCAGAGGCAGAGGCAGAGGCAGAGGCAGAAATCTGTCTGGATTTTTGTGAATTCAAGGCCACACTAGGCTTCATGAGATTAACCCAGTCTAAAAGAGAAACAGCCAGGCAGTGGTGGCACACACCTTTAATTCCAGCACTTAGGATTACACATCTTTAATACCAGCACTAGGAAGGTTGAGACAGGAAGTAATATGGCTGGGCAGAGAAAGGAATATAAGGTGGGAGGAGATAGGAATTCACTCTCTTGCAGAGGATCTGTCAGGCTAAGGATTTGGTGAGGTAAGAGATGGTAGCTATGGCTTGCTCTGTTTCTCTGATCTTTCAGCTTTCACCCTGTTATCTGGCTCCAGGTTTTTATGATATGACCATTTAGGATTCATGCAACACTGGGCCACCATTTTCATTCCCTTCCTCTGAAAACATAAACTTTCAAAGGTAACATATATATGTCTGCATTAACAGAAGTATGGACTGTGTGTTGTACACAAGCCAGCCAAAGATGTTTTTTATTTTATGTTTGAGCAGGTAAAATATATGTCACTGGTCTTGTAGTTTTTCTAGGTTTACTTCTTCATTTTTGTAGCCAGGATTTTTTTTGGGGGGGGGGATCTCCTCTGATCAAACCTGATCTCTATCAACCTTGAAGGGATCCGAAGCCTTTCATTTTCTATGGAAACAAAAGCATAATCTCTTCCCTAAAGCAATACATTTTTTGACTTCCATTTTAAAGTTAAGGCATCCCTAAAATATCTAGGCTGGTTTAATTCACAATTCCTTCCACAACCCAATGTCTCTCTGCAGCTGTTATTCTCTGTTCATTAGCATTCAAAAAACCAAAATTAACAAAACATCATATAAGGTCCAAACTTATGTGACTTATTTTTATAATACTTTACTCTTTTTTAAAAGACTTTATTTTCAAACTATTTATTTTTTTCTATGACTGTCTATACCCACTTTCTGTTCTTTCTTCAGCATCTAAGCACATTTTTAAACATACTGTACCTTTTAAGAGTGTGTGTGTGTGTGTGTGTGTGTGTGTGTGTGTGTATGTGTGTGTGTCTGGACCTGACTTTACTAAGCATATGCAGTGTTTTCTGGCCACATGAGATAAATCTTAAACTAACATGTAAGCCACAGCATGGCTCAGTTTAGCACATGGTGCTGTCAGCTAGCTCTAGCCTATAGGCAGCAGCTGGTAGCTGTGCCTCTGTATGTTGCTGAGCACCAGACCGCTTCAGAGACTGCAGGACTAGGAAGATACATCTTGGTCCTTGCCCAGAACTTTTCTTAGCTTTTTCAGACCCCGTGTTTGGATATTAGAGCCTTGTAGCAGGAATCTTAAAAGGTCTTATTAATAAAGTCAAACCTGGAGCTGGGTATTGGGGTGAATTCTGGAAGATCAGAGAAGCAGAACAAGCCACATCTACCTCACCTTGCTAATTCCTCAGCTGATCCTGTTTCCTTAGACTGGATGCCTCTCAGCTGAACTGTGCTGTTCAAAAGCCTAAAAGCTTAACCAGCCTAGTTCCTGGTCCTCATGCCTTATATACCTTTCTGCCATCACTTCTTGGGATTAAAGGCTCACTTCCCCACTTCCCAGGATTAAAGGCATGAGTCACCATGCCTGGCTGTTTTCAGTGTGGCTTTGAACTCACAGAGATCCTGATGGATCTCTGCTTCCCAAGTGATAGGATTTAAGGCATTTGTGCCACCATTTTCTGGCCTTTGTATCTAGTGGCTGTTCTGTTCTCTGACCCCAGATAAGTTTATTAGGGTGAACAATATTTTGGGAAGCACAATATCACCACATAGCCCACATGTTAGATGCCATATTTTGGTGGATTTTTCTTTGGGCCACCAGCTCACAAAAAACAACACAGAGACTAATTATTAATTATGAAAGTTGGACTAGGCTTGTTTCTAACTATCTCTTATAACTTAAATTAACCCATTTCTAATAATCTATTAATTCTTCTCTGAGATCTCTCTGTCCCAGAAGTCCTGCTGAACCTCTTCCTGTCTGGCTAATGGCCATTCAGCTCTTACTACACCAGTCATAGTGACACATGTTCACACAGTGTAAAGGAATATTCCACAACACAACTCTCTATTTTTCCATTTCCTCATTAATATCACCTGTATACTTCTCTTCTTCTCTCAACCTCCCACCACTTTTGGCCTTTTCTTGGTTTCTGTGGCTACTCCATGTTGTATACTCACATTTGAGGACTTAGAGATAAGCACCCTGGATAAGAGAGGACATGCAGTATTTGTCTTTCTGGGTCTAGGTTACTTTACTCAATACAATCATTTCTAGTTCCATTCACTTACCTGCAAAGTCAATTTTCTTTACAACTGAGTATTATTTCATTGTGTATATGTATCACATTTTCATTATATATACATCTGTTGAAGGACATTTAGTTTGTTTCCATTTCCTAGCTATTGTGAATAGAGTAGCAGGAAACATGGTTGAGGAAGTATATGTGGAGTAGGATGTTCAGTTCTATGGGCATATGCCAAGGAGTGGTATAGTTGGGTCATATGGTAGATCTATTTTTAGTTTTTTGGGGATTAGCCATACTGATTTCCAGAGTAGATGCACTATTTTGAATTTCTACCAACAGTGAATGAGAGTTAACCCCCCACAACTTTGTCAGCACTTGTTAGTTGTTTTGTTGATCTTAACTATTTTGACTGGGGTAACATCAAATCTCAAAGTTGTTTTAACTTGCATTTCCCTGAAGATCAAGATGCTGAGGATGATGCACTCCTGTTGCTGCTGTTATTACTATTATTTCTCAGGAATGCTTTAGCTATGTGGGGTCTTTTCTGGTTCCATATGGATTGTAAGAATCTTATCTATTTCTATGAAGGGTGTTGTGGGTATTTTGATTGAGATTGAATTTCAATTTATAAATTGCTTTTGGTAGGAAGGTTATTTTCATAATATTAAGTCTACTGATTCATAAACACAAGATCTCTTTCAATTTTCTGTTGTCTTTATCAATCTCTTTATGCAGAGATGGGAAGTTTTTATTGTAGAGATTTTTAACCTCCTTGGTTAGCTTTATTCCAAGATTTTTTATTGTGTTTGATATTACTATAAATGGAGTGTGTTTATGATCTCTTTCTCTGTGTGGTTATTGTTGTTGCATCAAAAGGCTATTGATTTTTGTAATTTTATTTTTTATCTTGCCACTTTTCAGCAACAGTTGCTTATTTCTAAAAGTTTTCTGGTTGATTTTAGGGTATCTTTTATGTATAATATGATATCATGTATAAATAGTCATAATTTGACTTCTTTTCCTATTTGTATCCTGCTTACTTCCTTCTCTTGCCTTATTGTTTCAGCTAGTGCTCCAAGTGCTATATTAAAAAGGAGTTGTGGTAGTGGGTATTCCTGTCTCATTCCTGATTTTAATGAGAGTTTTTCTCCATCTAAGATAATATTGGCTGTGAATTTGTCATATATAGCCTTCATTATATTGAGTAATGTTTCCCCCAGTCCTACTTTTTCTAGGTCTTTTTTATAATGAAATTATGTTGGATTTTTGTCAAAGGCTTTTCCTGAACTAATTGAGAAGACAATGAGACTTTTGTCTTTAAGTTCATTTATGTGCCTGAGCCTTAAATTGGAAAGCAAAGACAACAAATGCATAGTTAGATGTTTGAATATAGATGCAAGCAGAGTTGAGTAACTGTGGCCATTGATGCAATACATCCTTCTTCAGGATAATGCAGTTTAGATAGAATAATACACACTAAGCCCCCAGGACTCAGCACTCAGCACTCAGCAATCCCTACTCTAATGCAACCAGAATTACCAAGAGTTTTAGCTGGTCTTGTGTGCTACTTGTGAACACATAGAATTTCTTGTTTTAAAACAGTAGAGTTGGGTTAAAGCCTGGCTATGAAATGTTTCTTATTACTCTTCATATCACATAATGAAAGGACCAAACTGACCTTGACTAAATAATGACTCATTGCTGACTCTCTGTTCTCGGATATAGTACATACCTCTTGATTTTTTTTTTAGCTGTAAGATACAGGTAATTGTAGTTGTCATGCTGAATTTTATAATGTTCATAAAAGAAAATCATCCTATATCTTTCTAATGTTTGCCATATTATATAGATGTTTGTCAGTTTTCTATAGATGCCAGCTATTATTCAACACTTCCAAGAGAAGCAATTATACAAATTCTACTACATAAGGATAGTAACTAAATACTTTTTATGAAAATATATGCATGTGTTTCCAAAATTAGGATTAGATGATTTACCTATAAATCATTTTCCTCACCTTATATGTCATGACTACCATTTCTTTATTCATTTACCTGTTGATAGACATTGGAGCTGTTTTTATGACTTCACTATTGTTCATGTTGCTGAAATGAACACAGGCATGTGGGTTTCTCTTTAGAATGCTGATTGTGTTTCCTTTGGATATATGCGTAAGTGGCATTTTTAGGTAACACAATAGTTGTATTTTAACATTTTGAGGCAACACCCTACTCTTTTACATATTGCTTTTACCAACTTACATTTCCACCAGCAGAACTCAGGGGATGCTTTCTTCATAATCATGCCAAGATATTGTCATCTTTTTGCTAATAACTATTCTAGCAGATGTGGAGTAATATCTCATTGACTTGGATATTTACTTTCCTGATGACTGATAGTGCTAAGCACCTTTTCATGAACCTGTTGCTTATTTTCATGTCTTGTTATTTGGAAAAAATGTGTTTAAGTTTGCTGCCCATTTTCAAAAATGCCTACTCTTTGTTATTGAATTATTTTTGATATTAATCCCTTCCAGATATACAGTTTGGGAATATTTTCTTCCACTGTACAAAGTTCCCTTTTTACTTTGTGCATTGATTCTTTTGCTGCGCAGAAGATTTTTTTTTTTTTTATGTAGCCTCACTTGCTTGTTTTTGTTGCTTATTTTTTTCTGTCTCATGCACCCTCCAAAAAGACCATTAGGATTACTCCTATGTCTTCTAACTCACTGCATAAAAACAGACTGGAAAATTATTCTGCCATAATAGAAGAAAGCCCTTCCATTTGTGACAACATGAGTGACGTTTGAGGGTATTATGCTGAGTGAAACTAATCAGATAAATCAAATACTCTGGCCTCATTTACATATGGAGTCTGAATAAGTAGAATTCACAGAAATAGAAAGTAGAGCAATGGTTTCTAGGGTTTGGAGGATCAGGGAAATAGAAGGATTTTATTTAAAAGATAGAAATAGAAATGTTCTTTAGAAGGATTAACAATTCCTGGAGATTATTGCTAATTATGTGCTAATACACAGCATGATGACCATTGTTAATAATGGTGCATTATATATGAGAAATTTGGTGGGAGTAAATCTTTGGTGTTCTCAACACACACACACACACACAGACACACAGACACACACACACAGAAACATGCACAGACATGTAACACACATACAGACAGACACACACAGAAACATGCACAGACATGTACCACACACACACACACACACACACACACACACACACAGACACACACAGAGAAACATGCACAGACATGTAACACACACACACACACACACACACACAGACATGCACAGACACACACAGACATGCACAGGTACACACATAGATTTCTCCCCAGACATGCAAACACAGAGACACACACATACAGAGACACACACATACAGAGACATGCACACACAGACATGGACACACATCACACACACATATACACACAGATATACATGCATATATCCACACCCAAATGAAATAAAACAAAATAAATAGTGCCTGGGCGAGGTGACAGTTGTGTGAATCAACTTGACTGTGGTAATCATTTCATAATATTGTGTATCTCAAAACATTGTGTTGTGCATCTTAAACTTCAGCTGTCATTATGCCTCAATAAAGCTGAAAATAATAACATTTTTCTTGGTGAACAAATAAAGATCTACAATAATACAGTTACACATCACCTCCTCACATTTTCTCTTTCCTTTGAGCTTGGCCTCTGAAAGCTGCTTCTTCAATGCCCTTTATCCTCCATAGAGAGGAGGCAGAAACCCTCACATTGCCTGGCCTAAAGGCCAGTTCCTCTTGGTTCTTGACTAAGCTTATGGGTGGTATTGGCAGTAGAGTATACCAGGTCATGATTTTGCTGGATGATGCTGCATCCTGGATTCTGATTCCTGGACAGGTGCATCAGGCCCTTTTCTACTGTTTTTGGACTGGACATACTCTACTACAAAGGCAGCCAGTATTGCCTGTGCTTTGTGACCAGTTCGACCATGGTTTTTGCTTGCCATTCTTCCAGTCTCTAAAGTCTCCTTCACCTTCAATTGGTTGTCCCACAGCAATTCAGAAAACATGTCCACCTCAAGCCCAGGCTGCTAGATGGAGTGAACACCTTTCAAGAAGTGCATGTTAGCAGTGTGGGACCTTTGTGTTAAATGCTAGTGACTGTTCCATGAGGGCCAAGTCCTTGAGGGTACTCTGGCTGCATTTCTTACAAGAGGTGGCCACTCTTGGTTTACTTCACTTGGTAGAGCCTGTCTGAGGCCTCGATATCCACTACTGGTGTAGCACCTGAATCTGCTGTCTGATGGGTCTACTAATGAGCCAGTTCTCCAAAGACATGGTTATTAATTTTTTAAAGACTTCTGTCATATAGTAGAAGGGCTATTAATTCTTCAGTCTTTTAACAGTGATAGGTTTATAGAAGCTAATATCCTTACAGAAAGTAGAGCTGACTAAGGAATTCCCTAGTCACCCCAGTGCTGTGCTCAATTTTCTTCTTGGCATAGATAGTTCCTTTTCCATTTCCCCCCAAACATCTCTTTGTTTCTGTGAATCTACTAACTATTCCAGTTCTACACTCCTCCCTCTCAACCACATATTAGAAAATGATGCAGAAACAAAACTAAGATACTTATAATACAGCCTTTTTCTGAAATGTTTGTGTTTTAAAATGATCACTTTAAACAAAATGCCTCCAGAAGCAAAGAGGTTCTATGATAGTAGAATGGTGGCATTATATGGGATCACAAGGAGGTTGGTGTCTTCACCTGTAGTATGTGAAATGGGGCTTTATAACTCTGGATCCTTGGTCCAGGGAAAGAGCTTATACAGCTCCAACTCACCTATTAGCAGGTAGGGAATGGGTGCAATAGTTGGTGTGAGATTTTTGAGCTTCTATGGGGTCAACATAATGACTTTATAGTTCTAACAAATGTTAATTCAGTTTCCTCCCAAAATTAGCATTTTCTTAATCAATTATTGTAGATTTGTAGGATTAGACTACAGCCCTTTATTTAAAACTGTTTAAGCAAAGGCAGAGAGACTCAAAGGAGATAACGTGAACCTTTCTTCAGCAAACCATGCTGCCCTAATCTGCTTTAAAGACATGTTATCTTTGGTTCTCTCCTCCTGCTGTGACTCTGAGTAGTTTTTCAGCTGCCTGGATCATGTGCCACAAAAGGCTCTTTCTTGTGAAGACCATGCTTCTTTTTTTTAACTTTGGACACCTTTTCTGGTAAAGGTCAGCTGGTCATGAGATGGAGAGAAAGAGTTGTATCCCATCAGGCTCATCTTCCCTTTGGCTTCCATCCAGGTAGGCTAGATTTGATATGATTTTACTCAATTAGAATCAGTCCTCATCAAATGCTTTCAAGTAGCAACTGCATGCTGAGCACTGAGATAGGACACAGAATACAGACATGAATCAGATAGAGCAGGATTGACATTAAACAAACCATGACAGAGCATGTTTGAATGACATCAAAGTTATCATTGCAGATCCCACATCCAGGAGAGGAGACAGATGACAATCCAAAGCTGTCACTTCATCTTGGCCCAGATTAGCACGTAATAAGACTACTGTGTCTATTTTCTAAAAAAATAATAATAATTAAATTGAACAATCATTTATTGAGTAGTTACCTGAATGCTGAGTGCTTAGGACTAAGAAGAGAGGAAGAGTTAGAGCCAAAGTTTAGTAAAATATAACTCCTGATCTCAGAAGATGTAGGACCTATGAGCAGGGGATAGGTCATAGGACATAATCAAAGAAGCAGAATGCATAATGTCATTTAAGAATGGCAAACATAACAAATGAATGATGTGGGAAGAAGATATGATTAACAGGCCATCATGGTTTGGGGGGAGGAAGAGATATTGAAATGCTCTCAGAGTTTTAACTGAGGGAAATGAGGAAAGAATTTTGGTTGTAAGGTATAACATGAGAAGAGGCATAGAGGTTGGGAATCTTGGTTTTGGACATCAGTTAGTAGTTTAAACAGGGACTGTAGCTAATGGGAAAAAGTGAGATAGAAGGAACTGCAAAGGTAAGTGAAGGGCTTCACAGTGGAAGATTTTATCTGAAAAAAGGAGCTCATATTTAATGTGGTTGGAAAATTTTCTTGGGAAAAAGGTAGTCTCCATCTGTGTTCTGTGCACATTTCCTACAGCAAGATATAGAGTTAGTGGAAACAGGGAGGGAGTAGGGTGTGGTGATGGTTTGGAGCCTGTTCAAGGTTTGTGAGTTGTAAGAAGTAAACTGGAAGTGTTCTTGTGGACATTACAGAACATGGGATTTAGCTTCAGGACAATCCTTCCCGTATTCAAAGATGACTTAAGAGAGTTCAAGTCTTGGTAACTGGGAAAAATGTCTATAGTAGACACTTACCATCTTGCCTTTTTTTCTTCCCTGTATCTATTGTTGGAAATCATGTGCTTGGGCCTCATTAATCCTTGATTATTACTGAGACCATTTTTAAGATTTCTTCCTAATTCTCTGAGTCACTGAATGTCTTTCCAACATCTAACTCTGACTTATGTGCTATAGAGAGGAGAATAAGTTTGGTTTTGGACAGGAAGATCTGGTGGGACCATTCTATCTTAGATAGAGAGGTAGAAATTAAGAGTGAATATTCTGAAAGAGATTGAGGTTCAGTGGTGCCCCTTAAAGCTTAGAGAATATCAAGCCTAAAAAGAAACCTATTTATTTAGCTGTGGAGTAAGAGATGAGATACTTGCCTACTAAGTCAAATGATGATGAGGTTTGTAACTTCATTAGATAAGTTGGGATGTCAACAGATAACCAGGAAGAAAGGAGGTGGCAAAGTCAGAAACTCAAGGCCCAACTATTCTTAGCAAGTCTGAGGAGGAAGAGACGATAGAAGCAGAGGGGTGGTGTGGAGTTAAGGGCAGAATAGTCAGAAATGTTGGTGTAGAAACTGAAGTGAATTTCAAGAAAATAACATTTGGGAAAGAGGTTCAATTTTGCATTAAAGTTAAGAGTAATACCCATGAGAATTTTGGCTGAACATTTTCTGAAATGATGGTGACAAGATTCAGTGTATGATGTGGTGATGAATAAAATGGCCTTCATAGCCACAAATATTTGAATATGTGGTCCCCAGTTGGTGGAACTGTTCGGGAAGGATAAGGAGGAGTGGTTTTCTTGCAATGAGCTGTCACTGGGGATTAGCATTCAGGTTTCAAAAAGCCCCCATTATTCTTAATTATCTCTTTGTCTCATACTTGAGGATCAGGATGAAAACTCCTAGGTACTGCTCCAGCACCTTAACTTCATTGACCTAATTTGTTGAGCAAGGCTCCATCTTTTTTTTTTCTGTTAATTTGAATCTCTTTTCTTTTTAATTAATTAATTAATTGATTATTATTATTATTATTATATTTGTGTTTTAATTTTACACATTAGCCATGGGTTCCCCTGTCCTCCCCCCCTCCCGCCCTCATCCCCACCTTCCTCCATCCTCTCCCCTCCATTCCCATTTCCTCCAGGGCCAAGACTCCCCTGGGTATTCATTTAAACCTGGTGGATTCAGTACAGGCAGGTCCAGTCCCCTCCTTCCAGGCTGAGCAAAGTGTCCCTGTGTAAGGCCAAGGTCCCAAATGGCCAGCACATGCACTAAGGACAGGTCCTGGTCCCACAGCCTGGATGCCTCCCAAACAGTTCAAGCTATTCAATTGTCTCACTCATCCAGAGGGCCTGATCCAGCTGGGGACTCCACAGCCTTTGGTTCATAATTCATGTGCTTCCATTCATTTGGCTATTTGTCCCTGTGCTTTTTGCAATCTTGGATTCAACAATTCCTGCTCTTATAGTCCCTCCTCTTTCTTGACAATTGGACTCCTGGAGCTCCACCTGGGGCCTGGCTGAGGATCTCTGCATCCACTTCCATCAGTTATTGGATGAGAGTTCCAGCATGACTGTTAGGGTGTTTGACCATCTGATCACCAGACTAGGTGAGATCAGGCTTTCTCTCGACCATTGCCAGCAGTCTACAGAGGATGTATCATTGTGGATTTCGGGGGACCTCTCGAGCACTCTGCCTATTCCTGTTCTCATGTGGTCTTCATTTATCATGGTCTGTTATTCCTCATTCTCCCTTTCTGTTCTTGATCCATCTGGGATCTCCTGCTCCCCTAAGCTTTCTTTCCCTCAAACCTTGCCCTTCATTACTTCCACTGTCGTCCAGGTTGTTCATGTAGATCTCATCCATTTCTCTATCATTTGGTGATCCCTGTATCTGTCCTAGGGTCCCGTTTTCTAGGTAGCCTCCCTGGAGTTTTGTAGCAGTCTAGTCATCTTTGTTTTACATCTAGTATCCTCCTATGTGAGTACATACCATGTTTGTCCTTCTGAGTCTGGGTTACCTCACTCAGGATGATTTTTTCTAGATCCATTCATTTGCCTGCAAACCTCATGATGTCATTGTTTTTCTCTGCTGAGTAGTACTCCATTGTGTATATGTACCATATTTTCTTTATCCATTCTTCAGTTGAAGGGCATCTAAGTTGTTTCCAGGTTCTGGCTATTACAAACAATGCTGATATGAACATAGCTGAGCAAATGCCCTTGTGGTATGATTGAACATTCCTTGGGTATATGCCCAAGAGTGCCACAGCTGGGTCTTGGGGGAGATGGATTCCCAATTTTCTAAGGAAGTGCCATATTGATTTCCAAAGTGGCTGTACAAGCTTGCATTCTCACCAGCAGTGGAGGAGAGTTCCCCTTGCTCCACATACTCTCCAGCATAAGCTGTATTCTGTGCTTTTGATCTTAGCCATTCTGACAGGTGTAAGGTGGTATCTCAGAGTCATTTTGATTTGCATTTCCTGGATAATTAGGGACGTTGAGCAATTCCTTAAATGTCTTTCAGCCATTTGAGCTTCCTCTGTTGAAAATTCTCTGTTTAGTTCTATAGCTCATTTCTTAATTGGACTGTTGGGCATTTTGATGTCTAATTTCTTGAGTTCTTTATATATTCTGGATATCAGCCCTCTGTGAGATGTGGGGTTGGTGAAGACCTTTTCCCATTCTGTAGGCTGTTGCTTTGTCTTGTTGACCATGTCCATTGCTCTACAAAAGCTTCTTAGTTTCAACAGGTCCCATTGATTGATTGTTTCTCTCAGTGTCTGTGCTACTGGTGTTATATTTAGAAAGTGATCTCCAGTGCCAATGCGTTCAAGAGTACTTCCTACTTTCTCTTTTATCAGGTTCAGAGTAACTGGATTTATGTTGAGGTCTTTGATCCACTTGGATTTAAGTTTAGTGCATGGTGACAGATACGGATCTATTTGCAGCCCTCTACACATTGAAATCCAGTTATGCCAGCACCATTTGTTGAAGATGCTTTCTTTTTTCCATTGTACATTTTTGGCTTCTTTGTCAAAAATTATATGTTCATAGGTGTGCGGGTTAATGTCAGGGCCTTCAATTCGATTCCATTGGTCCACATGTCGGTTTTTATGCCAGTACCAAGCTGTTTTAATTACAGTAGGTCTATAGTAGAGCTTGAGGTCGGGGATTGTGATGCCTCCAGAGGTTGTTTTATTGTACTGGATTCTTTTGGCTATCCTGGGTTTTCTGTTTTTCCATATGAAGTTGAGTATTATTCTTTCCAGATCTGTGAAGAATTGTGTTGGTAATTTGATGGGAATTGCATTGAACCTGTAGATTGCTTTTGGTAAGATTGCCATTTTTACTTTGTTAATCCTGCCTATCCATGAGCATGGGAGATCTTTCCATTTTCTGACATCTTCAATTTCTTTTTTCAGGGACTTAAAGTTCTTGTCATATAGGTCCTTCACATGCTTAGTTAGAGTAACCCCAAGGTATTTTATATCATTTGTGGCTATTGTAAAGGGTGATGTATCTCTGATTTCCTTCTCAGTCTGTTTGTGTATTGTATATAGGAGGGCTACTGATTTTTTTGAGTTGATCTTGTATCCTGCTATGTTGCTGAAGGTGTTTATAAGCTGTATCAGTTCCTTGGTTGAATTTTGGGGGTCACTCATGTATACTATCATGTCATCTGCAAATAGGGAGAGCTTGACTTCTTCCTTTCCAATTTGTATCCCCTTAATCTCTTTATGTTGTCTTATAGCTCTGGCTAGAACTTCAAATACTATATTGAATAAGTATGGGGAGAGGGGACAGCCTTGCCTTGTTCCTGAGTTTAGTGGTATTGATTTGAGTTTTTCTCCATTTAATTTGATGTTGGCTGTTGGCTTGCTGTAGATTGCCTTTATTATGTTTAGGTATGTTCCTTGTTTTCCTGATCGCTCCAAGACCTTTATCATGAAGGGGTGTTGTATTTTGTCAAATGCCTTTTCTGCATCTAGTGAGATGATCATGTGGTTTTTTTCTTTGAGTTTGTTTATATGATGTATTACATTGACGGACTTTTGTACGTTGAACCACCCTTGCATCCCTGGGATGAAGCCTACTTGATCATGGTGGATAATTGTTTTGAGGTGTTCTTGGAGTCTGTTTGCCAGAATTTTATTGATTATTTTTGCATCAATGTTCATGAGGGAGATTGATCTGTTGTTCTCTTTCTTCCTTGCCTCTTTGTTTGTTTTAGGAATCAGGGTAATTGTATCCTCATAAAAGGAGTTTGGTAATATTCCTTCTGCTTCTATTGTGTGGAATAATTTAAAGAGTATTGGTATTAAGTTTTATTTGAAGATCTGATAGAACTCTGCACTGAAACCATCTGGTGTGGTCCTGGGCTTTTTTTGGTTGGGAGACTTTTAATGACTGATTCTATTTCCTTAGGACTCTTTAAATCGTTTATCTGGTCTTGATTTAACTTAGGTATGTGGTACCTATCCAGAAAATTATCCATTCCTTTTAAATTTTTTTTTTCAGTTTTGTGGAGTAGGGGTTTTTGAAGTGTGACCTGATGATTCTCTTGATTTCCTCATTGTCTTTTGTTATGTCCCCCTTTTCATTTCTGATTTTGTTAATTTGGATGCTCTCTCTCTGTTTTTTTTGGTTACTTTGGATAAGGGCTTTTATATCTTGTTGGTTCTCAAAGAACCAACTCTTTGTTTCATAAATCCTTTGTATTTTTCTCTTTATTTCTATTTTATTGATTTCAGCTCTCAATTTGATAATTTCCTGGCATCTGTTCCTCCCGGGAGACTTTGCCTCTTCCTGTTCACGGGCTTTCAGGTGTGCTGTCAACTCACTAGCGTGAGATTTCTCCAGATCCTTTATGTGGGCATTTAGTGCTATGAATTTCTCTGTTAGCCCTGCTTTCATAGTGTCCCATAAGTTTGGGTATGTGGTGTATTCATTTTCATTGATCTCTAGGAAGTCTTTAATTTCTTTATTTCTTCCTTAGCCCATTGGTGATTCAGTTGAGCATTATTCAATTTCCATGAAATTGTAGGATTTCTGTAGTTTTTTCTGTTGTTGAAATCTAACTTTAAACCGTGGTGGTCTGATAGAACACAGGAGGTTATTCCAATTGTTTTGTATCTGTTGAGATTTACTTTGTGGCCAAGTATGTGGTCGATTTTAGAGAAGGTTCCATGGGGTGCTGAGAAGAAGGTATCTTCTTTTTTGTTTGGGTGGAATGTTCTGTAGATATCGATTAAGTCCATTTGAGCCATAACATCCGTTAAGACCATTATTTTTCTGTTAAGTTTCAATTTGGCCGATCTGTCCAGAGGTGAAAGTGGGGTGTTGAAGTCTCCCACTATTAATGTGTGGGGTTTTATATGTGATTTAAGCTTTAGTAATGTTTCTTTTACATATGTGGGTGCCCTTGTGTTTGGGGCATAAATGTTCAGAATTGAGACTTCATCTTGTCGAATCTTTCCTGTGACGAGTATGTAATGTCCTTCATCATCTCTTTTGATTGATTTTAGTTTGAAGTCTATTTTGCTGGATATTAAGATGGCTACACCAGCTTGCTTCTTAAGACCATTTGATTGGAAAGTCTTTTCCCAGCCTTTTATTCTTAGGAGGTGTCTGTCTTTGAATTTGAAGTGTGTTTCTTGTATGCAGCAGAAAGATGGGTCCTGTTTTCATATCCATTCTGTTAGTCTGTGTCTTTTTGTAGGTGAATTAAGTCCATTGATATTAAGGGATATTAATGACCAGTGATTGTTTGTTCCTGTTATTATTATTATTTTTTGATTGTAGTGTGTATGTACTTCTCTTTTTTGGGGTTTACTGCTGTGGTGTTATCTATTGCCTGTGTTTTCATGGGTGTATCTGCCTTCCTTAGGTTGGAATTTTCCTTCTAGTGCTTTCTGTAGGGCTGGGTTTGTGGATAAGTATTGTTTAAATCTAGTTTTGTCTTGGAAGTTCTTGCTCACTCCATCTATGATAATTGAAAGTTTTGCTGGGTATATTAGTCTAGGCTGGCATCCATGGTCTCTTAGTGTCTGCATTATATCTGTCCAGGTCCTTCTGGTTTTCAAAGTCTCCATTGAGAAATTGGGGTTTTTCTGATGGGTTTGCCTTTATAAGTCACTTGGCCTTTTTCCTTCGCTGCCCTTAATATTCTTTCTTTATTCTGTTTGTTTAGTTGTTTAATTATTATGTGTTGAGGGGACTGTTTTGGGGGGTCTAGTCTTTTTTGTGTTCTATATGCTTCTTGTATCTTCATAGGCATTTCGTTCTTTAAGTTGGGAAAGTTTTCTTCCATGATCCTGTTAAATATATTTTCTGTGCCTTTGAGTTGGTATTCTTCTCCTTCCTCTATTCCTATTATTCATAGGTTTGGTCTTTTCATGGTGTCCCAAATTTCTTGGACATTTTGGGTCATGACTTTGTTGGTTTTAGTGTTTTCTTTGACTGATGAATCTATTTCTTCTACTGTTACTTCAACACCAGAGATCCTCTCTTCCATCTCTTACATTCTGTTGGTTATACTTGCCTCTGAAGTTCCTGTTTGTTTACTCAGATTTTCTATTTCCAGCATTCCTTCTGCTAGTGTCTTCTTCATTTTTTCTATTTCCCTCTTCAGGTCTTGAACTGTCTCCCTTGATTTTTCATGATTTTCATTCAAGGATTTATTGTTTTCTTCTGCTTTAATTGTCCTTTTCTCTAGTTTTTATAGCGTTCTTCCCATTTTCTGTTTGTCTGTTCCTCCACTTTATTTTTGATTTCTTCTATATAAGGCTCTAGCCTCTTCATGATGTTACTTATAAGGTTGTTTTTTTCTTCTTCTTCCATTCCGTGATGTTCAGGTCTAGCTGTTGGAGAAGGGCTAGGTTCTGGTGATGCTGTATTGCTCTTTATTTTGTTGTATGTACTTCTGCCTTGGCGTCTGCCCATCTCCTTGTGAGTCAGTTCTTAGTCTTATCAGTGTACTTGGTCCAGACAGAGCTGACAGATTTAGGGAGCCTTTCTCTTGTTGAGATGGAAGCTCTGGGCTGAATGGGAGCTCTGGTCCAGATGAGAGTGCTGGCTGGATAGGAGCTGGGGGGCTGGACTCTGAGTCTCAGGAAGTCCCTGGGGTCTCCTTATCTTGTTCAGATGGGAGCTCCTCTTGTCCAGATGGGAGTTCCGGGACAGGATGGAAGCTCTGGTCCAGATGGGAGTTTTGGGGCCAATGGGATCTGGGGGCTCTCTGGTCCAAATGGGAGTTCCAGGGCAGGATGAAATGCTGGATACTGGTCTCTAAGTCTCCGGAAGTGGCAGGGGTCTCCAGCAGATGGGTGTGGGGGCAAGGCATTGATGTTGTAGTGTCCACTGGAGGGTCTCTCTGGTCCAGATGGGAGTTCCGGTGCTGGGGGCTGGTCTCTGAGTCTCAGGAAGTGGCTGGGGTGTTGGGCAAATGGGTGTGGGGGCAGGGTGTGGAGACTGTAGGGTCTGTCTGCAGTCCCTGGTTCAGATGGGAGATCTGGGGAGGATGGGAGCTGGGGGCTGGTCTCTGAGTCTCAGGAAGTGGCTGGGGTCTTGGGCAAATGGGTATGGAGGCAGGGTGTGGAGACTGCAGGGTCTGCCTGCAGTCTTGAAAAAGGGGAGCCTTCCCACATTGCCTGCCCATTGGCAAGGTCTCACAACTTTTCCAAGCAACATGACCAGCTGGAGTCCATGTGTTCAGACATATAAGCCTGGAAGGGGGGGGGTATTTGAGCTAAAACAAAGCAAAGCAATACAAAAGCCACACTAGCTTCCTTTACTTCTCAAATGATATCAACGGTCCTTAAGTGAATCTAATGGCTCCAGCCCCTTTCTCTTCTTTTTTGAGACAGGCTCTCACATTTTAGCTCTGGCTGGCCTGGGACTCATAATGTAGATTATGCTGGCCTTGAACTCAGAGATCCATCTGCCTCTGCTTCTCAAGTGCTGGGATTAATGGTGGGGACAAGTACCACCGAGCTCTAATGCTTCTCACAGTGCTTTCCTGCCCCGTTGAGCCCACATGCCCAATTTGTGCATTAAATTCAGCAGTCAAACACCTCTCTCTTTCCTTCCTATCACTGTATCAAGGAAAGGTTGTTTCAATTTAAAGATAAACTATAGAAAGCATATACCTAAGACAATGTGAATTGAGATGAAGTTTGTTTGGGTTCAGGATTGACTAAAGATTTCCCATTTCCTTTCCTGGAGGATTAGTGAAGATGTGACTTTCTCCTTTGGAACTGGAAAAGCTTAGGTTGATTGTTGTATAGGCTTTAAAATGTGAATCTTTTTCTGGTGTGGGAGTGACCAAATACTGATTTGGAAGAAAGGCTGAAAATATAAATGCCAGGTATTTGTTCTCTGAAGTTTGGATCAGAACTTAGAGACCTATACTAAAAAACCAAAAAACATAACAAAAAGAAAATTTGCACCAAATGGATAGCCAGCCAGGACTGATAAACTTTAAATTCTGGAATTTACTATCCAAATCCTGCAAGTTTATAGAAACCTGTTTGTATGAACAATGTTTATCCACTTCATTTGTGAACTAATGATGTTCTTTGTGTATATATTTTTTTCTTTGAGCTTGGGAAACTGAAAGCAGTGTGTATTATTATCTTTATAACTTTAGCAACATCTAGCAGGTATTAAAAAACCATCACCAAGCTGAAATGGAAATATTATGCATGTGTATTCATCTCCTAAGAGGGTATCCACACATCAAATGCCTCAGTGACTAGGTTTATGGGGTATGTTCATTTGTCTGTACTTTCTTGAAAGGGTTTCCCTCTTAACATCATTCCTTTGATAACCCATATTGTGTAAAATTGCATGACAGTACAAGAATCCAGAAGAATACCATCTTGTGGTGTATGGTTGGTTGGTTATCTCAACCAAAGAAGATTAGAAAACTCATGTCTGGACTCTCATTCACTAGTCCGACAATTCTGTTTCTCTTCCACATGGAGAGGGGAAGTGCTCAGTCTCAACTGTACAGTCTTTTTCACAGATCTTTCCCTTCCCATGGAGGTGGTCCATTTGAGCCTTCTGGGTCTTGCATCACTGGATGGCTGCAGCTTTAGACATAAAAGCAAGGAAACAAATGCCACCAGTGCCTTCTCTAAGCTCCCAGTAAATGGATTTACATGCAGCAGCTAAGGAGCAAACTGAAACAGTCATTGACCCCTGTGACCACCTCTTATTATTCAAGGTGCAGTAATCTCAAGGGGCCTCATTCATCTCTTTGCTTGAGTCTTAGCTGACTGCAGAATAATTACAGAGAATTCAAGTTAAGACTAAGAAAGATTTGTCTCTGGCCGAAGGGTACTGGCTTAATAAAACTCAACACACTTATAATTAGTATAAGCCAACTACAAGTAACCTCATGTTTAAATGCAAAGGATTAAAACACCTATTACCAAATAAGAAAAACTTAAAAAATATTAGTGATTCCAAGCACACGATTGTGTGGTGAACTTGAAAAGCATGATGCTAATTATGTGCTCCACTGAATTAAAATGAATTGGTGTTATTAATAAAGACTCAAATGATCCACCCTGCCAGCCCAACCTTTTACCACTTTGAATTTCATTAGAAATGAACTTTTCAATTAAGATCTGTCTCCCCACAGTCACCAAATTGAGTTTTTCAGACTTATGATTCAGTCAAAGAAGCTTAAGGAAAATGGTAAGTGTTGAGGGAGTAGGGAGGGGTGATGGGTCACACCCAATTTGCCATGACAACTTGCCAGTCTCAAATACAATATTTCAACTTGTTTCAGAGTAATACAGTTCCTTGTCTAGGTCTCTGACATTGAATAATTTATTCACCAAAATGGTTCAATTTAAGGGAAAGTGAATGAAGATGTTTACACTGGTGGCAGAACTCTAAAATAATATTTGCAGTGAAAAATTGAAATGGCTGTCATTAACTGCTTTGTAAGAAGAGCAGAAAAGGATAGAAATCAAATGTTTGAAGATGTATTATTCCCAACTTAGATGGTCCTATGAAGAGCTTTGCCATGAAAATAAGAAAATATTCAATTTGAAATTCTTCCTGGAAACTAGGGTGATTTGCCAATGTTTGACATACCAATAATTTCATGAGTAAATAGAGGTTTAATTTGAGACACAATACAGCATTTCTCAAAAAAAAAATTCAGGAGAGCATTTACTCCTGATTGGACAATGTTTTTCAGCGGAGTGTGATGATTTGGGGTAGATTTCTTCATCTTCCCTGCCTCCCCTTTATCCTTGATTGGCTCACCTTGCCAGTTTACTCACAGTTGTATAGACATTGCTACAGCTGAACTGGCCATTTTCATTAATTTATGGCCCTGTTTCTGTTGCCTTGGCCAGTGCTGCTGGCCCTTCCTTCTTTTGTTGGGTCGTTTATCTGCACATCTCCCCTTTGCATCTCACTGTATGTGCTTGCCATTTCAGTAGGAATTTCCCTCCAAGGAAGCTCTGCTTCCAGGAAACCATAGCTGTTAAGTTCTGGGTAAGGTCCTCCAGGGTGGAGGCCTGTCTATAATCTGGTACTGTGTTCTGTAGCTATGACAGAACCCGACACACAGTGACTGAATAACGGCATGATGGTTCTGCCCACCTCAGAGGGTCAGCCTCTAATCCACAGGCCTTCTGCACTGTCTCTTCAGGTCTCTACCACAGCACAATGCAAATCATCCCCACTCCTAGGCTGTGCTTAAACTGATTTCCCCATTGACCCTGCTTCCACCATCTGTCACATCCATCCATCTGTGGGGGGGGTTCCGTGCCTTCCATATTGTTCCAGGCTGGTGTTTGTTCCGAGGACTGTGGGGAGCTGAGGTCCCATGCCTGACCTCTGTAGATGTGCTCAGTTCCCTGAAGTCCTGGTGCTGCAGTGGGGCCCTGCATTCGATGTCTAGATGGTTCTCACCCCTGGCCCTCAGTACCCTTCCTTCACTACTGCTTAGCTTTGGCCTCTTCATGAGAAGGGTTATGACTTCATGGTCAGGTTCAAATGTAGGACCTTCCTTCCCTATTATTTCCTAAGCTGGTCTTCATTCTTTTCCAGGTAGCTCAGCAGCCTCTACAGAGAAACTGAGTGCTTGGTGCTATTTATTGAAAAAAGTGGGGTGATGGTGGTGGTGGTCCCTGTTACAGCAAGAGCCCAGATGCCTCTCTACATGCCTCTCTTCCTGACCATGTACCATCATTTTTAAAAAAAGGTTCACTTTTGGTTTGGTCAGAATGCTCTAATACTTGAGAACAATAGAAAAAAATGAGAAAAATCTTTCTGTAATCTGTACTTGTCACTGTCAGAGTGACCTTCCTTCCTTAGTTCACGTTACTGAGCTTTCGTTGCATTGAGCTACTCTTCTACTTTTAAATCTAAAAATGCCTTTTCCTGTCAAATCTGATTTAAGGGGTTAACAGGAGACTGTAACTGTACATAGAATGTTGACATGCAAACCGGGCACTTGAAATAGACGACCTTAAATGTGGACTCTGAGATAATTAGCAGAAGGGAATTGACAGAAACCAACTGTCCAAGATAGCATAGTGTCACAGTCAAAGGGAGGGGTCAGAACTTGAATAGACAGTCTGATCAAAGCAGATGCTTTCCAAGGGACCTAAAGTTTTAGAGAAAATCACGGGGGCACCTGTTATTCCTGTGGGTATTTAATGGGCAGCTGCTGCATGATCCTCACTCTCCTAGGCTAAGCTGGTGATGTGGAGAAATGGGACAGGGTCTTTAGGATAGAGCTAAGAGCATATGTGACAGGAAGACAGAAGTGAACTGTGTCTGGGGGGGATTTAGTTTCAGATGGGTAGTTACAGCACATGTACACACATTTATTATATAAAACTACACACACACACACACACACACACACACACACACACCTAATTGTGACTGCTCAGTAGGGCTTAATTCTTTGTTTTAGATGTTTGAGCTAATGCTGCAAAGCAAGCTGTTAGTGATCTTGTAGGAGGGGTTGACCATTGGTTTGGAAGAATGCACAGCATGAGTGTGACACCATATTTATTAACCCACTGTTCTGTGTACTATCCTCTCTGCACAGTGCTTATGGGAGAAGCACCTGAGCCTGTGGCTATACCATCTTTCCTTCAGAAGTACAAATCCCAATGAGATGTCCCCTTTCTGTAATCCAGGTGACAAGAGCAATTACAATGCTTTGAGCCTTCATTCCTGACTTTCTGCGCCACTTTGTCAACTGACATCTGAAATAGCCTCTGTAGACCTATTCTAATTATCTTAAATGAAAGCAAGGGAAATGTGTGTATTTATGAGGTAAAATGCATGTTACTCTTACAAGAAAGCTGTTGAGGAAAAATAGAGTTGCTGCTTCAGTACATTTCAAGCTGAAGCATTTACCTAATTATTCTTTATCAATAAAACTCAGGAGTCAGATATCAGGGTAGAACCTGAATGATCAGAGAAACTGCAGAGAAGTGACCAGTGACCTCCTCTCTCTCTCCTTCCTCAATCCAAAAAGGGCTGAGAATCTTTCTAACCCCCACCCCCACTACTTCCTGTGCCTCTCTATATGCCCTCTGTCCTCCAAAACCTCAATGGCTAATTTTGGTCAGCTAGTTGCTAGCTCCACCCTCTGATTCGAGGTAAACTTTATTGTCAGGCTCAGGAGTGTTAGAGTGTGATCAAAATATCCCATAACATTGAGCAATAACTTCCTCCCTTGTTCCTAAGACACAATGTCAGCACAGAAAACTGAGACAATACAAATAAAGAAAACCATAAAAATTACCTGTAATCCCATTGTCCTGACATAATAGCCACTAGTGACATTTTGTCTGTACAGTCTTCCCCCTGTGAACATATTGACACATAGTCAATAGTAGTGGGTATATACTAAGTATGTTATTCTATAATCTGCCTATGTGTTTTCTATCACCAGCTAGCATTAATTTTTAAATATTCAAGCTAAACTTGTCTGGTCTCTAAAATACAATGTCTCAATATCTGTCTGCCTAGCCAATCTTTTGTCTTAGAACTTAACTAAAGTATTTTAAAAAACTCATAGATACATTTAATCTCAAGAGTCAGTTTGGGTCATTCTCTGCCATGGAAAAAGTCAGCAGAGTGGCCCCATCTTCTTGGCTTCCTTGACTCTTGCTGCTACATGGGCCAGCCCATGTTACTTGACCACTATCGACATGTCTGCAGTGACATGGATGTGACTGTCACCGGCACTGATGCTCCTATCCTCTGGGGTCGTCATTGACTACGGAGAAGTGGTTTCTGGACTCATGAATGCTACCTTAGTAATAATTTCAAAAGATACTGTTTGAAAGAAGGGAGGGAATAGTTTCCTACATTATATTCAGCTGAGCTTATACCATAAGTCTGAGTCCCCCTGCCATGTGAGAGAGAGACAGAGAGAAAGAGAGAGAGAGAAAGAGAGAGAGAGAGAGAGAGAGAGAGAGAGAGAGAGAGAGAGAGAGAGAAAGAGAGACAGAGACGAGACAGAGAGACAGAAAGACAGAGAGAATTGTAAGTTTGGGTTTAGAAGCAGATGCCAACATGGAGACTAGAGTGTGAAATACTTACTGGAGGCTAATACCAGGGAAAGAAAAGAGGAAAAAGTATGATTGAGGGGAAAGAGAGATGTTTAAGTGAAGCAGGTCTGAGAAACCCTCAACCACTCCCGAGTGAGTATTGTCCACTAGAATTGTTCATTTGGGCTGAAATAGTCTGCCTATTGTACATCTATTTCATCCTGTAACTGGAAGTAGGTTGCCCCAAGGAAGGGCACAATCTTGTGAAAAGCTCCCTGTAGCTTAGGTATAGACTAAAAGGATTCCCATCCTACCCTCCCCAAAGCTGGACAGCAAATCCTTTCTTGAAGTAGAAATCTGAGTGACTCACCCCTGGTCTACTGCACTCAGCCTTCCTAGCTGTGCTTATCTTTTAGAGTGTCTAGAGCAATAGAACTTCGTCTTGATGGGAAACCTAAAAGGGGAGCACTAGTGGGGTAAACCATAGTTGCACTTGGTTTGGGGCTACAAATGGACGTTGTCTCCCTATTCAGCTGTTCTAGATTCTTTCTCACCTTCAGGGACTAGGTCAACTAGACTAAATGGTTTAACTAGTGGTTTCAGTTAGAACCTAGGTTGTAGAGCTATGACTTGAAAATCATGTCCTCCCCAGGAAGGAAGTTATTGTTTATGTTTATTTTTAGCCATAATTGGGTAAGGGAAGACCAAAAATGTATAATGGTCTGATGGGTCAATTAATATTCTTCCTTGCCCCTGCTGGGCAACAAGAGCGTTGCCTTATTTTCACCATCAGGAACAGTAACAGGACTAGCATGCTGTCTCTTTGTTTTGCATGCTGGTTCGTTGGTCCAAGGAGCCCAAAGTGTTTGCTAGTCCCCCTGGAAGGAATTTCCCTTCTCTAGGAGCCAGTCTTCTATCTCTGTAGAGGGCAAAGCTGTGGTCAAAGCAAACACACCTTTCCTAAATGTGTGAGGGACAGTAATGACAAGTGGAATCTTTCATCCTTCAACTTCTCTGTACCTTACCAATGTAGTCTTTCTCCTGGGATTCTGGTACCCCATAGAGTGTTTTATTTCATGTCTATACTACATCTAGGGCTGGGATTTTGTTTTTTTTTAGAGTGTTGTTTCTGAGATGCAGCTTCTCACAGGCTTCAGTCAGCTTACCCAGCACCAGCTAGCCTGTGGAGCTGATGGGCATGTTGTAGGATGTGAGCCAGATGCATAGTCATGGAACCGCCTCAGTGCCCAGCAGAAGGGAATGTCTCTCCAGGAATCACCAAGTGATCACACATCTGGCTCTGCCCAACATGAATTATGTTCTATCAGACAAATTAAAATAGACTCCAAAACGAGCTCAGCTATCAGAACATGGAAGTGATATACTTTGGAAGGGACATGAGAGGACCAAAAGGAATTCCAGATGTAGCAGGACTCTTCAAAGTTCTTATTAATGAAACCAAACCTGAGGCCAGTTGTTGGGGTGATTGCTGGAAGATCAGAGAAGCAGAACAAGCCACAGCTATCTCACCTTGCTAGTTCCTCAGGTGATCCTGTTTCCTCAGGCTGGAAGCTTCTGAGTCCTCCTCCACATGATTCTCAGCTGAACTGTGTTGCTCCAAAGCTTAACTAACTACATGCTTTTTCTTTTAGATCCTGGTCCTCACACCTTATATACATTTCTCTTTCTGCCCCCACTCCCTGGGATTAAAGGCGTGGGTCACCATGCTTAGCTGTTTCTAAAGTGTCCTTGAACTCAGAGATCTGGCTAGCTCTATCTCCCAAGTGCTGGGATTAAAGGTGTGTACCACCACCGCCCAACTTCTGCTATAGCTTACTCTTCCCATTTTCTAGCCACCATTTTTGGCTTTGTTCTAGTGGCTGTCTGTTCTCTGACCCCAGATATGTTTATTTCAGGGAACACAATACCACCACATTTCCCCTGTTTTTGTCTAAAATTAAAAAAAAGGTTATAACTAATACAAGAAAAACTATCCAATAAGTATATACAATATATACAGTCAAGAATTACATTAATGATGTCTAGTCCATTAACATTTGACAGATTCAGGCAAAAAACTCCATTATATATAACAATGTCCAGTCCAGTAACATTTGTTAAACTCAGACAAAAATTTTCATTACTTATCCTGTTTAAAACAAGTAGTTCCTTTTTAAAAGTATTTTTCTTCTCATAACAGATTCAGTAATCTACCTTTTGTCATTTTTATATCTTCTCCTTTTTCTTTTTAGAGTAGATTCAGTGATCTACCCATTTATCCTATTATATCTATATCCTATCCCTTTTTCTTCTTTAGAAAGAGATCGCATTTATAATCAACCTGATTTAAATAAAAATATTGGTTTTTCTCTGTCCCACACCAGAGGGCTCTTCTGATTTGGGACACAAGAATCTCTTAACCTTTTCTTTTAGCAATATGTCTGGGTTTAGAGAAGGAGTGAGCCAATTCCATCTCCAAAGCCAGCTTGATAATTTGTACTGGTAAGCCACGAGCCATGTGGCAAAGTATAGATTAATAGAAATGGGTTAATTTAAGATAGAAGAAGTAAGTAACAAGAAGCCTGCCACGGCCATACAGTTTCTAAACAATGTAAGTTTCTGTGTGTTTACTTGGTTGGTTCTGAGCATCTATGGGCCTGGTGGGTGAGAGAGATTTGTCCTGACTAGGCCAGGCAGGAAAACTCTAACTATATTCCAGCTCTCTGAGATCCTGGTGGCATGGCAGGAGTTGTGTTCAAACCACATCCAATTCTTTGGAGTCAGAGAGGATGGCCCTGTTCTCAGGTACCATCCTCACTTTGCAACTCCAATGTCTAATGCTGATTGGCATAATCTGTTCTTGAATCCCAAAATTTATTGTGATTTTCCTATGGGAATTTTCTATGAACTCTATGGACATTTGCATAGCATCAATACTTCTATTACTACAGAGTCTGTTAGAACATATGCCTCATCTGACAGGGCTACATTCACTGTAGCTTGAACTCTTTGCTGTAGATTTCTTTGCTTTCCTCTAATCTTCACTTAAAGCTGGCTGCTCTTTGATCATCAGAGATACAGGTGGTAGCAATATTCTGTGTTCCTGGGTTCACATCACATGATTATAGAAGGGCTTTTTTGTTGTTGTTGTTGTTGATGGTGACAGTTTTTTTTCTTTTTGTTTTCTTTCTTTCTTTCTTTCTTATCTTACTGTAGTGGAAATATTCTATACTTAAGTTGCCATGGTAGTAGCCATTATCAACGCATTGAAGAACAGAAATGTGGTTAGTGATGCTGAGGAACTGCAGTTTTAATTTGATCCAATTGGGTTTCATATAACTTAAAGTTTACACAGCCTAAGATGGTCACTATCCAGCATAATGGCAGTTACAAGTATGGAACATGCTGCTGTTGAACCTCTTCACACTGAGCAAAGGTGCTTCCTTTAAGGCAGAAGCAGAGGAGTCAACAACACAGCTAAACATTGCAGAAGGTGTCCCTTGAGTCTCAAACCCAATACTCTAAAACTGTTATTAACATGGTCGTCAAAAGCTTTACTCCCTATGCTCTGGGTCCAAGTGATAGCTACTCATTGTGCATTCAGTAAACTAGCACACAGCCAATGTGATGGTGCAGTGTAATATGGAATATCTAGATGTTTTGTGTTATATATGACAAGAATACAGATTTAGCATAGTTCCAGAAGAAAACTGTAATGAGTAATGCTTACATCACACAAGCTGTTTATGATTCTCTTTTCTGATTCAATGACCAAATCCATAGCCACAGACCATCCATCTGACACTGTATGCATTTGCTCTAGCAGGTGTCACATTGGACAGAGATTTCCAATGGGATACTATTTGGTCAAGCTTGTGATAATCCATATTGGTTGATGAGTAAAGCCCACTGGCCAAATCCAGCATGCTACCTAGATTTGGAAATACATTTTTATTGGAGCACATAATGATGACCATTTACTCACATGTTATCTATGACTACTTTCATGCGGCAACGAGAGAGTTGAATTGTGTCTGTGGCAGGCGATGTGGGCGGCATAATATGAAATATTTATTAACTGGTCTTTTATGACAAATCTGGAAGATCCCTGACATATCCATTTTGTAGCAGCCAGGGGGCAGTTACTGTTGAACCTTTAGCTCTCTAGTAGCCACATTAGTCTCTATTTCCTTGCCTAGCCACCCCTCTGGGTTAGTGTGTGCAGCTGTGCAGTCAACATGAGGACAGAGCCAGCAGGTTAATCTGTGTGTAACCATGCTTTGGTTGTATTTCTATCACTGTTGCTCTTATGTCCCTGCTTTAACAGGGGTCCATGATAACAATTCACATTGTCAAGTATCATCTCAAAGCTCCCACCCAGGGTATGCATCATAGCACAGCCTACTAACTTTTCCCTAGAGTACATTTGCACAAGTAAATGGAAATAGATTCCTTTGCAGAAGGATCAGAGAATGATTATAGTGTAGACATGCTTGGCATTGGATCTTCCAACTGTTTAAGAAAACATTGTGTGTGTGTGTGTGTGTGTGTGTGTGTGTGTGTGTGTCTGTGTGTGTGTGTGTGTGTACACGTGCGTATGCGTACATGAGCATGCATGTGGGTGATAATCATTCTCCACATTCACAGTTAGGTCCTTTTGATGCAGTGCCAACTCTGCTATTTTCACAAGTGTTACAAGCCTCTGACTTTAAGTTGTTTACCTCTAACATTTGTCCATTGTTGTTTGAGGCTTTGATCATTCCTAAGACTATTAGGGGGCCAAATTCTGTGACATCATCTACCATCACCTCTGACCTACAAGGGAAGATCAGAATTGAACATTTGGATGCTGGTGACCTTCTGTGCATATTCTGATGGTGTTGGTAACTGGGATCTTCTCTGGCCCTTTAGAGGAATGTAACTGCTGAGTATAGCTTATGGCCCTAGGTTCTATATTTGTGTAACTAGCCACACCCTTGAGCGTTTAAATCCTTTCTCCATCCTTTGCATCTAAAGCAACTTTGGCTTTCTGCTTTGATCCAGGGGTATTGATTTAGAAGACATTTTCATAGTAGGCTAGTGCCATCTCTTGGGGACCTTGCCCAAGTATTAAATTCTGTATCTTGAGATACTCCCTTAGCCTCTGAGGTTGGTGAACACTTTTATATGTTAGGTTTATGTTCTGGTCCCTTGATTAAGCACGATCGGAGTACAGCCCCACAGGTACTACCCTTGAACATTCCGGAACCTAGGAGATCATGCTGGCTAAATTGACAGCTCTTCTGGAAGATGGTCCTTTGCCCTCCTTAGCAGTCTCAGCACCTTCTAGCTGGGTTATTCTATGCTTTAACCCCAGCTACAGTTAGAGGTCAGTAGGGGGAATCTGGGAGTGGGGATCCCATGGTGCTGCTGAGGCACAGTTCTATTGTCCTCTGTGATGAGCTGGAACAGTGTAGCAGCACTTAGGTGTCCGGCCTCAGCTCCTCTCCCTGTTCCTTTTGTGTCCTTATTAAGAGCCACAGTGTTTTGACTATCCCATGGCCTAGCCAGCAGCAGGTTTTCCCAGCAGGCTTGAGCCTAAGCCAAGTCCTTGAATATTCTCACACACTGATAAAGATGTTAAGCTTGTTTCCCAGAAAGATACTGCTCCTGGCCCTGAGCCAAGGTTCCTTAAAGCCTTGTTTCATCTTCACACATGCCTAGCCTCTTGCTGTGACTGTGTTCAGTACTTGTTCTCTGAGAGTACTTGGTGGAGATAAGCTCTAACACTGTCTGAAGTATCTTCTCTCATTCACACTGACATATCTGCCCCTTTCTTTGGAATCCCAATCGCTTCCATTTTGTAGCAGTTTGGGACATTCTTTTGTGGGAACTCCCTTGCTTCTTGGGATGACTGTAGCCCTAGAATTGGTGGGGCACAAGCAGGGTGATTAGGTTGTATCTACTGGCTGGCCTAGAAACTTTAGAGACACCTAACCAGATGTCTCCATCGCGTATCTAGGTCTTCTAATAGGGTTTTGACGTTGGTAGAACAGACTTGACTGCATTAGTCTCTTAATCTTTTTTGGAAGGTCAGTCACTTTATTAAATTCTTCCCTTGATCTATGGTTTTTCTCTGTCCTTGTGTCACAGAGATTATTGCTCTATACTATATCTAAAAATTATCCAATGCTTTAAAATGCATATTTTTAAACTTAGAGTCTAGTAAGAAATATTTATCTACTCATATAATCTTTAAAAATATCCATTGTGGGATTTTTTTTTTTAAGACAGTGGATCATCTTGATGGAGAGCAAGCTTCACAAAGTGTGGAAGCGGTACCTATCTAGTGCTGCATCCACATTAGGCATCTGTGTGAATATCCTCCCAGCTGAAGGAGCGTCCTTTGATCACTGGTTTCTTGACTTGGACTGCATGTGGTGTGGAGCACTCCACAGAGGTGCTGAGCCTTTCATCAGTTGCCAAACCTTCCCTCAGTCTGCTGGGTGTCTCTGTACCAGCTCTTTAATGCAATCGCAATCTCCCTGGAACACAAGCTCGTCTGTCCCTTGCTAAGGACCACCTGAGGACTGTAATTAGAACTTAGTGCACAGGCCTCCTTCTAACAGGACTTGCCTGCCTGCTGTAATTGCAGCCCTGGCACAAGCCCAAATTGGTTCTGCCGGATTGTTTTCCGGTGATCCCGTGACTCATCTTAATTTCTTCTGGATGCCTTTTCGATAAAATGTGCTATAGCCTAAAACTTTGGTTAAAAAGTATGTCTACTAATTTCTGCTGTTTAAAGTTTTTGGTAACTAATCACATTTATATAACATTTCAGTTCTGGGACTGCGTTAGTATTGAATATCCATTTTAAAAAACAAATGTGTCAGGTTAGTTTCTTTGCTGCTTTTAATCAATATCAAACATTGATGGATAACATTACAAATATGAAAATTTCATCTTACCTCCTTCCTTCCCTCTTTTTCTTTCAGATATCATGTCCTTCGTCTATGAGAATTTATTGAAGATTTATCTCCCTGTTGATTAAACTGTGGCCAGATGTAACATTTTGGGCTTAGGCCTCAGAATGGTAATAACGTTGAAAACATTTTAATCCTTGTACTTTTCTGGGACATGAGTCAGAGTCTCCATGCATGCTCCAGCCAGCTGTCCAGGCTCTGCACTGCCTCTGTGTGTCTCTGTGAGGTCTTTACTCCTAAGAAGCCACAGAGAACTGAAAGTGAGGTCTGCTGCAGACAGGCATGCTCTAGCCATTGTCCTTGTACAGCTCCATCCTGCACTCCAAGAAAAGCTCCCCAAGGACAAAGTTTATCTATCATTATGTTCCCCAGAATGTGCTGGGCATTTGGCAAGTCATCAATAATTGTTTGCTGGAGCAAATATGACAAACCCATAAAAGCATAATATTGATTTTTATTTTTTCACAAGAGTCTTAGCTCTTACAATTATTTGTAGGTTAATTGAAATATCTTTTCAGTTATTTTTTTCTGATAAGAATACACATCCATTGTGGTTATTTTGAAAAAAGGAAAAATTTAAATGGTTAATAAAAATATTTTCACATATTGCCATAGGCTAGTTGTTTTAGTTAATATTATATGATTTTAATATTTATTTTATTTCATTTGATTTGTGAATTTCATAATGAATGATACATCATTTATTCTCCATTCCAACTCCTTCTATGTACTCCCAACTCCCTTTCAAATTTGTGACATCTTCTTATTTAATTATTATTGTTATACATGCACATATACACACACAGCACAAATACAATATGCTATGTTCATTTAGCACTGCTTATACATGTATGTGTAGCTAGAGTTTTCCTGGTCCTGCCTGGTCCAGGTCAGGACAAATCTCTCTCATCCGCCAGTCCCATAGCTGCTTAGACCCAACTGAGTAAACACACAGAGTTGCTTGCATCTTTCTCCCATTTCTCAGGTAGTATTATATCCTTTTGAGGTCTTTGATGTAGATGAAGACTAGAGATAGTTATAATTTTCATTAGTTATGATGAAAGATAAGTTAGATATGAAACCTTAGACTCACAAATACAAGATAGATAGGATATCTTCTTTAATTTTGCCAAATACAAGTAGACTAGTTATTATAAATAGACTAGATATTGTAACTGTAATTCTTGCTTGCTAATTGTTTTGTTATATGTAATTTTACTATGTGAAAGTTAAAACCTTCCTTTTTGAAAAAAAAAGAGAGAGATTTGTCCTGACCTGGGCCAGGCAGGACCAGGGAAACTCTAGCTACATGTATGTGTACAGGTTGACCACTAAAATTACTTCTATTTTGTTTAAGTTTCTCCTACTAGTGACTTATTTTCTTTGTTTTTTTTTTTTTAAAGCTTTTGGAACTCTCACAAAATGGTTGCTTTAAATCCTCCAATGGACTTTTCTCCTTTATTAACTACTTTTTGTTTTGTTTCTGGCACTTTGTTTTGTCAGGTGGGAGGTCATGGTTTTCTGAATGCTCTTGATGCTTTAAAAATATGTGATGCATGTGAAAACTGAAGGATTGAGTATTTAAGTCAGTCTTTATGGTCTGGCTTCATTTTTGCATGTATTTCCAGAAATTCTAAGCAGGCTGCAAGTTTCCTCTGAGCCTGTAGTTCTTTCTTTTATTGCAGTAGTAGATGGAGCTAGCTCCAAGTTCTGTCTACCATTAGCTTGCTATCAGGGTGCCTTCACTAAACACTAGAGGGCAATGTAAGCCCAGGTTTGTCTTGAAACCACAGTTGGTGAATTGCTCCAAACAAACCAGGGAGGTCCTAGAAAGGGCTGTCTGTGTCCACAAGCCTCCTCCAGTTACTCAAGATAGAGTAAGGTACCTCACTCACAGTGATTGCTTTGTGGCAGGTATGGTAGGAGCCTACCAGGTTCTGGGAGGAGATAACCCTTAATTTTATGTCCTTCCTGTAGCTACCAATGCTGCAATTCTCTGTGGGACACTGAACTCAGTGCTTGTCAATACCAACACAGCTCCAGTGTAGGACTAAGCTCATATGACTATAACCTGCCTACTGTGGAGGAGGACTCATGGCCAAAGACTCTTGCAACCAGTCATATGTAAGGCTAGATGGAATAGAAATCTCATACGATGTCTCTTTTTCATATTAGGGCTCTGCACAGAGGACAAATGGGGCCTTTGTGCCCTGTATGTTGCTCAAAGTTTGAGTAGTGTTTATGAAGGCAATACCTAGGGTATACCTTTCATAGCTGGTAGTATTATAGCTAGGCCAGCCTCATCTGGGCACAAGTCTTTGCTTGGTGCTGGAAGAGATTAGTTTAGAGACTCTAACTTCTATTCCTGGCTTTGGGCTAGCTGTACTCTCCAAGGCTGGGGATGAGTGTTCACAGACCTTCCTGCCAAGGCTGTCTCTAAGCTAAATAACACCTGAGTCTCACAGATGGAGGGATCTATTGTGCTGTTTGGTTTTTGTGAACTTGACATAAACTACTGTTACCTGGGAAGAGGGAATCTCAGTTGAGGAACTTCCTCCATCTGATAGCTAGTGGACATGTCTGTGGTACATTTTCTTGATTAATTATTGATGTATGTGGGCACAGCCCAAGGCAGATGCCACCACCCCTGGGAAGGTGGTCATGGGTTGTATGAGAAAACAAGCTGAGCAAGTCATGGGGAGCAAGCCAGTGAGCCAAATTCCTCTATGGTTTCTGTTTCAGTTCTTGATTCCTGGTTCCTGTCCTGGGCTCCTGTCTTGGCTTTCCTTGATGATGAATAGTAACCTGTAAGTCAAATGAATTCTTTCTTCTTCCATCCAGGCTGGCTGGTCATGATATTTATCACAGCAAAAGAGAACCTAAGACAGGCCACATTAACTTGGTTCTCTATCCATCCCTAAATGGGAGACACCTCTCTTCATGATAGCTGGAGTTGGACAGGTGAGGTATTGGCAACTCTTTCTGTCTCTTTTCACATGTCTTATCTTTTCATTATCCTAAAGCCTGGTACTGTGGTCTCTCTCCTGTCTCCATTGCCTCTTATGAAGGTAGAATGATGCATAGAGAGCTGCTATACTTGGTGTGCCTGTAGGGTAACAATGGCCAGATGATGTGTCTGTGCAACTGGGTCACTCTACTCTTGAGTTTAGTTGTTCATTTTTTTATTTGGTACCATAATTTCCAGATGATTTGGATCATGTTTTCAGTGGACATTGTATTTAGAAGGCTCTCTTTTACTATTCAATAATCTTCTAAATATTATTTAGTTGGCTTGCATATATTCTTATACAAAATTTTCTTTCTGTCTTCTACTTGCTCTTCCTTATCCACTGTACACCCTTATGTGCCTTCCTCTTTTCTTCTTGGCTGCTTTCATGACCATGTTAAAGGGATCTTCCTTTGGGTTACGCCAATGTGGAGCCCTGGGAAGAGATGATGAGGAAAGTCTCAAACAAGAGAGAGGGGCCTAGTATTTTATTCTGGCCTGTGTCCTTTCCCCAAAGGCCAGTTCTACATGGCTCTTACCTTTTGATAAATAGTTACTCCTCCCTGCATCCTTTTAGACTAATGGAATTTGGGCAGTATCACTATATTCTCTGTTTGGTGTCCCTATACACCTTTATAAATAGTCACGTGAACATTCCTTTTTGTTGTGTAATTTTACATGTTGAGAGGTTGACTGATCTTTACAAATGTTCTAGGACAGCCATAATAGAGAAATACATGATAGAGAAAACCATAAAAAGGAGGTTAACTGTTCTTTGCCTCCAAGGACTGAATCCAGGATCTTGCCGATGATAGGCAAATGCTCTACCACTAAGCTGCCTTACCAGCCCTTACAAAGATAACTTTGCAGAATAACATTACCTGGTCAGAAAGGAGAAGGAAAGAGCATAAACACACACCCAAACCACTCTCACTGTGTAATATCTCTCATAGATCATCGTTTCTACTCTCTGGCCATAAAAGCATGGATACAGGAAACCTGTCTTGCCATGGAATACTGATATCCTGTGCTAGAATCTAAGAGGCGTATAGGTCTGAAGACATGGTGACATTTAGAGACTGCAAGTGGTGGTATGGGATGGGGAGTGGCAGGTGTGTGGCAATGCTTGTGACAGAACCAGAGTCCAGCCATTGCATTGGTGAGTGTTCCATGTAGGTGGCCCAAGTTGTTCTGGCTGACCACGTCCTTGCCTCTACTAAGATTCTCATAGTTTGTCTTTTTGCTCTAAGACTGTTCTGTAGCCATCTCATCTTCCCCGCCCCCGTCTCTGTCTGTCTGTCTCTCTCTGTTATATGTGCATGTTTGTCAAAGTGTGTGTGTAAAGGTGCATATGCAGAGTATGCACACACATTTTTTATTTTTGAGACATGGTCTTTCTTGTTGCAGGAGATTTGTTTGTATTTTCATTCTGAGTCTGCCCATGGAGTGGACCATAGAGTTTTCTGTTTGACTCAGAGGAGATAGAAGGATGCAGAGAAGAAGGGACTAAAAAGATATGTGACCTTTTTTGATCAGAAAGGTGGAGAAGAGGATGAAGGGATTTTTCCCCGCTGTTGCTCTGTGGATCAATCAGGTTTATTCCCTAATATTTGACTCCTGAGCTTTATTGAATAATAAAGCATTATAAGAAGCTGTAATACTTTCTCTGAGTCTAGAACTCTCAGAACTGGTTATAATGGCTGTTTGAGGAGCTTCAGGGATCCACCTCTCTCTGCCAGTCATCAGGACTGTAGTTGCAGATGTGCAGCATTGCACATGGCTTTTACATGGGTGCTGGGATCTGAACTCGGGTCCTCAGGCTTGTATGGAAAGCCCTTTACTAAATGAGTCATCTCTTCAGCCACCATCACTTCTTTTTAATAGATACATTAGCCATTATGAAATGCCCATCTTTGTTTTCCTAGTGTTTGTTTCATAGTCTGCTTTGTCAGATCTTTATACAAACATCATTCTTAAGTGTATTGTTTTTATGGTAGCTTACCCATCCACTTTAAAACTTAGCTGTATCTTTATGTTTAAAGTAGATCTCCTAGTATTTAGCTTCTTCCAAATTTGAAGTATATAGTATTGTTATATCACATTACTGTAATTAGAACCCCATAAGTTATTTACATTATATAATTGAAGAATTGTAGGTTTTATCCCTCTCTACATAAACACATTCACACACATGAAAAAAGTGACAGTGGTGTGATTAGCTTAATTGTGGTCACTATTTCACAATGGATGTGTATATTGAAATATTAAGTAGTTTGTGCCTTAAATGGAATTATTTACTCTCAGGTAAGGTTATTTCTCAATGAAGATAGATAAAAATGGATTTCCCATATTACTGTGGCTGAAAGAAAGAAGCTGCCTTCATCACATTTATTACTACTTTTCTCTTTCTTCTACATGTCTTCTCGGTTTAGTCAGTCAGAATTTATTTCTATGTTTTGCAGTCATGAATCTTGACTGATGTGTTACTGGGGCTGGGAAAAGAACCCAAGTAACAGAGCTTCAGGGAAAATGGGGAATCCAGGCTTGTTAGATGGAGCAAGTGGTGGTTAAAAAAAAAGCAACCCTTCATATTAAAGAAATGCTCTTCTGGAAGTGGTGAAGCCATCTCTTGTGGTCATCTGGACTGAAAAGCTCATTAAGCACAAATTTAGAGAAAATTTAAGATATGGCTGAATGATCTGACACATGCAGGTCTCCCAGGAGGGGAGTCAGTGGAATAAATATCACAGGCTTCCTCTCCACCTACTCTCTGACAGTGCTGTTAGGGCTCCTATTAGCCTGATTTACTATATTTCCAATTCTTTTTGATTATGCACTAGGCATAATGAATGTCATTAGAGACTTTGGGTTCTGTTAATTTCTTTTGATGAGTCATTTTTTAAAAAATTTTAATATATAATTAACTTGGTCGGATATTAGCACCATACTTTTTCCTCTCTTTTAAATGATGTGTGGGTTTTTCTATCAAAAAACTCATAAATTGATATTCAGGTATTCATAATACAAACATAAATAGCATCAATTTATCTGCTTTCTAGTGGTGCATGACTGCCACACATTCAGTGGAAACGACACTTTGATTATGAGGTTTTCTCAGGGAAGCGATATGTGGTACAGTCTTCTGTTATCAGTGAACAAGTCAACATGTTACAGTGAACTATGCTGCTAGATTGCTATACTAGTTAGGGCTCTCTAGGGGCAGAACTGAATGACTAAATACATATTATGAAAGGGGATTTATCAGATTGGCCCACATAATATGGGCCGAGGTAGTCCATCAACAGATGCCTGTGTGTTGGAGGAGCTGAGAACCCAGTAGCTGCTTAGTTCTTGAGGCCAGATGCCTCAGCAATCCCATTCTGCTACTAAAAGTCTGGAGGATTCCTGAAGAATTGGTCTTCAGTTCTGGAGGCTCAGATCAGAATCGCTGATCTTAGTTCAAGTTGGAAGATGCTGCAGAAAAATGGATTCTGATGTCAGTGAAGGATGTAAGTCACATCAGCAACAACAGGATAGGTGCACCTGTGGGAGAATCATAGAGTTGGCCTGGTCTAGCTGCCTTGAGAGGCCTGCATCATAGGTTTTTCAGGTTAGGGTCCATGACTCCTGGGACACTGTGTGCCTTTTAGTTCCTGAGAAACTAGGGCACTCCCTCAGGTAGTGGAGCATCCAGACCACTTGTGCATCTCTGCACCCCCTGGAAGTCAGTGAAGGATACAGAAGTTTGACAGAATTAGTCTTAGACACTGACTGATTTTGTGTACCTTATGTAGCTTGCAAACATCATTGTATCCGGGAACTACAATTGTATTCTTCTTGGCAACCACCATTATGTTCTGTTTCTGCTTGCTTGCAATAAGCTTGTCTCAGCCTCAGTCTTGCTGAGGCCTCTCCAGCCTGACCTGATTTTAATTTCCACCAACCATATCAGGAGACCCTGGCTCGGTAAGTAAGCACTGGTGTTTACACACCCCCACCAGAAAGGAGTGAAGGCACACAGCAAAGTAGAACTTCTTCCAAACTTTCCACTTCAGATCCTTCACCTTCAGCTGGGGTCTTTCCAACTGCTTACAAAGTTTATGATGTGGGCAGACAGAATTTTGGGATCCCCTTTACAATTCTTTTCAAAGTTTTCCCTTTGTTCAGTGACTGTTGCTACCTTGGAATCAGTACGCTGGTTTCCCAGGTGAGAACCTACCCGTGTATGTTCATGGTGCCTGCTGTGCTGTGTTTACTGACTCTGTCCTTAGACTAGAAGAAGCAGAATGAAGCGCTCACTTCCTATAATGTCCTCCCCATTTGTGGGTCCCTCCCTGGAATCTCCTGTTCACACTCTGTGCATCAGTAGAGACGATTATTGTGTCCATGTCTTACAGTATGCATCTGAAGATGGCTTAGTATTTTATTTACTCAACCATTAGCGGGAGATCAATCCCAATCATAAAACACCACTTCATTTCTCATCTTCAAGTGTCTCAGGTGTCTGTCCCACACTCCCAAGGGTGCAATGTGTCTTTCTAAACACTTGCAGACTCAGAGTAAAATCTGACTCCCTGAATATTACACACTGAAGAAATATTAAGGATTGTTTAACCAAACCTCTTCATTTACACAGATGGGCCTTGAGGGGGCAAATAATTCACCACAGTAAGAGGGGAGGAGGTGGTGCTGGAGGAGGTGAAGGGGAAGGGTCTGAGGGAGATGCTTGAGTCTGCTGAGAAAAGGTGCATCTCCTGAATTGTGAGCTGTGATTTGTGAAGCTTGTTGAGGGACAGCTTTGTCCTTGGTGCCTCTTGGCAGCAGTGATAAGGGTATTATAGATGGGGAAGCTTGGATGGGGAGGAGAAGGGATTTCTTTGGAAATCTTGTCTGAAACTGCCATAAATTTTAGAGACATCCAGTTGGAAAACACATCAAACATGTCCTTTCAGAGGCAGGTTGTCACATTTCATCACTGATGGGCTTTCTATTTTAGTCTTCTTTCCTCAAGCAGCTGTGCTCGCTGCAATGAGACTCAGAACGTGAAGGCGGGGCACCTCAAGTTAGAAGCTGAAGGTGTGAAAGTTGTCTCAGACTTTGTTGGTTTGTCTGTTTAAATAAGAGTGTGCACTGTTCTCCAACCTCTTTTTTTCTTCATCTCCCATTCCGTGAAAATGGAAAGAACCTGAAAATGATGACCTCAGACTAGTCTCTTGCCAGTCCTTGTCACTCTTCATGCCGAAGCTGAATCCAGACACCTTGTCGGGTTGCATGGTTAAAATGTCTTAGGTGTATGGCTTCTGTATTGTTATTATTTGTATTAAGAAATCAAAGCACTAAGCTGGGAGAACAAAAGAGCAACAGAAGGCAAGTAAAAAAAACAAAACAAAACCCAGCTGGGCGGTGATGCCATACACCTTTAATCCCAGCACTCAGGAGGCAGAGGCAGGTAGATCTCTGTGAGGCCAGCCTGGTCTACAAAGCGAGTTCCAGAAAAGGTGCAAAGCTACACAGAGAAACCTTGCCTCGAAAAACCAAAAA